>NC_066582.1:442043178-442643678 GCF_024323335.1 Lathyrus oleraceus | reverse complement strand
GGTTAGCACTATCATCTGTCGTCGGTGCAAAGCTGATTGCCTTAGAATCCACCAAGTCCTGGACCACATGCTTAAAAGCTTTGCAATCCTCAACATGATGTCCGGGTGCCCCAGCATGGAACTCGCACCTGACATTCTCATCGTAACCGGCAGGCCTCTGATCCGGTTTCCCTGGAACCAATATCCTTGGCTGCACCAACCCAAGATCCTTCAACTTTTTAAACAGAGAGGCGTAAGTCATGGGCGGCTTATTGAAATGACGATCTGTCGTCCTCCTTCTCACTTGGCCCACTGCTCTTTGTGTCCTCTGTTGAAGTGGTGGTTGCCGCTGTTGTGCAGATTGATTACTAGTAGGGATCGTTACCGTATCAGCATATGGGTGGTAACGATCCTTACCGCATTCTCTTTTGGCCTGCATACCACCTGATTCAACCTTCTTCTTGGGCTGACCACTGTCAAGGGATTTCTTCACTACAGAGCCAGAGGGATTTGTTACTTCGGATGACGGAGCCTTTCCCTGAACTTTCTCTTTGATCATCCAGCCCTCAATCCTTTCTAATCTCTCGGCCATGACTTTCTGCCCCAAGGCAAGCCCTTGCACAATACTGAACAAATCCCTCACCATATCTTTCAACTCAAGGATGTCGGCGTTGGGAGAATCCATCGGTCGAGGAGTATTGCGTCTGGTGAAGTATCTGTGAGGTCGGGTTGAGTGCAAAGGGATGACTCTACGAGCGCGAGCAATGATTCCTGCAAAACAGCAAACAGGTTAATATGCATGAATGCAACGTCTATCCATATGAGGAAGCTTCTGTCTTTTGATTCTGGTTTCATCGAGACAGCTAATATTTTGACATCCACATTCTGAAATTCAAGATGTCTCTCAACCAGATTCTCAATCTATAATACTCCCCATATGACTAGACGTGGGTTTGGTGCAGATGAATGCAAAATGAGAATGATGCAGATGTATGCAATGCATTGTGCCATCCTCCAGGTCATCTGATCCTCTGTACTGAATCTGGCCTCTGGACTGATCATTACCATCTGAGGGAACATGTAACCATAAGTCCGACTCAAGGGTTCCGAAATAAACGGAAGAAAGATACATCATCATCATCACTGGTCTCTGAGCAGACACACCATCACCATCTGAATCGGCCCAGGGAATCCGAAATAAACGGATCCCCACTGATAAATAACTCGGCCCGGGGAATCCTGAAATAAACGGATCCCCACTGATAAATCACGGATAGCACTCCGGCGTCTCCGAAATAAACGGTCATAAATCCGACTTATAAATAGGACTCTGATCCACGGAACAAAAAGTCACCATCTGAATCCATCTGATCATGCATCTGAAAGAATCACCCTCCCCTCACAGGTAAATTCTAAACAGGTCATCCTAAGGCGGATAATAGTCTCGACAATCGGGCAGAGATACTCAATGGGTTTGCCCTTTCGGGTGTGCCATTGCAGCTCTCCTGAGATCGTCTAAACCAAAAATCCGGGAAAAGATCGGTCACCAGAGTCAACAACTCAGATGGAGTAACTCAAACAAAGCGGAATATCCACAGAGATGAGCACTACCAAATGAATCTCGTCCGGCTTGTGGTACATCACGCCGCCAGGCACATGTTGACTTAACATGAAAGAGGCGACATGAGACCACACTAGTCCTAGGTGTATACTCGGGCCTGGGTTTTAGCCCCACTCAGAACACCCACCCCAAACAGAGGAACCACCTGCATAGAGGACGACAACAACATGATAGTATGATGCATGCAAACATTAATGCAAATATAGATACACACTGGTTAGAATAATAAATGCAATAAATAACACAAAACAAGCAACCTAAACTATCCTAAACCGCTAGGAAGGACTCGCTTAAGGACGATGGACCAGCATAGGTCTACATCGTTAGTCCCCAGTGGAGTCGCCAGCTGTCGCATCCTGCGAAAAATCAACCGGCGAGCCTAAAAATAAAAAACACACAGAGCCGCCACTAAACGTTATTTATCCCAAGATAGGGAAAGGAAACGCTCAGAGAAACCTGGAAAAGACATGGTCTCGCGACCAAGAGAAAAGGTTCGGGAGTCGGTTACGCAAGGGGAAGGTATTAGCACCCCTCACGTCCGTCGTACTCGACGGGATCCACGTCCTAGAATAAAGAATAGGTTGCTAAACATCACACACACACACGGGGAACGCAGGTGGGGTTAAGAAGAACGAGCTCGATAAGGTATCGCACCTTATGCCTACATATCTTGTCTGGAACAAGAATCAGAGCCTCTGTAGTTCGGCTTACGCACGCCAAACAACACAAAACAAAATAAACAAACAAGAGTGGCAAACATGGAGCCCGACAACCACTTGATGGAATTACGTCGGCATCCGAACCAAAACACACTCAAAACGGCAAACGTGGAGCCCGACAGCCAAGTACTGGACTTACGTCGGCATCCGAGCCCAAAACACGCAGTCAGATAACAAGTAAACGCACGCAAAAAAGAAAAAGGTTGCCCGGAGTGGTCTCGCACGACCACCTGCCTACATACCTCGTCTGGAACGAGGATCAGGGCGATGTAGTTCCCCTAAAAGGGACTAAATTGCTAACCAGAAACCGGGGAAAGATACACAACTAGGGAGCTGAGACTCGAGCCTAATGTCGTCATGCATCGTTAACCCTAAGTTCGGTTTTCTATCCTACTTGCATAAGCACACTAACCTAACCAGGAAAGAAACTAGCACACAAGCATACAATCATATCATACATCAAATGAGAACAGGCATCTCAAACAAGCATGTCAATCAGATATCCATATAGCACGCACTATAACCACACAAGGGGCTCAATCAATCAGGTTTGACTGCCTAAGCAAGTCGTATGTACAGGCTGGTTTTGCTCTTAACCTTGCCATTACGAGGCTAAGGTGAAGCAGATGAAAGGATGAAGTGAGGATCAGACCTCACAGCTCTTATCCCTAACCAGGGAGAGCTGACAAATGAGCATGGGTCCAGAATAGGGGAACCCTTCTATACTCGATGACTCTGACACGACAGATCTTGGGCTTTTGATCTCAATGCTACAACCATGTAATGGGAGCAAGGAGAAGACTCACTGAATAGTGGGGGACAGGTTGCTTGTCCCTACCTTCCACCAATTGCCTTACTTGAAGGACTTTTCCTGCTTGGGCTTAAAAATAAACATACACAAGCATTGCCTCTTAAGGAGGACTTCAGACAATTTGCCCGGCCCGGTAACAGCCGGGTCTCCAGACTACATGAAGTTAGGAAGTTACCTCAATGCAAGTTGCTTATGCAAAGCAAAGCAAAGCAATAGTTCACAAGGAACTGAGCAACTAAAGTACCTGGAAACAATCAAACTCAGTCAGTACTCAATCAGACAAACTATACAGCAAACAAACAGTTTAAACAATACAACACAAAGCAAGCTCAAGGCTTAAGCCCAAGCTCCAACACCTACAAAACAATGTTATGTTAGTGTACAAACATCCACAACATCAATTAAAATCAACTTGTATCATTCTCCATGTACATGATGCTTTTGATCCTGAAAAATCAAGCAAATATTAGTAACTAGACCACTAGGCCAAGCCTAGGGTCCAAAAGCAAGAAAAAGGTTAAAACAGCAAGGTATCCACCATCCAACATCAAATTAACATCAAACAAGATCAAACATCATTGGTCTCATGTTTATATCATCCATCATGTTCAATTCATGCACAAAACAATCCATATGAGGTCAAATGAACCACCAAGCATACAAACAGAAGTATTGCATTCAAATCCCTATCAAAATAAATCCAAAAATTCTCAAATTAAATACACCTAAACAGGGGATAATCAAGGTCTACCATGTCAAATTTGAGCTCAATTGGGCAAATGGAACCATGTCAATGAAAATCAACAAAAACAGACACAATTTCATGCTTCAATTCACACCATCAATGCATACATCCAATTCAAAAATTCATATCTCATTGAAAACAAAAAAGAAATGGATGAGACCAAAACAGGGAGGTCACACAATGTGTCTAGTTCATGCATATCAAATTTCATGGCCATATAATACAATATGAGGATTTCCCAATCAATCTACCAACATGTGTCACATGAGCTTGCAATTTCAATCACCAGAAATGAAAAATCATGATCAATTAGAAAAGGCAGTGAAAAATTCTACAAAAATTCATACAACATCCTAACATATCAACAATTCACCATGCCAAATTTCATTCAATTCTAACATGCATAGGTTATCCAATTAAATTCAACAAGTTGACATCAAGAGGTGTGACACAAATTGTCACACCTATGTTCCAGAATTTGCTGCTCTCTGACCAGGTATCAAAAATTCATGAAATTTACATATAAATAATCCTCAATGAGTCAAGAACCACCACAAAAATTTTCAGCCATTTATTTTATGATATGAGTATTTCATGATCAAATTGCCAAAATGTATCAAAATGTGACATACATTAGAAAAGCCTATGCCAAATAAAATATTTGCCAAGCACAACTTTGACCAATAGGTCAAAAAAACTCTACACTCAACAAAGAAACCATAGAAAAAATTTCCAGATTTTTTTGATTTTTCTACAATTTTTTATGAATTATTTAAGGTGTTAATGATTTGGATAATATTATTTAGAATATATTATAATTAAATTAAGATGAATTAGAATAACAGTAGTGGCATAATGGTATTTCGCTTCCATATTCCAAATGCACAGCAGCACACTAGTGAGCTGTCGCTGTGTGATACGCCTAGTTCGGCGGTAAACAACAAAATTTGAAACAAACCTAGCCAACGCGGATCAAAGTGAGTTTATTTCCAGAAGCTTATCACGTTCATCCTCATACACAGTGTTCTTCGAGCCAAATTCCGGAAAATTGAAAGTGCGCAAATCTCAACCAAAACTAGTAAATCATATATCATTCTCTTCGTCTCTTAACGCACATCACTAATATGCTAATAATTTTCTCTAACACTCACTTCATCTCACGAATCGAACGATTAAAGGTTGGACAACAAAACTTCAAATCAAGATTTCTCCTCCTATGGTTCATCATTCACAAATCTAAGAGTATCACTATAACCTACACAACATGAACTTTCTAACGCATATAATAATTAAGCAAATGGTGATAATCGATTTTTGCTCAAACCTGGAATGGCAGCTGTGATTCGATGCTCCTCACGCGCTTTTCTCCACAAACAGTTGCGCCAATAGCTTTAGGAAGTTGAATGACGTGTCCAGTTCCAATTGATGTTGATCCTAGAGCTCTTAATTCGAATTTGCCATTGTTGAGGTGTTCTTGAACAGTTGCGATTGGCCAAGCTTCTCACTCCAATCTTCCAAAACAGTTGGTGTAGATGATGATGTGAGTTCAATGCAACAAAAATCGTGCGAATTGGTTGAAGAATGATGAAGAATTCTCAATTTGAAGTTTCAATGTTCTTGATGAAATTTGAGAGAATTGGAGAGTTTCTAGATCCAATCTTGGAGAATGTGTTTTCTGTTATGATTATGAAGTGTTTTAGAATATATATGGTAGCTTAATCCATCACTAATCATGTTAATTAGCATTTTGGCTTAATTAGTGAAATTGTAATTTTGCAAATGGAGGGTAAAATGGTCAATTCCTTTAGACAGCTCATGCCACCTCAGTGACAGCACATACACCTTCTAAATATCATATGTGAACTGTAGAAACTTGTTTCATTCCAATTGGTGGAGTATTTCTCAATTTCACCTTGTATTTGCAAAATGTCCAATTTTAGCATTTCATTTTCCAAGCCAAAATCCAATTTACATGCCTTAGCCATGAAATGAATATTCAAACACACTTAAAATGCCATTCCTGAGGTGTTGGAAAAAGTCCCATTCAAAAATTCCAATTATTTTGACATTTGGACAATTTTGCCCCTGACCCAATTCAGCTGTCCAGTTGAAAAGTGACTTTTTGCCTTGGCCATTTTTGAACAAATCCAATGATGCACCCTCAAAGTACATGTCAAATGGAGTTTGTGCATATAAAGAACTTGCAATTTGGACAAAGTATGTGGTAGTTATGGCCTCCTGATTACGGGTCTTTTCTGAAATTCACTGAGCCATATCTTGCAAACCGTACATTGGATTTTCAAGTTCTTGGACTTTTTGGAAAGGTGAGAGCAAGATATACAACTTTCATGTTGAACAATTTTTCATTTGAAGCTTCCTTGGACATCTGTTTTTGAGGTCAAAAACTTTCCATTTTTGGAAACTTCAGTTACAAGTCACTTGCTATTTTTGGCAGTTTTTGTCCTGACTTGATTTTCTTCATTCTTAAGCTTTGAGATGTCCAATATCACTTGTTCCAACATGAATGAAGTGTATCCAACTCATTTCCACCTCCACATCCATCAGATCAAGCACAGTTGACCACAGTTGACTTTCCATCTGACGGATGAATCTGGCCATGCACAGACCAATTTGAACCCCAATCTTCAACTGAAATGGCTCAAGGGTGACACCCTAGCCTCAATTAACACAATATAATCAAAGAATGAACCCCATATCCTCCATAAACCCCATCTCCTGATCCAGCCCTGATTGGCCCAATGCAACTGATTAGGGTTGACCAGTGGTCAAAACCCCAATCTCAAGGAATCTTCTTCAATCTTCTGATGACATCTAACCATGATGATGATGATGTATCAATTCAATCAAGATGAAGACCAATACCCTTGGGAATCATACAACCCTAATTCACAGCCCAATCCTCAGATGGCCCAATGATCAGTCAATAAACCCTAGGCTTGCACTTTGACTTCCTCATCTTCTGATCAAGACTTGAGAGGATAGCTTGCACAATGTAACCACATGATATGCAATATGCAATGCCTAATGACCTAAAATGTATGCAATATGTTAATGCTAGTCCCAAGAGAGGAGGGCAAATTTTGAGGTGTTACAGCTGCCCCTATTCAATCCACTGTGAACCTGTCGATACGAAATAGCCTCGGCTTTCGGATGATCAGGATGAAGAGTGATTGAATACCAAGAACAGACGAACAATTTGCACTCTGATGGGATAATAATTAACAACGCCTGTCAGCATCGGCGAAGCAACAATCTCTGAAATCAAAAAGACGTCGACCTGGATACCAAAATAAATGGTAACGCAGGGATAACCATGGTCTGATCACCACACATCCGCTCGGGATTATCATTCTTTTTATGCTTTTCTTGAACCCCGGAAATTTTCTCCGCTCTTTTTCATTTTCTTGAACCCCGAGATTTTCTCTCCTTGCGATAACTCCGCTGGCAATCGTCGGAAATAACACCAATCACCACTCTGATGGCGACATATCAGAGGGTACACCTTCAACCAGACACTGACGGATGACTGGGAAGAAACTCGATGTTTACAGGCATCGGACAATGATGTTTTACAGGACACCAAAGAAAACTCGACCAAACATTAAACAATGTCTGGGAGAAAACGTGACGTTTACAGACATCAATCAATGATGTTGACAGGACATCAAACAAGGATGTTGACAGGACATCGAACAATGATGTTGACAGGACATCAAACAGTGATGTTGACAGGACATCAAACAAGGATGTTGACAGGACATCGAATAAGGATGTTGACAGGACATCAAACAAGGATGTTGACAGGACATCGAATAATGATGTTGACAGGACATCGAATAATGATGTTGACAGGACATCAAACAAGACTCGACCAGACATTAACCAATGACCGGAAGAAAACTCGATGTTTATTGGACATCGGACGATGATGTTGACAGACACCAAACCAAGCTTGACCAGACACTTACTGATGACTGGGAAATACTGCTGTTTGAAACTCACAATGCTGAACTCCTCGGAGTATCGTCTTCACTGACCGACAAAACCAATCCTCAAGCGGTAACCACGGCTCGAATCGCGCTGATCGCGTAACGTCCTCTGACTTTATTTCCATCTCTGTCCGACGGAAACATTTCCTCCAATATCGCACTACTGGGGAACATTGCTGAACTGACGTTGTGATGCTAACCTTCTCAGAGTAACATCTTCACCTTCGGTGAACCCAAATCTTCAAGCGGCAACCACAGCTTGGGTTGCGTTGAATGCATCCTCTTTCCATCTCTGTCCGATGGAGGAATTCTTCTCCAGTGTCGTACCACTGGGACAATACCTTTGATCAAATCATGAGGCTATACTACTCGGAGTAACACCTTCACTTTCTGGCAAAACACCTCTCAAACGGTAACCACAGCTTGAGACTAGCTGATGTTTGCAATGATGCATGATTGATTTTTTCTGCGTAATGCTCCACAATCATGGAAATGCTACGCGATTATTTATTTTTCTATGCAATATGCCATGTTATTTTTTCATGATGAATGCATAAAAAACAAAAACATCCCCCTCAAGGGAATACAAGACACTCTGCTGAGGAACTCGTCACCACTCGGATTCCACCCTGCTGGGGAATAACACTGCTGCTGGGAATAAGGCAACCCTTGCTGAGGAAGAACCTCCTTCGCACCCAATCCGCTCGAGAAACCGCTGGGGATAAGCACCACCAACACTCTGTGGGGATACAACAATCTTTGACTTTGCTGAGGATATCAATCCGGACTCCGCTTCGGGAAAACCCTCACAGATACCTGCTGACTTCACTGGGGAAATGCTCACAAAGACTCTGCTAGGGGAATACCAACCTCCAGGCTCAACTGGGGAAACATCCATATATCACCTGCTGAGGATAACCACCTTGACCCTGCTAGGGAACCGCATACTACTCCGCTGGGACAACCCCTGCAATCCATAGGTAGAATCAGCTCAGCTGGGGATGCAAAAATTCGTCCACTACGGGAACTTGTTCAATCCACTGGTAGGATGAACACTGCTGGAGATATATTTCATTGAAACCCGCTCCACTCGGGGAATAGCAACCTTCTGGCCTGGCCGCTGAGGAAACGCCATTGTAAACCTGCCAGGTATAACCATCTTGACTCGGCTGGAGAGGTCCACAGACCTTGAATCTGCTGGGGAGCTAGTCCTATAACTCTGCTTGGGGACTTAGCTAGGAAATGAGAATAGTTGGCACAGAACACCCATCGACTCATCGAACCATGGTATCCACCCCCCAATCTCGTATCAGCTTTCCACTTCTTGAGAATTTCCAGACTCGTCTGGACCTTTTCTGCTCCATTATCTTGTATTCCAAGTCGCTCCGCACTCGACGAGAGACGTACTCCTGGGTTTTATACAGAAATTCCAATCTTCCGACTTTGAAGAGTCTTCTTGATTAATTCCAAAGGTCGTCGGACGTCTCGTCGTCTCTCCGTCCTTGCTTCATACACTCGTCCCTGATCGGACTCTGCGGGGAATCGCATACTTTCAAGTCTTCCGACTTTGAAGAGTCTTCTTGATTATTATCAAGGATCGTCGCACGCCTCAACGTCACTTCGTCGTTTTCATTCATTCGTCCCTGAGCGAACTCTCTGGGGATCTGTTACAGAGCTTCCACATCACAACCTGCAAGTGAGTGAAAATATCTAACAGTTCCTGCAAAACAGATCGTTAGATAAAACCGTGCCCCAGGTGTGTCACGATTTCAACACTTGGGTCACTCAACCTTCCAAATAAGATTTCAAGCTTTCAATCTTATAAACATGCATTGGAAGGAACCTGTATGTGTTAAAATGCAAAATTCTTTATCAAAAATATCTGGATGTTTTTGCAATCAAAGCGGTAATGAAAAACAAAAACAAAATTATTTGACTGAATGTGCATTTTATTGATTGGAAAAGTGTGTGGCTCAAAGGAGCAATACAAAGGAAGCAATTCCTGAAAAGAGGTAATTGCGCACAAAAGGAAAAATCTATCCTAATGGCAATGTGAGACCCATGATCTCATCGAGTTCCAACTCGGTTACACCCCCTATGTCCTCAGACTCTCCATGCTTTCTGCCTTCTGAACAAGACGCTTCTGACTGATCCCTACCGGGTATTATCCATGATGCTTTAACCAAAGCGCAAACGATCATGCTGGACGCAGTTGTTCGTTTCAATCCCTCTTTTGCCTGGACCGCCCTTTTGGGTTTTCAGTCCACCGGGATACCCTTTTTTGCCCAAGTCGCCTTCTCAGGTTTTCGACTTGCCGGGTGTACATTTTTCATTTTTATCCCTAATTTTTGCCCGAACCTTTCTTTCTGTTTTTGGTTCGCCAGGATGCCCATTTTTGCCTGGACTATTTTGTTCTTTTCGTCCAGCGGGTCTCTTTATACGAAGTATTTTTTAACTGCGTCCGCATTCACAGGGGATGGAAAATCCTCACCATCCATGGTCGTTAACAACAAGGCTCCTCCAGAGAAAACCTTCTTGACCATGAATGGACCTTCATAATTCGGTGTCCATTTGCCCCTTCGATCATTCTGAGGAGGAAGGATCCTTTTCAGCACCATATCACCCACGTGATATACCCGAGGTCGTACTTTCTTGTCAAGAGCACGCTTCATTCCCTGCTAATATAACTGCCCCTGATAGATGGCTGCTAGCCTCTTTTCTTCAATCAAGCTTTCTAAGTAAGAAAGGCGTGTGCCCCAGCAGACGTACGTACCGCGGTACAGTACCCAGGATACCAGCTTCGTACTCGGTCACCATCGTTGGTACATTCCATCGTGCCCCGGGAAACACTAACTCATCCACCTTATCCTCCCCATCAGACATCATAATCCGTTCGGATTCAGGGTCAGGCCCCTCCTCCGGGATCGGTTACTCTCAATCTTTCGATTAGAGCACCTCGAGATGTCCTCATCAGGGAACTAAAACGTCCTCGATTGATAACCCTCAATAGGTTGCAGAGAGATGTAATCAGACAATACACCCTTTTATTGCTTTCTGAGAGTATTACGAATTGATCAACATTTTTCCCTTCTCACAACCCGTCCGGTAAATGCTGGATTCTCAAACCCATACTCGATCAGATCCATCTCGGAAATCCACAAAGTGGTATGAACCAGCATATACTGTCTCAGTCGGCGAGCAGCCTATGCCAAAGTACAACAAGTTTTCTCGAACAGTGAATGTATTGTTTCACAGTCGGTAAACTTTTTGCTAAGGTAAATTGCATGCTCTTTTCGACAAGACTTGTCATGCTGACCCAATACACCTTGTGGATCCCTCGAAGGCCGTCAAGTACAGAACTGACAATTGCTCCTCCCACAAGAGATATCAGAATCAGAGGTTCCTGCAACTTATTCCTTTATTTCTTTCAATGCCCCTTGGCAATCATTATTTCACCTGACCGTTTGATCTTTTTTTTTTCAACATCTTGAATATGGGTTCGCACGTGGCTGTTAGATGAGATGTGAACCATGACAGGTAGTTCAATCTTTCTAAGAAACCACAAACCTCTCTTTTTCTTTCTCGGTTCAGGCGTTTCTCTCTTTGTTCTTTTTTTTTTTTTTTTTTTTTTTTTTTTTTTTTTTTTAACAGGATGAACCTCGATTCCTTTTACAATGAACCCCAACATCCTACCGGATCGCACTCTGATAGTGCACTTATCTGAATTCAACCTCAGTTTGAATTATCTTAACTGGTTAACCGACTTGCCCCGGTCTGCCAGATGCTCCTCTCTTGTCTGGGACTTTGCTATCAAGTCATAGCATAGCATTCAATTTCATGATAAATCATATCATGAAACAAAGTCACCATGGCTCTCTGATACAGGCACTGGCATTCTGCTTCTTTAGAGGACAGTCTTCTTTCCATGGTAGCTTGTGCATAACGACATTGGTATCCGACCTGGCATATCCTGACATGACCAGGCGAAGCATCCACATGCTCTTTCAACAAGGCTACCATTCCGCTCTCGACTTGCCTCTGAAGCGGCCTCAATTTTTTCTTTCCTGACCTTGGTGCTTGGAATAACGATCTTGCATCGCTCCTCGGGCGACTGAATCACCTTCTCCTCTTGTTTCAACAACCTGGCTAGTTCCAGCAGATCACAATCTTCTTCGTCTTCTTCTTTAGCAAGATAGATCGGTTCGTCGAAGTCATATGAGGGGTAACCCAATTGTTATCAACGAGATCCGGAGAACTATTTTTGAATTTGGGACGAGACAAATCAAAAAAGGAAAAATGAAAATAAACATTGCCATTTTTATTTGTTTTTAAACTGCAAAAATAAATGAAAAACAGGGAACACCGCTTTTTGACTGAAAAACATCCATTTATTAATGATGCAGAAAATGCAAATTTAGACATGAGGTGGCCTTTACAATGGACCATTACGTGTCGGGCAACACATATGGCTTTCATGCAAATAAACTGAAAACAAGAAATCATTACTCTTCCAGACGAGTGACAGTGCTGATCTTGTTTAGGCCTTCTAGCTTCTTGGTACACACGATTTTATCCATTGATCAATCTCCCAGTCACTGTCAGTTTCTTTACCCATTGTATAGGCGTGATCTGAATCTAGCATTCCGGCACTTACAAAGGTGAACGACGGACGACGTCCTCTGTTCTGCTCAGACGAGTCTTGACCTGGATGATAACCAATCCCAAACATATCCGCCTTTACCACAATGCCTATGATCTGTCCCCAGCCTGGGATCCCTCCATTTCTCACCACTTCCAATGCCTGCTTGTAAGAAGAAATGGACGGCTTTTTCTCTTTCTCAACACCAATGGCATTTTCCACCTTGACGGTTTCAACTACCAGACTGAGTGCTTTACACCTTGCATCGTCCATTTCTACTTTCATCTTTCTCTGGACAGATTCCCCAATTACTACACACCCCTTTGTAGCGATGGATGCACAACAATCATCAACACGAGGGAAAGCTCCATTTTTCGTCGGGCGTTTTGGGACCACAGACATGGGCATCTTTAACTGATCCTTCCCAGTCACCTCTATCCCTTTCTTGTCCTTCGACATCAGTTTCACTTTTACAGGACCAGGCCTTGTCGCGGGGTTAGCACTATCATCTGTCGTCGGTGCAAAGCTGATTGCCTTAGAATCCACCAAGTCCTGGACCACATGCTTAAAAGCTTTGCAATCCTCAACATGATGTCCGGGTGCCCCAGCATGGAACTCGCACCTGACATTCTCATCGTAACCGGCAGGCCTCTGATCCGGTTTCCCTGGAACCAATATCCTTGGCTGCACCAACCCAAGATCCTTCAACTTTTTAAACAGAGAGGCGTAAGTCATGGGCGGCTTATTGAAATGACGATCTGTCGTCCTCCTTCTCACTTGGCCCACTGCTCTTTGTGTCCTCTGTTGAAGTGGTGGTTGCCGCTGTTGTGCAGATTGATTACTAGTAGGGATCGTTACCGTATCAGCATATGGGTGGTAACGATCCTTACCGCATTCTCTTTTGGCCTGCATACCACCTGATTCAACCTTCTTCTTGGGCTGACCACTGTCAAGGGATTTCTTCACTACAGAGCCAGAGGGATTTGTTACTTCGGATGACGGAGCCTTTCCCTGAACTTTCTCTTTGATCATCCAGCCCTCAATCCTTTCTAATCTCTCGGCCATGACTTTCTGCCCCAAGGCAAGCCCTTGCACAATACTGAACAAATCCCTCACCATATCTTTCAACTCAAGGATGTCGGCGTTGGGAGAATCCATCGGTCGAGGAGTATTGCGTCTGGTGAAGTATCTGTGAGGTCGGGTTGAGTGCAAAGGGATGACTCTACGAGCGCGAGCAATGATTTCTGCAAAACAGCAAACAGGTTAATATGCATGAATGCAACGTCTATCCATATGAGGAAGCTTCTGTCTTTTGATTCTGGTTTCATCGAGACAGCTAATATTTTGACATCCACATTCTGAAATTCAAGATGTCTCTCAACCAGATTCTCAATCTATAATACTCCCCATATGACTAGACGTGGGTTTGGTGCAGATGAATGCAAAATGAGAATGATGCAGATGTATGCAATGCATTGTGCCATCCTCCAGGTCATCTGATCCTCTGTACTGAATCTGGCCTCTGGACTGATCATTACCATCTGAGGGAACATGTAACCATAAGTCCGACTCAAGGGTTCCGAAATAAACGGAAGAAAGATACATCATCATCATCACTGGTCTCTGAGCAGACACACCATCACCATCTGAATCGGCCCAGGGAATCCGAAATAAACGGATCCCCACTGATATTGGGGGTCGCCGGAGGATCAAATTCAATTTCTCCAGCGTCGATCATATCCTGAATCTTGTTCTTCAACAACCAGCAATCATTCGTATCATGCCCGGGGCTATCGGAGTGATAGGCACACCTGGCGTTGGGATTATAACGAGGAGAAGTAGTGTTGGGATTTGCAGGAGGGCCTCTGAGGGTAATCAAATTGGCCTTTAACATACTGTGCAGTGCTTGGGTTAAAGTCATATTGATCTTGGTAAACTGTCTTCTCGACCTGTCTTGTCTGTGTTGGAAGTTCTGAGATGGCGGTGCGGCAATTGTAACTGCCCCAATAGTATGGTCACGATTCTTCTTGTTATGCTTCCTCTCACTGTACACAACATTTGATTCATTCTTTCCCTGATAGGACTTTTTGGTGCTTGCAGAAGTAGCTGCCTGTATCTTTCCACTTCGAATGCCGCTTTCAACCCGTTCACCTGTCAAGATAAGTTCAGTGAAACCTGACGAGGAACTTCCCAGTAGATGGCTGTAGAATGGGCCAGTCAGTGTACCCATGAACATGTCCACTAACTCTCGATCAGTCATAGGGGGTTTGACTCTGCCAGCCAAATCTCTCCACTTTTGAGCATATTCTTTGAAACTTTCTTTAGAGCCCATAGTCATATTTTGTAGCTGTAGCCGAGTAGGTGCTAACTCAGAATTATACTGGTAGTGCTTGTAGAAAGCTGTTGCTAAATCAGTCCATGTGCGGATGTTAGAGCTCTCAAGCTGATAATACCACTCTAACTGTGTGCCAGACAGACTCTCTTGGAAGAAATGGATCCACAGTTTCTTATCAGTAGTGTGCGGCTGAATCTTTCTCACATAAGCCCTTAGATGCATCTGAGGACAAGAGGCACCATCATACTTAGTGAAAATGGGAACCTTGAATTTGCGGGGAATGACCACATCAGAGACCAGACCCAAGTTTTCGAAATCCAGACCGGGCACTTTCTGCCCCTCCATAGCTAGCATACGTTCTTCCAGCAACTTGTACTTATCATCCTTCGGAGGGTACTGTTCATGTTCATAATCTTCATCGTCGTCCTCAGAATTGACGAGATTAGGATTCTCATCTTCCGAATCATTCTCGGTCTCTTCTTCTGAATCCTTCGGAATTCTAATCTTGACTCCTGTAACCTGTCCCTTAAGCCTTCTCCCCGGGTTGATGTAACCCACAGGTTTCTGGTCCTTCTTCTTCTCCATCAAAAGAGCTTTCAGTTCTTCCTGCCCCTTAGATAAGCTCAGCATCATTTCCTGGAATTGAGCATTCTGGGCCTGGAGATCTTTGACAGTTTGTTCGAGAGCCATTGTTCAATCTGTTTGAATCTGTTGGAATCTGTTTGATAGGAAAATCGTGAGAACACTGATCCTTTAGAATACCTGTTATGCGATGCAATGCAATGTATGAAATGTTTTCAAGGACTTTCGGGATTTAACTTTGCATAAACTAACAAAAAGAGCTTTTTTTTTTCTTTTCTCTTTTGTTTTTGCTTTTGTTTTTGTTTTTTCTGTTTTTTTTTTTAGCAGAGTTAAATTCCTAAATCCTTGAAATGGTTAGTACAATGCCATGATGTTATGATGTTATGATGTTATGTTGTTAGATAAATAACAAGCACAAGCAAGTCACACAACAATCATTCCTAGGTTTTAAGGCTTGCGTGAGTTCCATAGGTAAATACCCTCCCCACTGAAGTTTGGTTGGTTCAACCTGTCTTAGAATAGTAACCGGGTTCTAGAAGGATCTCAAATCATTGACCTTTCCTTAAGTCCACTTCAGTGCAACACCAAGTGGTTGACCGAAGCTTCCCTAAAGTCCAATCTCAAAGAGTGTAGTATCGAGTCTCAACCAACTCCAGTCGGAACCGAAGCCAGTTATCTCACTACTTTCTAATGGCCAGGATGAGTCAATTAGGGTTCTAAAGGTCTGGTTAATGCTTTTATGACACCACGCGAATGCCAAATATTTCCTCAACTAACATGAGGAACATCAGGACATCCAAAGTGCCACATTAACCGTAGCCATCATTTTGACCATTCCAGTATACGCCGGACAGTCGCGATGATCTCTTGCTACTTACCTAAGGTACACTAGATCCGGGTGTAGGATCTTTCACTCAAGCATAACATACCCAAGCAATCCCTTAAAAATAAATCAGACAAATTGAATAAGTGATCTTGTTTTTAAGGTAACCTCTCTTTTTAAATATTTCTCTTCCCCAGCAGAGTCGCCAGTTCTGTCATACGGTGAA
Source organism: Lathyrus oleraceus (assembly GCF_024323335.1). NCBI lineage: Eukaryota > Viridiplantae > Streptophyta > Magnoliopsida > Fabales > Fabaceae > Lathyrus > Lathyrus oleraceus. Next base: position 442,627,188 of record NC_066582.1, on the reverse strand, counting down.
CTGGACTTTTTTGTGGTTTTAATCGCAATGTCGCGGTTAGCAAGAGTCGCCACCGACTTTTCTTTTATCCAATAAGGAAAGGTGGAAAAGAACAGGAAAGATCTTAATTTAGATTTTGGGTTCGGGAGGTACATTATACAAAGGGAAGGTGTTAGCACCCTTTGTATCCATGGTTATCCATGGGCTCTTAATTGCTCGATCACTTATATTATTTTTGTCTAAAAAAAAGTGTTTGTGAATTGTTTAGAAAAATTGTTTTGAAAAGAGAATTTAACTTTGTAATGATTCTTGTATGAATGTATACAAAGTGATTATCTCGTTTAGTTTTGAATATTGTTTAGAAAAATATAACTCGGTAATGATTCTAGTATGAATGTATACCAAGTGGTGATTTTCTGAAGGTATTTTGAAAGGTGTGAGGTGTGAAAAAATGTTTTAGGTTGTGAGCCAGCAATTAAGAGTTATACCGACCCAAGGTCTTTATGAGTATTTCCTATCCTTATGAGGGTAAAACTGTCCTTATTATTGAGAAATAAGTAGTTTTATCCTTTGGATGTAAAAGGGTCATCGTAGGGTCATCGATAGGTCATTGAAGGCAACAGTTACGAGGATATCTTAGCATTCGAAGGGACTATCATCTTTTAACCGTAGGCAACATCGGAGGGTCATCGAGGGACAAAGTTGTATATTCGAAGGCAACATCCGAGGGACTATAATTTATTTTATGATGATTTAACCGAAGGGTCTTTGCTAAGGGTATCCCCACGTTCGCGGGACATGACCGTAATATCGTAATCGTAAGGCAACAAAGAGAGGTCCAAGATCACTTATTCAAAGGCAAAGTTTTACAATTAATTATATAATTAGGATGAAACTCCACATTAAAATTATTAAAAATAATATATTAAAAAAAATTAATACATTAGAAATTAATACATTAAAAATTAATTTAGGGTGAAACTCCACAAGGGTATCCCACAAATAAAGTGGAATACCTAGCCAATAACCTTTTCCTGGGATATGTGAACCTTTACGAAACTCAAAAAAAGAAACATGTCAGAACACCAAATCAGGGTGCAATCGAAGATTACACCGGAGAAATATCACAACAATAAATAGGATAGGATGAATAATGCATGACTATGATAAAAACATAAAAAAAACAGACTAGAAGAATCAGGTACTGTCTCGTTCGCCTCTGCCTCGCCTAGCGAAGGCCACGGATTTTGAATTTGAAAACAGCCCCATGTTAGGAACTTTGAATTTTATGGCATTTTATCACAGGAATAACATGGTCAAACATTCAGGGTATTCAGGCATATTTAAATTCCCATACGAAAGCAAATTATATATCAACATTTAATCATGATGCATTATATATGTAGATATGGCCAATTGAAAGTATAAACAATAGAGATACGCAAACCTGTTTGCCAATTCAAGATTGAAGGGATTGACCACTTGTAGTATCGGAATAAGTTAGGCAGCGGGAATTGGACGGCGATGGCTTCGGTGCAGATGGGCTGCCTTCAGGGTTTCTTTACTCTGAATTCTCCGGGTAGGCAGGGTTCCTATGCCAAAGTTTCTATCCGTCCTTCTCTGTTCTCTCTCTTTCTTTTTCCTCAAGGTTTTGTTCCAAGGAAAACCTCAGAGTGTTTTGCTTCTCTTCCTTCTTTCTCCAGTGAATCTCCCAGTGTAAACTCCAAGTCTAACTCCCCTACTGAAACTTCAGTATTTATAGACTAATTTCGTGGGTAATGGGCTTGGAATGAGGGAGACCCAAGTCCAAAATAATTTGTTATATTTTATTTATTTATTTATTTTAATTATTTAATTAATTAATTAATTAATTAATTAATTAATTAATTAATTAAAAAAAAATCTTTTTTTTTTTTTTTTTTTTTTTTTAGGAAAAATGATGGGTAATTTTTGGGGTATGACACATCCCAAGTACCTCCTTTTTCTAGAACATAAGCTCTCAACAAATCTTCTAGCGACTGGATACCTTTGTGTAGGTCGACTCATACTATGGTATTTTGCCAAAAATCATGTTCTAATGTATTTTGAAAATAATTTAGTGATAATAAACCACTCAAACACTTCTTAACACAAAAATGACTTATTTCAATCATCTATTTTCTCAAATTAAAACCTCACTCTTATTAAGCCCTAATTCTACCAATTAACATATCAATTCTATCAATTCACATCTCTAAAACCTTCGACATTTCAATAATGGTGGAAAACACACATGCACACAGTTCATAATTTCAGACATCAATTCACACGAATTCATACAAATAAAACCTCACTCTTATTAAGCCCTAATTCTATCAATTCACATCTCTAAAACCTTCGACATTTCAATAATGGTGGAAAACACACATGCACACAGTTCATAATTTCAGACATCAATTCATACGAATTCATACCAATATAACCAGGAGGATATTACTCCTCAAGAACATACATAGAAATTATAAAAATCATCTTCCATTTTGTAGGTTAAAGACTCCTCTACCCTACCCTTCATGCATAAGCCCATATTGAAAGTTACCCCTACCTTAGATCTCCAGAAAGTGATGTTGAATTGAACAACTTTTATAAGTTCCCTCTTCAAATTCCTAGCTTTTGGTATTTCTCTCATTTTTACCTCTTTTCTATGTATGTTAGATGGTTTCTCTAAAACCTAACTTTCTCCCTATTTTTAGAATATATAGTCCCCCATCACTTTGTTTAATTATGAATTTTTCCCAACTCATTATCAGCTTCTCTATTTTCACCACCTATTTTCTCCAATTCTCACAAATGGCTCAATTTTATCATTTTACTATTTATTTAATTATTCGAATAAAACACTATTTATTCTAATAATTTCTAAACAACTAAACCAAACTTTTACTCTCTCTACACCTCTATTTCAAGGATACTTACCCCCACAATCACTCAACAATAGTTTTAAAACGCCAATTAATCAAACAAATTTCCTAATAAATCAATTAAATTAATTAATCGAACTTGAGGTGCTACACGACAGCTTCATAATCTTCCTACCATAGTTGACACATTTTAACTTCTCACGATGTTGTAAAAAAAATACATCATCGTCAAAAAATCCAAATCTTATAACAAATATCTTTAAAAGAATAAATACATATTTATTTGCCTCTTTATCCTACATGTGCCCATCAACATGGTCTACATACACATAAAGTAATGAGGTGTCTAAAGGTCCTTCTAGAAAAATATTAGGAACGACAACAACATGTAGAACTTCTTGGGCTTTTGGGGCAGTGGGTTGGACTTCTAGGGTTTTTGAGGTAGCAGCAGGAAACACGTGCCTCCAAGAAGACGATGCTGGAGACACATCAACCCGAGAAGATGATGCAAAAGCATCAAATGAAGTGACACCAAGAACTGGAAGCAAAGGTCTAGCTTTTTCCCTTTGAACATAAGCATGCTAAGACACTCTACCACGTCTCAATCTTTCTTGGTTGTTAGAAATTTTACCTTTAATTAAACCAATATAATCATATCATAATTCAGGGGATAAAATAAGCAAAATCAAATAAACTATGCATATTAGGAGAATCCAGAAGTTAATTTTTGTATCAGGCAAATCAGAAGAACATAGAAATGTATAAACATAGCATGCCCTAAGCTATAAACTTTAAAAAATCTAAATGCATGCATCACTAAACAACCTATTATGCATTTAACTATAACCTAATGTACCATATATAACTTATTATGTGTTTAACTACAATCTAATCCATCACATGATAAACAAAAGAAAGGAAATGAGAAACTTACCAAATGTAAGAAGTGGATGATTTTCAATTAAATGAAGTGGATTAGAGATTGAGAAATATCCTAGTTTTGAATGCAATGCAGTAAAAGATGTGACAAAGCTTGAAAAATGATGGAAATGGAGTTTTCTCACGAGATATGTTTTGGGTTCTGATTAAGTTTCTAAAATGAAGAAGGAATGAGGGGTGTCTAGCGTGATTATATAAATCAAACTGGTCCAAAAATTTAACCTCCGTAAAAGATACGGAGATTAACCTTTGAACTATTTCAACTTTGGTCTGGCCTAGGTTTGTGACTTGACTATGCTTGCATTTTGGTGTGTTCGAAAATTAAGTACCGGATTTTAGGGGCATTATTAATTTTTTACCGTGGTGAGTAAGTACCACTAAAGGTATGAAGAGTAATCCCTTAATTTAAATATGTATCAAATTTTCTAAAAATATTTTGAATACTTTTTGTTGCAGGCGAGTGGTATAAGCTATTATTTTACTCTCAGGTCATAAGTTTCAGCCTTGTTATCAACATTTAATGTCATTATTTTGCGGGGAAAAAAATTTCAAAATGTCAAAATATCATGAACAACAAAATCTTTTTTATAGGTTTAATGAATCGTTTGATCTCTTAACTTAATTTAAGGTTACACTTTGGTCATTTATCTCATAAGTGTTACGTATCAATCCTTCAAAAATTATTGTGTTAGTAAATTTAGTCCAGTATGTTAACTTTTAACTTTAAATATTTTAGGTGAGACAATATTGTTGAGTCTCCACCATAGACTTTATTTTATTTTTCAATTTTAACCATTGGATCATTTTAGCAAATATCACATGGTTCTATTTTAGTTGTCTATTGAATCTAACCATGAACCATCCATACATTATATATTTTATATTTCTTCATCTTCTTCCTTCATATTATTCATCATCTTCATCATCTTCTTCATTAAATTCATCCAAAAAAACCCAGAAAATGTAAAACAAAAAATTAACAAAAAAAAACAACCATTTTTTTACTTCACTCCATCTTTTCTTCTTTCTTTCCATCTTTAAAATTTGCATCTCTCTCTAAAACCCATCTTACAATAAACATTAAATCTTCCCTAAAAAATCCATTCCAGAAAGTTGTGTGTGTTGAGCATGGATCCAACCGGAAGGTAGGGTCCTGAACTTAACTCAACCGAAAAGTTGCTAATGCTTTTTTATTTTCTTAAAAGAAATAAAATTGTAAATTGTTTTGTAATAAGTATGTGTTGTTGCTAATTGTAGTTTTATTTTCCTTTTATGAAATAAGATCTATGTTACTTTTTTTCTAACATTGGTTGACGATTTTGAGTTAGAATGTTTGTTTTTGTGTGTTTTTCTTAGGAAAGTTGGAAACTTTAATCGCTTAGTTATTTAGTATCGTGAACTAATGATTAACTTAATAGTTTTTGAATTTAGGTTTTAGGATTCATAAATTGTGTTATTTGTTAAATGGTTATAAGTTGATTTTTTTTCTTCGTTTTTTTGTAGCTCTAGCATGTTATGTTGGTATGAAAATGATGATGAAAGATGTAGATGATGAAAATAATGTTATTTTAGTGTTTAATTTTTGTGTGGAAGTTTTTGAGATTTTGATGAAGATGGTCTTAAATATGAAGATGTGTAAATAGTATTAGGTGTTGATGATGTACTGTTAAAAAATTAATAGACCATCAAGTTATAAAGGTGTGACATTTGTTAAAATGATCAAATGATTTAGATTTAAAAAATTAATAAATTTTATGGTGGATACTCAATAATATTGTCTCAACTATTATATTAAAAGTTAATAGTTAACAAAATGAATGACCTAAAAAGAAGGTTTATTAGCTAAGGGACCAATAGTAAACCTTAAATTAGGTTAAGGAACTCTGAGACTAATTAAGCATTTTTTATATAATCAAGTCAAGTTGATTTGAAGGCCCATTAATTTTTTTTTAATTATAATGGACCTTCAAATCAAGTTGTTCTCTTAATTGTTAAGGGAATTCTCTTTCCACCTTTATGAGTGCTCCCACACCACCATGAAAAGTCCAGACATCCCCTAGAGTTCGAAGATGAATCTCCGTACACACCAATTTTAGTCATGTCAAAAATTAATCTGAAGATGCAACTTTGTATGCGTGAAAGTGTGTTTGCATATGCATCTTCGTAAACACCATTATTCTGAAGTTAGTTGGTAGTCTGGAGTGTTAGATTTGTTCATAACCTTATGATTATTATCAATATAAAAATCAAGAACAAAATTTTAAACTAGTCCCTATGAATCGATAACCCATTGATCCGCTGTCGCGCGCGGATCAAAACGAGTAATTTTGTAAAAACGTAATACAGCGACAATTAAACTCGGATATCGTCTCAAGGATTCTTGTTTGTAATAATTAAATGTAATCGAATGGGGGGGGGGGGGGGTTGATTTGGTGTTCAATTACAAAAATGCAGAAAATAAGTGATTATGAAAAGTGATTATTTGAATAAGCTGAAACGAATCAACCCACTATATCATCTTCCGACTTATCATTGATCCCTATAAAATTCCAGTTCCCTAAACGAGTCTGATCCTATTCGATTACAAAAGCTACTGACAAACGCAATAACAATTATACGAAGTATGCCCCTGAATTCCGAGTAAAGCAAACGGATTAAAACTATTGCGAATTAAGAAAACGCAATATGATCGAACGCGATAATGCAAAAGCTACACTAATCACGAAATTGATTCAAAAGCAGACAACAATCAAATTAAAGAATTCTATCATGTAAAAACAATTAAATTAAGCAAGTAATTGTGATTATAGATATAATTCAAAGGAACATATTAATGGAAAATTATAAAAGAACCTCAAAGTGGCACCTGATTACAGTGAATTGATTCTTGGAAAATTAGTTCTCCATAGTCATTCTTTGCAAGCTCTCAAATTCGTACATGAATAGTGATTTTCCCCGTTCAATTCCTAATGGTCTACGGCTGCTAGACCTAGGGGAAAACAAAGACCCGTTTTACAACTTAACTGGGTCGACCCAGCCCACTACAAATGACCCAACAAAAATACAAATAAAATTCTGCAACTTCAACAGACTTTCTGGCCCTGCTACAGTCCGATTCAGCTCTCGACTTCTGAACAAAAGTTGTAGATCTTTTCCTTATCTTTCCAACGCATACTCACAAGCCTCAATCTGATACTCGTAGCTCAAGATATGATTTTTCTCGTGAAAGCTGCTAATGCTGAAAATATAATGCGAAAAACAAATAAGTGCAAAAATAAAATAAATTGTAAAAACACATTAAAACATAAAAATAAGTAAAGCAAACCAAAGAAATGCTTAAGTACAAACATGGAAGAACGTGCATCAAAATGCACTGATCAAATTCTCCCACACTTGAACTTTTGCACTCCGAGCAAAACGAAAAACAAAACAAAGAAAGCACAAATACATCATCAGTTACTCATCCTAGGCTATAAGTCATCTTTGGTTAACTTTGCATTGATAGGTACTAATCTTGCACACTAAGGATATTGTAAGAACACTAATCCACAGTTATGCAGACATAAACCTCCTGAATACACAAATCAACTCGAATCATATTATTATACTAAAGCCTAACTTACTCATCCTTCTTTTGCTCTTTTTCATTCAGGCGCAATCACATTAAGCCCGTTATCTCCACACACTCATAGCAAGGCGACCGGTTAGTGACTCTGATCCTTTTCTGCACGGGGTTCTGGTACTTAAGTGGCATAACCCTTTGCTTACTCACTTGTAGTTGCGGGGGATCGGACCGTAATTCGCCCTACCAAGTTCAGCACCAGAAACCGCTGAACCAACTAACAACGAGTCAAAAACTTTTTTTTGAAGGTTCTACAACCGTTGGGTTAAGTGACCGGGTGAGGGTCACCAAACTTAGAAGGTGCATTCCTTTATTTTTTTCTCTTTTTTTTTCTTTTTCGGAACACTCACTTATATTCATCGGCTTCCCTGCGTAGAGTGTGTGTGAGATAGTGCTGACTGCTGAAATAAACTACTCAAGAGCTGTCAGAGAATGAGAATTTAAGGCTAAAACATAATAAAAATTCAACTCAATTTCCATATACAGGAGACTTACGGTGTTAAAACAATACCGATCTTGTGAATTTTTCTCAAGTCTCCGCAAACTCGACTCAAAGTAATCTATAGCCTAAAACTTTCAAGAAGATGCAATTTTTTTAGAAAGAAAACAAAAACAAAACAAAACAAAGAACAAAAATAAAGAAACTAAAGTATTCCCTCCCCCACACTTAAAATATGCATTGTCCTCAATGAAAGAAACAAACATAAAATAAGAGAGAGAAGAGAGAGGAAAGAACACACCCGAGTAGTCAAGGAGGATAGGTGATCACATAAGCAGCCTTTCCCAAAGAGATATATTCTACATTTTCTTCTTCCAAAGTGGGGTTGTCATGGAATAGCTTTGGGTAATGTCCATTGAACTTGAAATTTTTATTAGTATCTTCGCCTTTTATTCCAGGATCAAAGAATCTTCTAAAAGTAAAAGTGTCAAATGGACACGTGAAGGTGATATGACTTGGAATGTTAGCCAATGTCCAACCAAATGCCTTTTTATGCTTCCTTAAAATCTGCAAAAGCTTATTTTCTTGATCGAAATCAAGGTTAGAAGAGATAATAACAGGGAGTTTCTCATTACTCTCCAAGTAAGCATATTTCAGGTTCTCAGGGAGCTCTTTTAGCTCTAAGGACGGGGGCTGCTCGGTGGATGGAGTGCTTGGGGCAGCCGGGAATGCAAGAGCATCAACTGCAAAAACAAGTTTATTGGTAACAACTTCACCTGTCGGAAATGTATCAGTCTGTAAGGCAGCATCAATCTCAGCATAGACAACACAAACGTTAGTGTCAGTACAATCAGAACATGAATAAATATCATCAAAACCAGAGAGAGATGGAAAATCAAGCGCAAATAGTTCAGAACTAGAGTCATCAACTAATTCAGAAATCAGCTCAATATGAAAAACGGAATGCTCCTCCACAGGGTGTTTCATGGCATCAAAAATGTTAAATTTTGCGACAATGTCACCAAATTCCATGGACATGGTTCCATCGTCAACATCAATTTTTGTCTTCGCCGTTTTCATGAACGGTCTGCCTAAAATGATGGGAGCTCCGCTTGCCTTGGTTTCTCCTTCCATGTCTAGAATATAGAAATCTGCAGGAAAAATCAAATCGTTAACTTGAACAAGAACATCTTCGACTACCCCGGCGGGTCGAGCGTTGCTCCTGTTTGCCAATTGAATGATTAAACCTGTATGCTACAAAGGACCAAGGCAAAGGTTATTATAAACAGAAGTAGGCATAACATTAATGCCCGCTCCCAAATCAAGCATGCAATTCTCAAATTTACTATCCCCGATGGTACAAGGAATAACAAATGTTCCTGGATCCTTCTGCTTTTGTGGCAGAACCTGAGTAGTGAGGGCTGAAACATTTTGCTCGCCTACAATCTGTTTGGATGATTGTTTGGGCTGAATAAAGGCAGAAATATTTCGTCCTAAGTTTACTTTTTCACTTCCCTTAATCCTCCTCTTGTTGGTACACAAATCTTTCAGAAACTTTGCATACTTAGGAATCTGCTTAATAACATCAAGTAGCGGAATGTTTACCGCAACCTTTCGAAAAACATCCAATATCTCTCTTTCTTTGTCTCCCTCCTCAATTCTTTTATTTTTCAGAACTCTATGTGGAAAAGGGACTGGTGACACATACTCCTTTTCTTTAATTTTTTCAGTTTCGACCATAATAGAAGAAGGAGAAGAAAGTTCAGCTGAGTGAGGTTCAGAAGGAGAAAGTTCAGAAGTTACCTCAATGATTTTTTTATTTTTTTCAGGGGCTGGTTCTGTAAGTTTTCCGGATCTCAAAGAAATTGCGCTCACATTAGCATTAGGACCATTCGGATTGAAAACTGTCTGGGCTAGAAGTTGGTTCGAACCTTGAGCTTGCATGTTATTTATTTGAGTAGCAAGTTGTCCCATTTGTGTGTTCAAGGTCTGAATGCTGGCATCGGTTCTTTGTTGGAACTGGAGGTTGTTCACGGCCATTTGCTTAACAAGATCCTCCAAGGATGGTCTGGAAGGTGCAGGGGCAGCCACTTGAGGTGAGTTCTGTTGTTGGCTGGTTTGCGGGTTTCCATATCGAAGGTTGGGATGGTTCCTCCAATTGGGATGGTATTCGTTGGTGGACAGGTCAGGAGTGTTGTTGTACCTGTTTTGATTGTAAAGGTTGGCTGCATAAGCTTGTGGCAGCTCAGTAATGGACTCGTCTCTCAGAATAGGACAAGTATCGGTCGGGTGCTCAGGAGAAGTACAAATGCCACACAAAGTTGCTGTTTGAGGTTTTGCTACTGCCAGCTGTTTGACTAAGGCAGTGAGTTCTTCAATTCTGGTCTCTAAGGCTTTGTTAGAAGAAACTTGAATTTGACTCACGCCTTTGCTTTGCACAGAATTGTCCCTAGTGGTGAACTGTTGAGAATTAAGAGACATATTTTCAATAAGGGCTTTGGCAGCAGCTGGAGTTTTATCGACTAATGCTCCACCACTAGCAGCATCAAGAATATTCCTGTCCATCGGTAGCAACCCCTCATAAAAGTATTGGATGAGGAGTTGCTCAATGATCTGGTGTTGAGGGCAGCTAGATACCAAGTGCTTGAATCTCTCCCAATACTCGGTCAGCGACTCATTGCCTTGTCTAATACCACAAATCTCCTTTCTTATTGAGGCAGCTCTGGAGGCAGAAAAATATCTTTCCAAGAACACTTTTTTCAGGGTTGTCCAACTTGAAATTGAGTTTGGCTCGAGATAATAAATCCAATCCTTTGCTGCACCTTGCAATGAAAAAGGAAAAGCTCGAAGTTTGATATGGTCTTCAGTTATTCCTTCAGGCCTCAACGGTGTAGAGCACACAACCTGAAATTCTTTGAGATGTCTATGTGGATCTTCACCTGCAAGACCACTAAACTTTGGCAACAAGTGTATTAAACCCGATTTTAATTCAAAAGGAACAGCAGCAGCATCATATTCAATACACAAACCATTGTAATTCACATCAGGAGCAACTAACTGCCTTAAGGTTCTATTATCAGCCATTGTCAAAAACAAACACAATGAAGGAAAACGATTAAAATAAATTTAGAAAAATAAACTAACACCGAAATTAATCTAATAACGTCATTTAAAATTTTTGAGAATTTTTTCGGAATTTTCTAAAACTATCAAAACAGAACAAAAATCATAAAAAATAGAAAAATAAGGAATTTTGATTTTTTAGGGTGTCGTTCACTATTTAGTTCCTAAATAGAGGCTTTTGATCCTTGATTTTTTCCTAATAAATCGACAAAAAATCGGAATAATCTGACACGATTTTCCTAAAAACAGATTTTTTTCCTAAACCGCAAAAACACCCGAACGCAAGTTGGACGAAACTGCGAGGAAACTAGGACCTATACGCTTAGACACTAAACCTATGACTCTAAAAACGATTAAAAGAAACAAGAATCCCCGGAAACGGCGCCAATTTGATCCGCTGTCGCGCGCGGATCAAAACGAGTAATTTTGTAAAAACGTAATACAGCGACAATTAAACTCGGATATCGTCTCAAGGATTCTTGTTTGTAATAATTAAACGTAATCGAATGGGGGGGGGGGTTGATTTGCTGTTCAATTACAAAAATGCAGAAAATAAGTGATTATGAAAAGTGATTATTTGAATAAGCTGAAACGAATCAACCCACTATATCATCTTCCGACTTATCATTGATCCCTATAAAATTCCAATTCCCTAAACGAGTCTGATCCTATTCGATTACAAAAGCTACTGACAAGCGCAATAGCAATTATACGAAGTATGCCCCTGAATTCCGAGTAAAGCAAACGGATTAAAACTATTGCGAATTAAGCAAACGCAATATGATCGAACGCGATAATGCAAAAGCTACACTAATCACGAAATTGATTCAAAAGCAGACAACAATCAAATTAAAGAATTCTATCATGTAAAAACAGTTAAATTAAGCAAGTAATTGTGATTATAGATATAATTCAAAGGAACAGATTAATGGAAAATTATAAAAGAACCTCAAAGTGGCATCCGATTACAGTGAATTGATTCTTGGGAAATTAGTTCTCCATAGTCATTCTTTGCAAGCTCTCAAATTCGTACATGAATAGTGATTTTCCCCGTTCAATTCCTAATGGTCTACGGCTGCTAGACCTAGGGGAAAACAAAGACCCGTTTTACAACTCAACTGGGTCGACCCAGCCCACTACAAATGACCCAACAAAAATACAAATAAAATTCTGCAACTTCAACAGACTTTCTGGCCCTGCTACAGTCTGATTCAGCTCTCGACTTCTGAACAAAAGTTGTAGATCTTTTCCTTATCTTTCCAAGGCATACTCACAAGCCTCAATCTGATACTCGTAGCTCAAGATATGATTTTTCTCGTGAAAGCTGCTAATGCTGAAAATATAATGCGAAAAACAAATAAGTGCAAAAATAAAATAAATTGTAAAAACACATTAAAACATAAAAATAAGTAAAGCAAACCAAAGAAATGCTTAAGTACAAACATGGAAGAACGTGCATCAAAATGCACTGATCACCCATCAACTTGTATCCCTTAAACCCATATCAAAATTCAATCAGAGAATAAAATCGGAAGCTTACCTGAGTTTGTCATTGGGAATCACTGAAGGTTTGCGGGTATTTAATCTTCTAATTTGTAGAGTCCCTATATGGATCTTTGATTCTCCTCTGATGGGGATGGAGAGAGAATTTCATATAAACCATTTTCCGTTGTCTACAAATGGGAACCATAATCCCTATAAATAACCTTAGGGTTATTTCTTACTAGTTTTCAATATTCTAATTTGACCACTCATCAAATTAGATATCAACTTATGATATCTACACATTAATTTTACCTTTCATGATATTTATGCTTTTAGCCACAAATTTGTTATTAATTAGACCACTGCAACTTTGGCTAATTACATAATGACCCTAACAAATTCAATATTACATTTGTGACCTAAAAATTCTAACAATCTCCCACTGGTCATATATGTAACGTTATACATGTGTTAGGCTTTATGAGCTCAAAATTTACCATTATATTCTTTAAGCATATCCAAAGTATCTCGTCCACTACTCGTGTCAGTATACATAATCAAAGTGATTTTCGTTATATCAATCATAGCTAAACCCTTCAATGATTACTAATAGTGACACAATTAAATGACATAGATCCATCATGAAATGTGCAGCATAAAAATCGCAAGAAGTTGGTTTGTATATGTCGATTTTCAATTGGTCTTACTTTACTTTAGTGAGATCATTCAATAACTTTGTTGTATAAAATGTAAATTGCTGAATATCAAACTTTATTAATTGGAAAATATCCAAGATCATAGTATGCATACATAATACCAAACACAAAACATAAAATTCATAATCAACTAACTCCCACTAAACCAAAGACTCCTCTAACGGTAAACACCCATGTGAGTAGTGTGTTCATCAAAGACCTTGGGTAGAAGACCTTTTAGAAGAGGATCTGCTATCATGGAGTTTATCCCCAAGTGTTCTATAGAAATATGTCTACTTTGTACCATTTCCTTAGCAACTAGGAACTTGATGTCAATATGTTTTGACTTGGTCGAGCTCCTACTATTGTTGGAATATAGGACGACTGATTTGTTGTCACAATATAACTTAAGTGGCCTTTCAATTCCTTCCATAATTTTCAGCCCAGTGACAAGACTCCTCAGCCAAATCCCATGGTTGAATTCCTCATAACATGCTATAAACTTTTTTGCCATGGTGGATAAAGCTGTAAGAGTTTGCTTAGCATTGCGTCAAGAAACTGCACCACCAGCCAACATGTAGATATAACATGAAGTGGATCTTTTACTGTCTTAGCATCCAGCAAAATCTGAGTCAGAGTATCCAGTGATCTCTAACTGGTCTGACCTCCTATATGTGAGCATATAGTCTTTTGTTCTCCTTAAATACCTCATACCCTTTTTGGCTGCTTTCCAATGATCCATTCCTGGATTTCAGGAATATCGGCCTAACATCCCCTATGAATGCAATATCTGGATGTGTACACACTTGGGCATACATCAGACTCCCTACAACTAGCGTGTAAGGAATCTTTTGCATTTCTTGAATTTCTAAGTTTCCTTTTGGGCACTGACTAAGACTGAATTTATCTCCCTTAGCAATTGGAGTATCTCCTGATTTACATTCTTGCATGCCAAACCTTTTAAGTACCTTTTCGATATATCTCCTTTGTGATAATTCTAGAATACCTCGAGACCAATCTTGATGTATTTGAATTCCTAATACAAAAGAGATGTCACCAAGATCTTTCATCTCGAGTGTTCTTGATAGAAATTTCTTGGTTTCATGCATCATGCCTATATCATTGGCGACAAGCAATATGTCGTCAACATATAGGACTAGTAAAATGTATTTGCTCCCACTTAATTTGTGATACACGCAATCTTCAACAAGATTCACCTTAAAACTAAATGAGAGAATTACTTCATGAAACTTGTGGTATCACTAATGAGGTACCTGTTTTAGTCCATAAATGGATTTTGTTAATTTGCAAACCATATTCTTTAAGTCTCTCGACACAAAGTTTCCTGGTTGCACCATAAAGATCGTTTCATCAACTTTTCCATTGAGTAAAGTCGTCTTGAAATCCATTTGATGGAGTTCCAAATAATAATATGCAACAAGAGCCATAATTGTCCTAAAAGAGTCTTTCGATGAAACCGGAGAGAAGGTCTCTTTAAAGTGAATCCCTTCCTTTTGAGTATAACCCTTATCCACAAGAGGAGCTTTATACCTCTCCACATTACCGTTAGAATCATGCTTGGTCTTAAAAATCTATTTGCAACCAATGGTTTTCACACCTTCTGGTAACGGGACAAGTTCCCAAACTTTATTGTCTTGCACGGACTTATATTCCTCCTTCATTGCTTCAATCCATTTTTCCGAGTTGGAATCTTTCATGGCTTGACGAAAGTTGATTGGATCATCTTCCATCATACCATTATTTTCCTCATGTTCTTGTAGAAAGACTATGTAATCATCCAGAATAGCATTTCTCTTTTCTCAAGTGGATCTCCGCAAAGGTATTGGTTCTTGTAACACTTGTTCTTGAGAATTTCGAGTTTTTCTTCATGAATTATCAAATCATCTTGAGTAGGAGGAAATTCAACAATGTCTTGTGGAGGTTCCATAGTTGCTTGATCAAAAGCAACTGCATGAATCAATTCTGGAATTGTTACTGATTCTTCCTTTAAAATAAAGTCTCTCACCTTATTCTTTCCCCCAAACTCAATGTCTTCAAAGAATGTGGTTGTTCCTGTCTCAAAAACTGAATTGAATTTGGGATCGTAAAATTTGTAGCCCCTATATCTTTTAGAATAGCCAATAAAGTAAATGCTCACTATTCGGGAGTCCAATTTCTTTTCATTTGGCCTATAAGGCCTTGCCTCAGCTGAACATCCCCACACATGAAATTTTTTCATACTAGGATTTTGGGGGGTCCAAAGTTCATAAGGTGTTTTGGCAGTTGCTTTTGTTTGTACTCTATTTAGAATATAAGTTTCTTTCTTTAGTGTCTCTCCTCATATTGACTCTGGCAAGGTAGAATGACAAATCATACTCCTTACCATATCCTTAAGAGTATGGTTCCGTCTTTCAGCAACATCTTTCACGCTAGGTGATCCTGGCATGGTGTACTGTGGGACGATTCTACATTCCTCTAGGTATTTGGAAAAAGGCCATGAACGTTGTTCACCTGAACCATCATATCTGCCGTAATATTCATTGCCACAGTCATATTTGACCTTCTTAATTATTTTGTTGAGTTGATTCTCAACTTCGACCTTAAACGATTTGAACACATCCAACGATTGAGACTTTTCATGTATAAGAAATATGTATGTATATCTAGAATAATCATCTATGAATGATATAAAATATTGTTGACCATTCCAAGAAGGTTTCAGAAATGGTCCACAAATGTCCATATGTATCAATTCTAAGACATTTGTAGCTCTATATGCACCAAATTTCTCTGGTTTAGTCTATTTTCCTTTAATGCATTCAACACAAACAACAAAGTTTGTTAAGTCAATGGAATCTAAAATCCAATAGGCACTAGTCGCTCAACTCTATTTTTAAAGATGTGACCAAGGCGTTTGTGCCATAATGCTCATGAATTGTTATTATTATTATTATTGTTATCAATTTTATGCTCTGTACCACGTGTTTCCATATTTAAGGATTCTCCATAGGTAGCTATTGTGTCAAGCAAATCATCTGGTATGAGGATCAGGGCAACGTAGTTCCCCTTAACAGGGGAGAAACTTTCTCCTAACCAGAGACTGGGAAATGACAAACTAAAAGGGAGACTGACTCGAGCCTAATAGTTATCATGCAATCCACAATGGTCCTAGGTTGAGGTTTCTATCTAACTTGCACAGGCAGCAAGCTATCCTAAACAGCACAAGCAAAGTAATACAAGCACAAAAAGCAAGCACACACACTATATGCAAATAAATGGGCTCATACAAGGTTAAGCTGCAAAAGCAAGCCAACTGGAATCGGGTGTAGTTAGCTCTTAACCCTAACATTGAGAGTTAGGGTGAAGCAGATGAAATGGGAAGTGAGGGTAAGACCTCACAGCTCTTATCCCTGGCCTGGGAGAGCTTCAGACAAATGAAAGTGTGGGAGTTCAGAAAGTTGGAACTCTTCTCCACATATGACTGACTCAACAAAGATCTTGGGTTAATATCCACAATGCATCAACACAAGGTGTGTGAGCAAAGTGGATGACACACTGAATAGCAGGAGATGGATTACACATCTCTTTTATCTGCCAATTGCCTTATCAAAGGACTTTTCCTGCTTGGCACAAAGATAAACATTCACAAGCATTGCCTCTTAAGGAGGGCTTCAGACAGGTGTCTGCCCAAGTAACAGGACAGGTCTTCCAGACTACATGAAGTCAAAGAATTATACCTATGTGGTTAAGCAACCAAGCAAAAGCAAGTTCAGATTGAACTTAAGCAACTTATGTACCTGTTGAAACATCACACAAATCAGTTCAACTATACAGACAAACAAACAATCATGAATATCAAACAGTCAAACCCAATGAGCAAATGCATAAGCCACAAGTCAAACTCAAATGAGTTAACAACCCTACAAAACACACAAGGTTAGTAGTCACAAGTAAACATCAAAGGTTCAAGTGATAGAGCACCAACAACTATGGAACTTGAATGCTCAACCTGAAATCAAAGCTCAAACATAAGCAACCAACCACTAGGTCAAAACCTAGGGTCCAAGATAGAGAAAAAATCCAAAATAGAATATGAAATTTAACATGAATCAACTTCAAACACATCTTGAAACAATCCAAAAGGTCTCATCTCAATATCAATCACCAAATCCATTTCACGATCAATTGAAGTTCAAGGCAATTTTGAAGCTCAAATGTGACCAACCAGAATGAAAAATCTCAATTAAATCAGAAATGATTCCAAAAATTCCAAGAAAATTCATGAACATTCACAACCTTCATATCAAGCGTCACACAAAAAATCAGGACATTTGGAGATCATTTGGCATGGTAAACACATCAATCACGTTGAACATCACAAGGTGTGACACAAATTGTCACACCTACCTTAACATGATCATAAAACAGAAATGACACATGATAAAAATACCAAATCAAAACCATAATTTCAAGCCATGAGTCTAGTTTCAACATGCAAATTTTCAGATTCATTGGATAAAATCTCAGCATTTCACAAATCATATGGCAAGGCAAGGTACAAAATGCATACATGTTCAAACATTCTAGCACAAAAAATTATCCAGCCAAGCACAACTTATAAAATCATGATGATAAAAAACTAGAGAGAATCAGGATCATAATGCAAAAAACCTGGTAATTTTTGGATCAATTTTCAAATTGTTATGAATTTTTAAAGATGAGAAATATTAAAAAACAACATATGAAGCATGCATGGAAATATGGAGGTAAAGGAGAAAAACATGTGAAGCATTTGAATTGGTGCTACAGCGGGGAATCGAACCATGTCCATTTTCAAAAATTGCGCGCTCAACATCAAAACGGTAACGTATTGGACTTAAAACCTAGCGCGCAGAATTTCGTAGCTAAATTCAAAATTCGTAGCAAAACCAAAGCAAAACCGTGGCAAATTCTGGAAACGAAGATCTTCATCTTCATGAAGATGAACAGTGCACGTGTTCATGCACGTCTAGAATTTTTCTTCCAGAAATCAAAATCAAGGACATCAACATGTAGATCTTTCAAAGGAGATCATGAATCAATGAAAAGCTAAGCATAATTTCAAGTATTAAGATCAAATCGAACAAAATAAGATTCATGCATGAAACTTTAATCTACCCTAACTCAGTCCATAGGTCACCAAATCGCACGATTCAAAGCTCAGATTCATCAGGACAACAAGATCTACAACAACATAGCAATGGATTTTAAAATTAAGAGATTCGAATTGTGACCTCTTGAAGTGCAGAGCCTTTGAATTCACACGATCTGCAACCTGGAAGTGTTCCAATCTACTCCACAATACTTGAAATGAAGTTTGATGAATCACTGGAAGCTTGAATGTCTCTAGATCTAGATCAAAACAGAAACTCCATTTGCATCTTCATGAACATGAACTGCACTTTTCTTCCACGAATTCAGCACAACAAACCTTGATCTCTACTAAATCCAAGCTCAGGAACAAGAATCTGAAGTTAAAATGCCATGCTATTTGGAAGAAAATAGAATTATGAATGAGAGAAAAATTTGAAGTGAGAGAGAAGTTTAGATCTAAAAATGTGAAAAATGATTCATCCCCCCAATTCTGTTATGATTATGGTATTTATATGAAGTCTTAATCACACTGAAAATGTTAATTAAGCTTGGTTAATGGTAATTAGCAAAAATGAGGTGTTTTGACAAAACTTGAAAATTAGTGGTGCATGAAGTAATATGGACGTGAACAGTAGCCAATGCATGATCAAAACAGAGTTATGTGTTGATACAAAAGCTCCTGCATCGATACATAGAACATTTTTAACAGTATGAATCGATACATAACTCGTATGTATCAATACATAGCACTTTTTAACAGTATGGATCGACACATAACTCGTATGTATCAATACATAGCACTTTTTAACAGTATGGATCGACACATAACTCGTATGTATCAATACATAGCACTTTTTAACAGTATGGATCGAAACATAACTCGTATGTATCAATACATAGCACTTTTTAACAGTATGGATCGACACATAACTCGTATGTATCAATACATAGCACTTTTTGCCCATGCACCCTTGATGATGATTTGATCATAACTTCTCAACCATTCATCAGATTCTCATGATCTTGGACTTTTTGGAAATGGGAGAGAAAGATCTTCAACTTTCATGTTGGACAAAATTTCATTTGAAGCTTCTTTGATGTTGGAAAGTTGAGTTGAAGTTGGTCCAAAACTTGCCATTTTTGGAACCTTTCAAGTTGCAGGTCACTATCCATTCTTGGCAACTTTTGATTTGACTTCAAATTCTTCAATGTAAGCATTTGACATGATGAATAAGCATCTTTGGAACATGGATGAAGAGTCTCAAACCATTTCTCCATCTCCTAGCCCTCAGTTGACTTGCAGTT
The DNA here is from genome assembly GCF_024323335.1 of Lathyrus oleraceus. NCBI lineage: Eukaryota > Viridiplantae > Streptophyta > Magnoliopsida > Fabales > Fabaceae > Lathyrus > Lathyrus oleraceus. The sequence goes on along the minus strand of NC_066582.1, from coordinate 442,607,568 downwards.
GACTTTTGTGGTTGACAGATGACTTGTGCATACACAGATGATCTTGAGCCTCAACCACTTGATGAAATAACTCCAAAATGAAACCCTAGCTTATACAAGCCCAATAAAATCACATGATGATCTCCACCTCAACAAAGACCTCATCTCCTTGAAAAAACCCTGATTGGTATAATGCAACTGATTAGGGTTGACCAGAGGTCAAAACCCTAATCCCAAGGCACATGATCAGGCACAATGAACCTCTTGGTGATGATAAGACCATGATGATGGTGATGTACCATTTCAACCAAGATAATAATCAATCTCCTTGAGGAACCAAGAACCCTAATTTAAGCACAAACCTCCAGATGATTGGTGATCAATTCATGAGACCCTCAAGGTTAAATCTTTTAACCTCTTTATCTTCTGAGCAAGACTTAGGAGGATGACTTGTTTATTTCCCATGGTATTCAATATGCAATGACTAATGTCCTAAAAATGAGATGTAATATGCTAAGCTAGTCCCAAGAGAGGAGGGCAAATTTTGAGGTGTTACAGCTGCCCCTATTCAATCCACTGTGAACCTGTCGATATGAATAGCCTCGACTTTCAGATGATCAGGGTGAAGAGTGATTGAATACCAAGAACAGACGAACAATTTGAACTCTGATGGGAAAATAATTAACAATGCCTGTCAGAATCGGCGAAGAAGTAATCTCAAAAGAAGAATCCGTATGGCACGGAGAAAGTCGTCCTGAACATCGAACAGAAATGTTGACCTGGATACCAAAATAAATGGTAACAGAGGAATAACCATAGCCTGAACACCACATATCCGCTGGGGATTATTATCTCTTTTTTTTGCTTTTCTTGAACCCCGAAACTTTCTAATTGACTATCTCTTTTGCTTTTCTTGAACCCCGAACAAATTTTCTTTCGCGCGAAAGATCCTGGATCACTGCATTTGAACCCCGACAACTTCATAGTAGTCTTGTTTGCCAAACCATGAACCCCGCTCTCCAATTGAACCCCAGTCGCCTGACGATAACTCGCGATCGCCCTTGTGAACCCCATTCTCCAGAAAACACCCCGTGTCTCCCTTTCTCCATTTGAACCCCGTTCCCCAGAAAATGCCGCAAAACTTCCCTTTCTCCATTTGGACCCCACTCTCCAGAAAATGCCCAGAATTTCCTTCTCTCCATTTGAACCCCGTTCTCCAGAAAATGCCTCAACACTTCCTTTTCTCCATTTGAACCCCGTTCTCCGCTTTCTTGTGATAATTTCGCTGGCAACGTCGGAAATAACACCAAAATACCACTCTGATGGCGACATATCAGAGGGTACACCTTCCTAAAAGGAAGGTAACATGTGCATCTCTTCCTCAGAAGACACCCCTAACGACCTCTATTGACCTCAGCCAAAGTCTAAGGTGACACATGAACAGAAGATAATCCTGAGGACCTCATCCCGGACATAATCTTCAACTCCAATCTCCATTTGAACCCCGCTCTCCAGAAAATGTCTCAACATTTCCTTTTCTCCAATTGAACCCCGTTCTCCAGAAAATGCCGCAACACTTCCTTTTCTCCAATTGAACTGTATTTTCGCGCTGATCGCGTAACGTCCTTTGATTTTATTTCCATCTCCGCCCGACGGAAAAATTTCCTCCAATATCGTACTACTGGGAAACATTGTTGATCTGACGTCATGATGCTAAACTCCTCAGAGTAACATCTTCCAACTTCTATCTCGCACGACAGAAATCTCCTCCAGTATCACACCACCGGGGAATATTGTGGACCCAACACCACGATACTGAACTCCTCGGAGTATCATCTTCACCGACCGGCAAAACCCATTCTCGGATGGTAACCACGGCTTGGGATAATTGATGCTTGCAATGCTGATGCTGATCTTCCAACCAGCGAAACCACTTCTCCAATGGTAACCACGACTTGAGACTAGCTTATGCTCGCAATGATGATGCATGATATTTTTAGCGTAATGCTCCATAATTATGGAAATGCTACACAATTTATTATGCAATATGCTATGATCTCTTAAATGATGCATGCATAAAAGGTATCCCCTTCAAGGGACTCTTCTGGGGAGCTCGAGGCACTCCGCTGAGGAACTCGACAACACTCCAATCTCCACCCCGCTGGGGAATAGCACTGCTGCTGGGAAAGGACCACCCTCATCAGGGAAACCTCCATTGAACCCGGTCCGCTTGGGGACTTCGCTGGGGAAGAAACCACCAACTCACTCTGTGGGGAAACCAACGGTCTCTGACTCACTGGGGATATAACAATCCCAACCCTGTTTGGGGGAACCACCACCAATAGATACCTTCACTGGGAAATAGAAACCTCCAGGCCTGGCTGCTGAGGAAACACCGATCTCAAACCCGCTGGGGGAGATAACCATTCCGACCCTGCTAGGGAAGACACAGACCTTGAATCTGCTGAGGAGGTAACAATCCCCACCCTGCTTGGGGAAACCAGGAAGTTCTGGCACTGAACACCTGTCGACTCGTCGAACCACGGTATTCAACATCCAAACCCAATGTCAGCTTTCCACTTTTGAGAACTCCCAGACTCGTCTGGACTTTTCTGATTCATCACCTTGTATTCCTGACCGCTCCGTACTCTACGAAGAGCGAATTCCTTAGATTGGTACAACCTTTCCAATCTTCAGACTTTGAAGAGTCTTCTTGATTAATATCCAGGATCGTCGTACGTTCTCGCCATCTTTTCATCATCCTTCAATTCCCTTGTCCCTGATTGGACTCCACGGGGATCTTTCGTCAAAGCTTCCACATCACAACCTGCAAGTGAGTGAAAATACCTAACAGTACCTGCAAAAAGAGATCGTTAGATAAAAATGTGCCCCAGGCGTGTCAAGATTTCAACACTTGGGTCACTCAACCTTCCGAATAAGATTTCAAGTTTCAATCTTATAAACATGCATTGGAAGGGACCTGTATGTCTTAAAATGCAAGATTCTTTGTCACAAACAATTGGATGTTTTTTGCAATCAAAGCGGTAATGAAAACAAAAAACAAAATTATTTGACTGAATATGCATTTTATTGATTGAAAAAGTGTGGCTCAAACTGAGCAATACAAAGTAAACAATTCCTGAAAAGAGGTAATTGCGCACAAAAGGAAAAATCTATCCTAATGGCAATGTGAAACCGCGATCTCATCGAGTTCCAACTCGGTTACACCCCATATGTCCTCAGACTCTCCGTGCTTTCTGCCTTCTAAACAAGACGTTCCCGACTGCTCCCTACCAGGGATTATCCATGTCATATCCAAATTACAAACGATCATGCCAGACGCAGTTGTTCGTTTCAATCCCTCTTTTGCCTGGACCGCCCTTTCGGGTTTTCAGTCCACCGGGATACCCTTTTTTGCCCAAGCCGCCCTTGTGGGGTTTTCGACTTGCCGGGTGTACAGTTTTTTTTCTCTTCATATCCCTAATTTTTGCCCGAACCTTTTTATCATTTTTTTCGGTTCGCCGGGATGCCCATTTTTGCCTGGACTATTTTATTCTTTTCGTCCAGCGGGTCTCTTTATACGAAGTATTTTTTAACTGCGTCCGCATTTACAGGGGATGGAAAATCCTCACCATCCATGGTCGTTAACAACAAGGCTCCGCCAGAGAAAACCTTCTTGACCACGAATGAACCTTCATAATTGGGTGTCCATTTGCCCCTACGATCATTTTGAGGAGGAAGGATCCTTTTCAGCACCATATCACCTACGTGATACACCCGAGGTCGTACCTTTCGGTCAAAAGCACGCTTCATCCTCTGCTGGTACAACTGCCCATGACAAATGGCCGCCAACCTCTTTTCCTCAATCAGGATCAACTCTTCAAACCGGGTTCTTACCCATTCCGCCTCTTGCAACTTCACGTCCATCAGGACTCTTAAAGAGGGAATTTGAACCTCAACCGGTAGCACGGCTTCCATTCCATATACCAGCGAGAAAGGCGTTGCCCCAGTAGACGTACGCACCGAGGTTCGATACCCATGCAATGCAAACGGCAACATCTCATGCCAGTCTTTATAGGTCACGACCATCTTCTGCACAATCTTCTTTATATTCTTATTGGCTGCCTCAACCACCCCATTCATCTTCGGACGATAAGTGTCGCATCCGTGAAAAACAACCGGCGGGCTAAAACAAAAACAACACAGAGCCGCCACCGTGCGTTATTTATCCCAAAAGAGGGAAAGGAAACGCTCAGAGTAAACCTGGAAAAAGCATGGTCTCGCGACCAAAGAGAAAGGGTACGGGAGTCGGTTACGCAAGGGGAAGGTATTAGCACCCCTCACGTCCGTCGTACTCGACGGGATCCACGCTCAAAGATAGAAAAAGGTTGCTACAACAAACATCACACACACATGCTGAAAACAACACAGGTGGGGGATAAGAGGAACGGGCTCGCTAGGACATCGCATCCTATGCCTACGTATCTCGTCTGAAACGAGAATCAGAGCTGCCGTAGTTCGGCTCACGCACGCCAAACAAGACACACACAAACTCAGGCAAACTTGGAACCCGAACGCCAATAGCTGGACTTACATCAGCTTCCGAACCAAACAAACACACTCAGGATACGGACAGCCAATCGCTGGGCTTACATCCATATCCTGACACACAAGAGGGTTAACAAGCAAACACACACAAAAAGAGAAAAAAAAGTGCCCGGAGAGACCTCGCACGGTCTCCTGCCTACGTACCTCATCTGGTATGAGGATCAGGGCGACGTAGTTCCCCTCAACAGGGGAGATATTCTAACCAGATACAAAGGGAGACGCACTACTAGGGAGCTGGACTCGAGCCTAGGTGTTATCATGCATCATTGCCCTATGTTAAGGTTCACTATCTACTTGCACCACAGCAAGCTAATCCTATCCAGGAAAAACAAGCATGCAAGCATAAACAAAACAAAGCATTCACATTTCAAGTAGCACACACTATATCCAGTCAAAGTGGGCTCAAACAAAGGGTCAGACTGCCAAGGCAAGTCCTCTGTACAAGGGTAGTGTTAGCTCTTAACCCTGGCATTGAGAGTCAGGGTGAAGCTGATGAAAGGAGAGTGAAGATTAGACTTCACAGCTCTTATCCCTGGCCAGGGAGAGCTTCAGACAAAGGAGCGTGTGTTCAGAAAGGAGGAACCCTTCTACACTCAAGACACTGACACAACTGTACACTGTACAAGATCTTGGGTTAATGTCCCAATGCATCAACACAGTAGTGTGAGCAGAGGGACGACTCAACAAGAATAGCAGGGGATGGATTGCACATCCCTTGGGTTCTGCCAATTGCCTTAATCAAGGTCTTTACCTGCTTGGCACAAAGTTAAACAATCACAAACATCGCCTCTTAAGGAGGACTTCAGACAGTTGCCTGGCCAAGTAACAGGCCAGGTCTTCCAGACTACATGGAGAAAAGAAAGTCTACCTCGATTGGTTTATACAACCAAGCAACAGCAAGCAAGTTCTCAAGGAACTATTAGCAACTAATGTACCTGAAATCAATCAAATACAATCAGTATACCAGACAAACCAATATTAAACAACAAAAGTCAAACAGTTAATCTGTACAGCAACCAATGCAATATGCAAAGCACAATCAACTCAATTGAGTCAAACATCCTACAAAACAACACAAGTTAGTTTACAACAATTAACCAAATCAAACTTAATTAACTTGAAGCAATCTCCTTAAGGCATTTGCATCTCAACCTGAAAAGCCAAACTCAAATATGAGAAACAAGACCACTAGGACAAGCCTAGGGTCAAAAGGAGATGAAAAATCCAAAACAGCAAGTGAAAATTATCCAAAATCACAATCAAACAATTTAGAAACAAATCCAGTTGGTCCCATGCTCATATCATTCATCAACATCATTTCATGACCAAAATAGTACAAACTAGGCAATTTGCAACCTCAAAGGACCAAACAGAATGATCATCATCAAATCAATATCAAAACTATTCAATAAATTCCACAAAAATTCAAGTCTAAACAGAACATATGGAATGAATAGCATATCAAATTTCAGCTCATTTGAACAAGAGGAAGTAGGTCAATGAAAATCATAAAGTTCATACAAGTTCAAACAAGCCAACACAAGGCATCAACACAAGCATCAACTTCCAAAAATCATACAACAGTGACAATACATGATAAATGAATGGGATCAAAACCACAATTACCTATAATGTGTCTACAATTCACATGTCAAATTTCACATCCATCCAATTAACCATGAGAATTTCACAAATCAAATGCCAACATGTGTCACAAAAAATCACAAAATGAGCCAAACAGGGGAGAAAATCACAATCAATTAAGAAATGCAAGAAAGAAATCCAGAAAAATTCACATGTTATCTCAACATACATATGCTCATTCATGCAAAAATTTGGCTCAATCCAATGTTCACAAGTACATAAAATAAAATCATGAAGTTCATCAAGCATGGTGTGACACAAATTGTCACACCTCTAACCAAAAATTCATATCTCCTTAACCAGGGATCCAAAAATTACAAACTACATATCAAAATCACCATCAAAGAGTCCAGAATAAGCACAAAAAATTTCATCAATTTCTTTGGAAGCATGATTATTTCATGAGTGATATGGCAAGGCATGTACAAATTGCATACATCCAAACAATCCCTAGGCATTTTATTTTTTCACACGTGCACAAAAATCATAAAAATCACCATTAAAAACTACACATCATAAGGAGAATCATGCAAAAAACCTCACAAAATTTGGACAAGAAATGAATTAGTTATGAATTTTCTAAGTTCATGCATCAAAAATGAAATGAAATTGAAAAATAAAATGAAATAATGAAGTAATATTGAAATAATGGCATTTGCGTAATATTCTGCAACGACATCAAAACGCAGTCGTTCTCATTAATGAAGTGGCGCAATTCCACTGGCTGGAACGCGCGGTAAACATGTTTCAAACACAAGGCCAAGGCAATTTGGATCAAGCGTGTTCTTGAGCTTGTTCTTCATCAAGAACAATTCCAGAATTCCAGAAAAATCATGACGAACATTTTTCAACAAAAACAAGCAAATCATACATCCACGTGTTCGTCTTTCAACCTAGATTAAGGATATGGAAAGCATTTAACCTAACTCTAAGCATATCAACGGGATCGATCGAATTAAGTTTCATATCCAAATGTTCAAATCAAGATATCTCTCTCTACACTCAACCAAATCCAAAACCACGAATTGCATGATGATCTACATTGAAAGCTCTACACAAACCACATGATGATTCAAGCAATTAAAGAGATCGAGATTTTACCCCTTGGAGATGGCAGTGATGAATCCTTGCGTTTCCAGGTGCGAAATGCCAAAACAGTTGCAGCTTATTGATGTGGAAGTTGAATGCAGCAAGTAGTTTAGCTCAAAACAGCTCCAGGTGCAAGATTCTTCAATTTGCCATGGAAGTGTGAGGTTATGACAGTCCAAATTCTTCTATGTTCTGGCCTTGATTTTTCAAAACAGTTCCTCAATGATGATTATAGAAGGTGAATCCAACCAGCACGAGCAAGATTGATGAAGATTTTGATGAGAATTGATGAAAAAAGTGTGTGAAAATTTTGGAGAATTGAGAGGTTTTTGGAGGGAAAAGTAGTTAGATCTTGAAGAATGTGAAGTGATTATCATTTTCTGTTACAATTAAGCCTTTATACCAATGCTTAATCCACTTTTTAATCTCAATTAGCAAAATTGACATGGATTAGTGCTAATGCAATTTCAAGTGTTATGTCAAAAATGCCTTTGCCAAATTAAGCAATGTAACAGTGCAATGACAGTTCAAGCAAGTTCTAATTGCCATTTGGAATGTGTTGGAATAGGCCTTGTGTGCAAAAACCATGTATTTCACAAAATCACTTATTTTCCCACCAATTTTCAAATAATCCACTTGAAAAATGACCTTTTGCCATGCTTATTTTTGATGAAATTTGACCATGCATCATGAAAGTACATGTGAAATGGGGTTTGCTCAAAGAAAGATCATCCATTTTGGCCATTCCATGTGAAAGTTATGCCACTTTGAATTTAGGCATTTTTGGAAAATGATTTGATCATATCTTGCCAACCATTCATGAGAAATTCAAGTTCTTGGACTTTTTGGAAAGGTGAGAGCAAGATCTACAACTTTCATGTTGAACAAAATTTCATTTGAAGCATTTTTGGACATGTAATTTTGAGGTGAAAAACTTTCCATTTTGGGAAACTTTCATTACAAGTCACTTTCTATTTTTGGAAAGTTTTCTCCTGACTTTATTTTCTTCATTCTTGATGTTTGAAATGTCAAATGAAACTTGTTTTAACATGCAGGAAGTGTATCCAACTCTCTCCCACCTCCAACTCCATCATTTCAGGCACAGTTGACCACAGTTGACTTTTCTGACTGATAGATGAATTTGGCTATGCATTGACCAAGTTGAACCTCAAACTCCTGATGAAATGGCTCAATGATGAAACCCTAGCTTCCATAAGCTCAATATAATCACATGAAATGATCCCCATATCCATTGTAGACCCCATCTCCTTGCCAAGCCCTGACTAGCCCAATGCAGATGATTAGGGTTGACCAGTGGTCAAAACCCTAATCTCAAGGTATCTGATTAATCTCTTGGTGATGACAAGACCATGATGATGATGATGTACCATTTCAACCAAGATGAAGCTCAATCTCCTTGAGAATCAAGAAACCCTAATTTGTACCACCACCCTCAGATGGCTAATGATCAATCCATTCAATGAATGAAACCATCAGCTTGCATATATCCACCTCTTTATCTTCTGATCAAGACTTAGAAGGATGATTTGCACAATGTAACCACATGATATGCAATATGCAATGCCTAATGTCCTACAAAATGATATGCAATATGTTAAGCTAGTCCCAAGAGAGGAGGGCAAATTTTGAGGTGTTACAATAAGGAGAAGAATTGTGATGCTCGATCTTGAATTCCCGACACAGTTCTGCCATCATCTTGTTGTTGAGATTAGAACCATTATCAGTAATGATTCTTTCGGGAACCCTATATCTGCAAATGATGTCCCTCTTCAGGAATCTGGCAACGACCTGCTTCGTCACATTCGCATAAGAGGCTGCTTCCACCCACTTGGTGAAGTAATCAATAGCCACTAATATGAACCGGTGCCCATTCGAAGCCGTAGGCTCAATCTTTCCAATCATATCGATGCCCCACATAGCAAACGGCCATGGAGACGACATTAAGCTCAACGGATTTGGAGGCACGTGCACTTTGTCAGCATAAATCTGGCATTTATGACACTTCCGCACGAAATTGAAACATTGAGCCTCCATTGTCATCCAATAATAACCTGCCCTCAGCAGCTTCTTCACCATTGCATTCCCACTGGCATGGGTACCGAACGACCCCTCATGAACCTCTTTCATCAATTGGCTTGCTTCTTTATCATCAACACATCTGAGCAAAACCCAATCGAAATTTCTCTTGTACAAAACCCCATCCTTATTCAAGTAGAACACCATAGCCAACCTCCGCAGAGTCTTTCAATCCTTCTTGGATACTCCCTCAGGATACTCTTGGGTTTCCAGATAGCGCTTGATATCGTAATACCACGGCTTCTCATCATCAGGCACTGTGTCAACAGCAAATACATAAGTCGGTCTATCCAGACGTCCTACCTCAACACTGGGGAATTGATTCCACCACTGCACCTTGATCAAGGCAGCCAAAGTAGCCAAAGCGTCTGCTAACGGATTCTCTTCTCTCGGCACATGATGCATCTTCACCTTGGTGAAAAACGTCAACAATCTCCTCGTATAATCCCGGTATGGAACTAAATGAGACTGATGCGTATACCATTTTCCGTTAACCTGATTTACAACCAAAGCTGAATCTCCATATATAACAAGGTTCTTGATCCTCAAATCAATCGCCTCTTCAATCCCCAAGATACAAGCTTCGTATTCAGCCACGTTGTTGGTGCACTCAAATGTTAGTCGGGCAGCAAAAGGAATGTGGGATCCTTTCGGCGTAACCAAAACAGCACCAACACCGCTACCATTCACGTTAACGGCCCCATCAAACATCAGAATCCATTCTGATTCAGGGTCAGGCCCCTCCTCCGGGATCGGTTCCTCGCAATCTTTCGATTTGAGAAACATGATGTCCTCATCAGGGAACTCAAACTTCATCGGTTGATAATCCTCAATAGGTTGCTGGGCGAGGTAATCAGACAATACACTCCCCTTGATTGCTTTCTGAGAGGTGTACTGGATATCATATTCTGTCAAAATCATTTGCCACCTCGCAACCCGTCCGGTCAATGCTGGCTTCTCAAAAATGTACTTGATTGGATCCATCTTGGAAATCAATAAAGTGGTATGAACCAGCATATACTGCCTCAGTCGGCGAGCAACCCAGACCAAAGCACATCAAGTTTTCTCGAGCAGTGAATATCTTGTTTCACAGTCGGTAAACTTTTTGCTAAGGTAGTATATGGCATGCTCTTTTCGACCAGACTCGTCATGCTGCCCCAATACACACCCCATAGACCCCTCGAGGACCGTCAAGTACAGAATTAACGGTCACCCCTCCACAGGAGGCATCAGAATCGGAGGCTCCTGCAAATATTCTTTTATTTTTTCAAATGCCGCTTGGCAATCATTATTCCACCTGACCGTTTGATCTTTTCTTAATAATTTGAATATAGGTTCGCACGTGGCTGTTAGATGAGATATGAACCGTGAAATGTAGTTCAATCTACCTAAGAAACCACGAACCTCCTTCTCTGTTCTCGATTCAGGCATTTCCTGTATTACTTTTACTTTAGCAGGATCAACCTCGATTCCTTTTTCACTTACAATGAACCCCAGCAATTTACCGGACCGCACTCCGAAAGTGCACTTATTCAGATTCAACCTCAGTCTGAACTGTCTCAACCGGTCGAACAACTTGGCCAGATCTACCAGATGCCCCTCTTCTGTTTGGGACTTTGCTATCATGTCATCAACATAGCATTCAATTTCATGATGAATCATATCATGAAACAAAGTCACCATAGCTCTCTGATAAGTAGCACCGGCGTTCTTGAGACCAAATGGCATCACCTTATAACAAAAAGTGCCCCATGGTGTGATGAACGTTGTTTTCTCCATATCATCTGGCGACATTTTGATTTGATTATAGCCAGAAAAGCCATCCGTGAAGGAAAACACCAAGAACTGAGCTGTATTATCTACCAACACATCAATGTGAGGTAATGGGAAATCATCCTTCGAGCTAGCTCTGTTCAGATCCCGGTAGTCCACACACATTCTCACCTTCCCATCTTTCTTCGGCACTGGCACAATGTTCGCGACCCAAGGTGGATAGTTAGTGACAGCAAGGAAACCAGCATCCCACTGCTTCTGCACTTCCTCTTTAATTTTCATGGCCATCTCAGGTCGAGTTCTGCGCAACTTCTGCTTCACTGGAGGACAATCTGCTCTCAATGGTAACTTGTGCATAACAATATCGGTATCCAACCCTGGCATATCTTGATAAGACCAGACAAAGATGTCGACACACTCTTTCAACAATGCTACCATTCTGCTCTTGACACTCTCCTCTAAAGAGGCCCCGATCTTCACTTCTTTCCTGACCTCGTCGGTACCCAGATTCACAATTTCAACTTGCTCTTCGTGCGGCTGAATCACCTTCTCCTCTTGTTTCAACAACCTGGCTAATTCCCCCGGCAGTTCACAATCTTCTTCGTCTTCTTCTTCGGCATGATAGATCGGATTGTCGAAGTCATATGAGGGTGTAACAGGATTGTTATCAATGAGATCCGGCGAGAAATCGCATCTGCATGAATGTTGATTCATGCATTGCTTTAGAACCGGAGCGAGACAAATTGAAAAGAAAAATGAAAACATTGCCATTTTTATTTTGTTTTTAAACTGCAAAAAATAAATGAAAAACAGGGAACACCGCTTTTAATTGAATAACATCCATTTATTAATGATGCAAATTTTGCAAAATGAAACACATGAGGTGGCCCTTACAAATGAACCATTACGTTTCAAGCAAAACGTATGGCTTCCATGCAAATGAAATTGAAAACAGAAATTATTACTCTTCAAGTAGAGTGACAGTGATGATCTTTTCAGCCTTCTAGTTCTGGACTCCCATCCCTGGCGCGCACGGCTTTATCCATCGATCAATTTCACAGTCACTATCAACTTCTCCATCCACCATACAGATGTGATCTGGATCCAGCATTCCAGCACTGGTGAATGTGAATGACGGACGACGTCCTCTGCCTTGTCCAGACGAGCCTCGACCCGGCTGATAACCCACTCCGAAATGGTCTTTCTTGGCGGAGATATCCATCATCTTCCCCCAACCCGGAGCCTCTCCACTCTTCACTACCTCAGCAGCCTGCTTATACGAAGAAATGGACGGTTTCTCCTCCTCTTTGGCAAAAAGAGCATTCTCCACCTTGACAGTTTCGAACGCTTGACTTGGTGTTTCCCATATCTCACCGTCCATTTCCACGTATTTGAACGATGACAAGTGGCTGACAAAGATGTCCTCCTCCCCACAAACGGTGACGACCAGCCCGTCCCAGATGTACTTCAGCTTCTAGTGCAAAGTCGAAGTTACTGCCCCAGCAGCATGAATCCATGGGCAACCCAACAGGCAACTGTATGCCGGCTGAATATCCATGACATAGAATACTGACTTGAACACCTCAGGTCCTATCTTCACCGGGAGCTCAACCTCTCCAAACACCGCCCGCTTCGAACCATCAAAAGCCCTCACTATCAGGTCAGTGGGCGTCAGGATCAACCCTTCACAGTTCAGCTTTGCCAGGGCTTTCTTTGGCAACACATTTAAAGAGGAGCCGGTATCAACCAACACATGCGAAAGCACAGCCCCTTTACATTCCATAGCAATGTGTAAAGCCCGATTATAATTCTGCCCATCCACAGTTAGATCCAAATCGGTGAAACCCAGCCCATGATTGGCATTGACATTCGACACCACCGTCTCCAACTGATTGATCGTGATCTCTTGAGGAACATAGGCTCTCTTCAGAATTTTCAATAAAGCCTCTCTATGCCCCTCAGAGCTCAGCAACAAAGACAGAATTGAGATCTTGGATGGGGTCTGCTGCAGATGGTCAACAAGTTTGTACTCTGACTTCTTGATGATTCTCAGGAATTCCTCCGCTTCATCATCAAGTTCTCTCTCCGACCCGCCAGGCGCCGGTGTCACTACAGGAGTACCTTCATTCACTACTTGTTTTCTCCTTGCCCTGGCTAAAGCCTCGACCTTTTCTTTCTTTTCTTTTTCTCCTTCTCCTTCCCTCAGAGCATCAGGGGCAAACAACCTTCCACTGCGAGTGAAACCACTGGGTCCGGCATTATCCACCTTTGAAACGGTGGTTTCACTTGTAGCTTGGTCCTCCAATTTCTCTCCGTTACAGTACACTTCCCCACCATAATGCCACGGCACGACATCATCTTTGTCATAAGGAATTGGCCCAGGTACCGTGATAGTAACTGGAGCCGCATCTGCCAGCGTTGACAAATCAACCGGGTCGAAGTAGATAGTTATGGTGGAGACATCCTCCTTCACCAAGTCAGCCTTCTCGAACCTGAGGCTTCCCTCGTCCATCAGTCTCTGGACAGCCTCCCTCAATGATATACACCCATCAGGAGCAACAATGCACGCAGCACAACATTCATCACAGCCCGGGAAGACTCCATTCTTTAACAATTGTCGCTTGACCTCAGCCAACGGAGTCTTCAACTGGTCTACCCTCAACAGCCCGATTCTGTCCTCCTCGGAGATAGCATTCACCCCCATTTGACCATGCGCAGGCATGGGATTAGCATTAACGTTTGGAGATGGTGCAAAGTTGATAGCTTTGGAATCCACCAAGTCCTGGACCACATGCTTAAAAGCTTTGCAATTTTCTATATTGTGTCCAGGTGCACCCGAGTGAAATTCACACTTGGCGTTCTCATCAAAACTGGCTGGCCTCTGATCAGGTCTCAAAGGAGCCAGAGTTCTCAATTGTACCAACCCCAAGTCTTTCAATTTCTTCAACAGGAATGAATAGGTCACAGGTGGCCTATCAAATTGACGATCGTTCATTCTTCCTCTGACTTGATACCCGGCCCTTTGCGGTCTCTGCTGAAACGGCTGACGCTGTTGTTGCGGTTGTTGCTGTTGCTGTTGTGCAGGCTGACTATCAGCAGGAATAGTTACCGCAGCAGTGTGCTGATAGTAACGATCCCTACTCGGTCTTCTTTGCGTATATACAACACTTGTATCACCCTCCTTCTTCCTCTGACCGTTCCCAAAGGGCTTCTTCGATCCAGACAACGAAGCATTACCCTGGATTTTCCCCAGCTTCAACCAACTCTCTATCCTCTCTCCGGCCACCACTATATTGGCAAAGTTGGTAACGGGCATCCGACCATCCTCTCAGCAAATGTCCCCTGCAGGGTACCCATGAACAAGTCAGACATCTCTCTATCCACCAATGGAGGTTGAACTCTGGCAGCCAACTCCCTCCACCTCTGTGCATACTCTTTAAACCCCTCATTAGGCTTCTGAGACATACCCTGCAGCTGGGTACGACTAGGAGCCATATCAGCGTTGAACTGATACTGTTTAAAGAATGCATCTCCAAGATCTTGCCAGCTCTTGATGTCAGAAGACTTCAGCTTGGTGTACCACTCCAAGGATCCTCCGGACAAACTGTCCTGGAAGAAGTACATCCACAACTTCTGGTCCATCGTATAAGCAGAGATCTTGCGGACAAAAGCTTGAAGGTGAGTTTCCAGGCAAGAACTCCCATTATACTTATCAAATGCAGGCGCTTTGAACTTCTGTGGGATCACAATCCCCTCAACCAGCCCCATATTTGACATGTTCACAACCCCTGGAGTAGCATAGCTTTCGAGAGCCCTGGTCTTCTCTGCCAGCAACTGAATTTCTTTATTCGGTGGCTGGACACCGTATTGACCAAATGGCTCATTATGCATGGAGAATTGATCAGCTTCTCTGTCTTCCTCCCTATCATCCTCAACCCCAAAGAAAGGAGGAAATAGACTGTCCTTCAAATTATTGCCCATCTAACCGGGTCCACCACCTGTGGCAGCGCCAAATCCACCGGCATTATTATTCACTACACCCACAGTTGTCCTTTTTCCACCGTCCCTAGAACCACCCAAACCATGGTTAGAGACACCATCCAGATTAACACCAATGTTGGCAGCTGAAGCCCGCTCGAGCTTTTCTACTTTATCAGCAAGTGCTTTCTGCCCGACGGCAAACCCTTGCATGATATTGATCAGTTCATTCATCTTCTCCTTCAGCTCGAGAACATCTGTATTAGGTAGATCCATCAGTCTGGGTGTGTTGCGTCTGGTGAAATATCGGTGCGGACGGGTTGTGTGCAAGGGAATGACTCTACGCGCACGAGCAATGATTCCTGAAACAATCAAGCCCGTTAGAACTGATACCTGCAAAATAGAAAACAAGTTATTATGATGATGCATGAATGCAATGTTTATCCACATGAGGAACACTCTGTCTTTTGATCCTGGCTTCATCGAGACAGATAATAATCCGGCAGCAATATCCTAACATTCATCTTATGATTTCATCATACAGATCAGAGATATATGATTTAGCAAAATGCCACCCAACCATGTGTGTGCTGTGTGAGTGCCATGTGTGTGCATACAGGAAAGTAAATAAGGCTTGAAGATCGATCACTGAATGACAAATAACCACTGCATATCAAAAGTGCACAATAAGTGCAATAGTCATACATCAAGCTGATACAAATCAGATACAATTCTCCAGAATCAGAAAGGAAATACAAACAAATGAATTCCGTCAACAGGCCTGACGGTAATCCACACAAATGACAACAAAAGACTATACTGAAGAAGGCCCCACAGACGGCTCCGCATCATCTACCATCTTGGTAAACTTCATCGCGAACCTAAGCTCAGCGTTCTCCTGCTGCAATCTCCCTATCTCCTTCTGGTGAATCTTCATCTGTCTGAAGTAGTGATCTCTCTCAGCCTGATAATGATCTCTCTCGGTGATATAATGATCTCTCTCAGCAATGATCTTTACCTTCACTGTTTCCTTAATCTTCAGCTTTGCCTCCCACTCAGCAATAAGAACTCTGACTCTGTCATCTTTCTGGGTCTTCACAAGGATCTGCCTCCTCTTCTCATCTTCAATGACCTTCAAGGCTCTGGCTAGCTTCTCCTTAGTGATGTCATGCTCCTTTATGGATGACTCTAAAGCTTGGCTGACCTTGCCATAGTAAGCGGTATCCATCTCAAAGCGCTTCACCACAAGAGCATGCCTCTTATCCTGGTCTTCCATTCTCCCTTTGATCTCTCGATTAGCCATCTGAATTCGAGCAACACTCATCTCCAATTCAGTCTTCTCTACCTGCAGCTGATCTCTCTCTCTTCATCTCTAAGAATTCTTCCATACTGACGGAAGAATGAGATTCCTCAATCAACGGATACCAAGGATCAACCACAGGAAATGGTAGACAAGTGAGCTCCACTCTCTTACTGAGCCAGTCATCAAACGGAGGAAAAGACCTGTTATTAGCTCTACCCCAAGAAAACTTTCCTTTCCTTTGAATGTTGCGCCATGCATCAGATACTTGCCTCAACCTGGCCTGATTGCCCTCAACTGGGAAGTACAAAGTTTCCTGAATCTCACTCTTGAGAGGAGGAACCTCCATAGCGAATCCCATTTGTCTCTTAAGAAGTGTCGGGTTATAATTAATGCAACCCTGAACCCCTATAAGAGGCACATTGGGAAAACTCCCACAACTGCAAATGAAGTCATGTCCAACCCCACTACTGTGAGTCCAAGCTATGTCTTTGGCCCGCAAACCCATCAACTTGGTCGCCCAATTGACAGTATGGTCAAGGAGAACAAAAGCACCCCTGGAAGGCAAATATCCCATAAACCATTTGTATAATAGCTGAGCACAACACCTAATCAATCCCCCACGCCTCTTCTCGTTCCGATTATGGACCGAGTAATAGACATCTCCAACCAGAGTAGGAATAGGATTCCTCTGAACAAACAAACGGATGGCATTAATATCCACAAAGTTCTTCTGGTTAGGGAACAAGATAATTCCATAAACGCTCACAGCAATCAAAGCACAGACAGCTCTCCAGTCACCCAAATCAGCATGCTCCTTGGCTTTAGCCTCCAAGAAACTTAGATGAAAACCAGGCAACTTCCCCTTCTCTTTCAGACCTCCTTTAGTCACTTCGGGGCTCAAATAAAGAACACGAGATATCCCACCAATATCAGGTTCTTCCTTAGTAGCATAGAAAGGAACCTGATTTCTGATCTGAATGCCCAAGATACCAGCATAGTCCTCCATCAAAGGCCCCAATAAGTAATCTGGGAAGACGAAACACCTCAAGCCCGGGTCATAGAACTGGAGAAAAGTATGGACGACGCTCCTATCCCTGTCAGTGAGCCTGAAAACCATCTTCAGAATACCCCCATACGTCTCACGGAACAACCCCACATGGTCGGGTGTAATCAGTGCTATCATATCCTTTACCACACTGATCTCTGAGTCGAAGAAGCTATAAACAACATCATCCTTCAAACCGGGCCTCATGTCTGAGCAAAGAAATCTCTCAACCAGGATCTCAATCGAAAATGTCCCTGCATATGGATAAACATGAGTTAAATGCGGATAAATGCAACATGTGAATGATGCTGATGTATGAATGCAATGCATAGTGCCATCCTCCAAGTCATCTGAACATCTGTTGCACTGAGTTACGGCCTCTGAACTAATCACACTCATCTGATATACTGAGCAATCATAGATCCAACTCTGGGTTCCGAAATAAACGGAACAGGAGAATACACCATCATCATCACCACCAGAGATTCTCTGAACAGATAACCATGAGACCCTCTGAACCAGCCCGGGGAATCCTGAAATAAACGGATCCCCACTGATAAATAACACGGACAGAACTCCGGCGTCTCTGAAATAAATGTCCATAAATCCGACTTATAAATAGGACTCTGATCAACGGCTGAACCAATAGTCACCATCAAAGTCACCATCAGAACATGCATCTGTAAGAATCAACCCTCCCCTCACAGGTAAATTCTAATCAGGTTATCCTAAGGTGGATAATGGTCTCGACAATCGGGCAAAGATACTCAACGGGTTTGCCCTTTCGGGTGTGCCGTTGTAGTTCTCGTAAGATCGTCTAAACCAAAGATCCGGGAAAGAACGGTCACCGAAGTCAACAACTCAAAAGAGGTAACTAGACCAAAGTGGAATACTCCACAATGGAATAACTCTCTCAGATGAACCTCGTCCGGCTTGTGGTATGTCACGTCGCAACAACATGCCCAACCAACATGTGAGGAACGTGAGACCATACTAATCCTAGGTGTATACTCGGGCCTGGGTTTTAGCCCCACTCAAAACACCCACCCCAAATCATAGGAACCACCTGTATAGAGGACAGCAACATGATAGTATGATGCATGCAAATATTTATGCAAATATATACACAACAGAATAATGATAAATGCAATAAATAGAGCAACACAAGCAACCTAACTATCCTAGAGAACGCTAGGAGAGACTCGCTTAGGGAAGATGGACCAGCAAAAGGTCAACATCGAGGATCCCCAGCAGAGTCGCCAGCTGTCGCATCCGCGAAAAACAACCGGCGGGCTAAAACAAAACAAACAGAGCCGCCACCGTGCGTTATTTATCCCAAAGAGGGAAAGGAAACGCTCGAAGTAAACCTGGAAAAGACATGGTCTCGCGACCAAAGAGAGATGGGATCGGGAGTCGGTTACGCAAGGGGAAGGTATTAGCACCCCTCACGTCCGTCGTACTCGACGGGATCCACGCTCAAAAAGATAGAAGAAAGGTTGCTAAAGAAATTGCTCACAAACAATGCACACACACTGAAAACAACACAGGTGGGAGAAGAGGGGAAAGGGCTCGCTAGGATATCACATCCTATGCCTACGTATCTCATCTGGAATAAGAATCAGAGCTACCGTAGTTCGGCTCACGCACGCCAAACAAACACACACACAAACAGGCAAACATGGAAACCGAATGCCAATCGCTGGACTTACATCAGACTCCGAACCAAACAAACCCACATTGGAAACCAACTGCCAATCGCTGGACTTACGTTGGACTCCACACACAACAAACACCAATAGGATACGGACAGCCAATCGCTGGTCTTACATCCATATCCTAACACACAAGAAGGATAACACACAAACAAGTTAATAGGGAGTCTGGAACTCGAGCCTAATAACTGTCAAGCAAACACACACAAAAGAAAAAAAGGTGCCCGGAGAGATCTCGTACGACCTCCTGCCTACGTACCTCATCTGGTATGAGGATCAGGGCAACGTAGTTCCCCTTAACATGGGAGAAACTTTCTCCTAACCAGAGACTGGGAAATGACAAACTAAAAGGGAGACTGACTCGAGCCTAATAGTTATCATGCAATCCACAATGGTCCTAGGTTGAGGTTTCTATCTAACTTGCACAGGCAGCAAGCTATCCTAAACAGCACAAGCAAAGTCATACAAGCACAAAAAGCAAGCACACACACTATATGCAAACAAATGGGCTCATACAAGGTTAGGCTGCAAAAGCAAGCCAACTGGAATCGGGTGTAGTTAGCTCTTAACCCTAACATTGAGAGTTAGGGTGAAGCAGATGAAATGGGAAGTGAGGGTAAGACCTCACAACTCTTATCCCTGGCCTGGGAGAGCTTCAGACAAATGAAAGTGTGGGAGTTCAGAAAGTTGGAACTCTTCTTCACATATGACTGACTCAACAAAGATCTTGGGTTAATATCCACAATGCATCAACACAAGGTGTGTGAGCAAAGTGGATGACACACTGAATAACAGGAGATGGATTACAGATCTCTTTTATCTGCCAATTGCCTTATCAAAGGACTTTTCCTGCTTGGCACAAAGATAAACATTCACAAGCATTGCCTCTTAAGGAGGGCTTCAGACAGGTGCCTGCCCAAGTAACAGGACAGGTCTTCCAGACTACATGAAGTCAGAGAATTATACCTATGTGGTTAAGCAACCAAGCAAAAGCAAGTTCAGATTAAACTTAAGCAACTTATGTACCTGTTGAAACATCACACAAATCAGTTCAACTATACAGACAAACAGATAATCATGAATATCAAACAGTCAAACCCAATGAGCAAATGCATAAGCCACAAGTCAAACTCAAATGAGTTAATAACCCTACAAAACACACAAGGTTAGTAGTCACAAGTAAACATCAAAGGTTCAAGTGATAGAGCACCAACAACTATGGAACTTGAATGCTCAACCTGAAATCAAAGCTCAAACATAAGCAACCAACCACTAGGTCAAAACCTAGGGTCCAAGATAGAGAAAAAATCCAAAACAGAACATGAAATTTAACATGAATCAACTTCAAACACATCTTGAAACAATCCAAAAGGTCTCATCTCAATATCAATCACCAAATCCATTTCATGATCAATTGAAGTTCAAGGCAATTTTGAAGCTCAAATGTGACCAACCAGAATGAAAAATCTCAATTAAATCAGAAATGATTCCAAAAATTCCAAGAAAATTCATGAACATTCACAACCTTCATATCAAGCGTCACACAAAAAAATCAGGACATTTGGAGATCATTTGGCATGGTAAACACATCAATCAAGTTGAACATCACAAGGTGTGACACAAATTGTCACACCTACCTTAACATGATCATAAAACAGAAATAACACATGATAAAAATACCAAATCAACACCATAATTTCAAGCCATGAGTCTAGTTTCAACATGCAAATTTTCAGATTCATTGGATGAAATCTCAGCATTTCACAAATCATATGGCAAGGTAAGGTACAAAATGCATACATGTTCAAACATTCTAGCACAAAAAATTATCCAGCCAAGCACAACTTATAAAATCATGATGATAAAAAACTAGAGAGAATCAGGATCATAATGCAAAAAACCTGGTAATTTTTGGATCAATTTTCAAATTGTTATGAATTTTTAAAGATGAGAAATATTAAAAAACAACATATGAAGCATGCATGGAAATATGGAGGGAAAGGAGAAAAACATGTGAAGCATTTGAATTGGTGCTAAAGCAGGGAATCGAACCATGTCCATTTTCAAAAATTGCGCGCTCAACATCAAAACGGTACCGTATTGGACTTAAAACCTAGCGCGCAGAATTTCGTAGCTAAATTCAAAATTCGTAGCAAAACCAAAGCAAAACCGTGGCAAATTCTGGAAACGAAGATCTTCATCTTCATGAAGATGAACAGTGCACGTGTTCATGCACGTCCAGAATTTTTCTTCCAGAAATCAAAATCAAGGACATCAACATGTAGATCTTTCAAAGGAGATCATGAATCAATGAAAAGCTAAGCATAATTTCAAGTATAAGATCAAATCGAACAAAATAAGATTCATGCATGAAACTTTAATCTACCCTAACTCAGTCCATAGGTCACCAAATCGCACGATTCAAAGCTCAGATTCATCAGGCCAACAAGATCTACAACAACATAGCAATGGAT
Source organism: Lathyrus oleraceus (assembly GCF_024323335.1). Taxonomy (NCBI): domain Eukaryota; kingdom Viridiplantae; phylum Streptophyta; class Magnoliopsida; order Fabales; family Fabaceae; genus Lathyrus; species Lathyrus oleraceus. The sequence goes on along the minus strand of NC_066582.1, from coordinate 442,585,866 downwards.
TTTAAAATTAAGAGATTCGAATTGTGACCTCTTGAAGTGCAGAGCCTTTGAATTCACACGATCTGCAACCTGGAAGTGTTCCAATCTACTCCACAATACTTGAAATGAAGTTTGATGAATCACTGGAAGCTTGAATGGCTCTAGATCTAGCTCAAAACAGAAACTCCATTTGCATCTTCATGAACATGAACTGCACTTTTCTTCCACGAATTCAGCACAACAAACCTTGATCTCTACTAAATCCAAGCTCAGGAACAAGAATCTGAAGTTAAAATGCCATGCTATTTGGAAGAAAATGGAATTATGAATGAGAGAAAAATTTGAAATGAGAGAGAAGTTTAGATCTAAAAATGTGAAAAATGATTCATCCCCCCAATTCTGTTATGATTATGGTATTTATATGAAGTCTTAATCACACTGAAAATGTTAATTAAGCTTGATTAATGGTAATTAGCAAAAATGAGGTGTTTTGACAAAACTTGAAAATTAGTGGTGCATGAAGTAATATGGACGTGAACAGTAGCCAATGCATGATCAAAAAAGAGTTATGTGTTGATACAAAAGCTCCTGCATTGATACATAGAACATTTTTAACAGTATGAATCGATACATAACTCGTATGTATCAATACATAGCACTTTTTAACAGTATGGATCGACACATAACTCGTATGTATCAATACATAGCACTTTTTAACAGTATGGATCGACACATAACTCGTATGTATCAATACATAGCACTTTTTAACAGTATGGATCGACACATAACTCGTATGTATCAATACATAGCACTTTTTAACAGTATGGATCGACACATAACTCGTATGTATCAATACATATCACTTTTTGCCCATGCACCCTTGATGATGATTTGATCATAACTTCTCAACCATTCATCAGATTTTCATGATCATGGACTTTTTGGAAATGGGAGAGAAGGATCTTCAACTTTCATGTTGGACAAAATTTCATTTGAAGATTCTTTGATGTTGGAAAGTTAAGTTGAAGTTGGTCCAAAACTTGCCATTTTTGGAACCTTTCAAGTTGCAGGTCACTATCCATTCTTGGCAACTTTTGATTTGACTTCAAATTCTTCAACGTAAGCATTTCACATGATGAATAAGCATCTTTGGAACATGGATGAAGAGTCTCAAACCATTTCTCCATCTCCTAGCCCTCAGTTGACTTGCAGTTGACTTTTGTGGTTGACAGATGACTTGTGCATACACAGATGATCTTGAGCCTCAACCACTTGATGAAATAACTCCAAAATGAAACCCTAGCTTATACAAGCCCAATAAAATCACATGATGATCTCCACCTCAACAAAGACCTCATCTCCTTGAAAAAACCCTGATTGGTATAATGCAACTGATTAGGGTTGACCAGAGGTCAAACCCTAATCCCAAGGCACATGATCAGGCACAATGAACCTCTTGGTGATGATAAGACCATGATGATGGTGATGTACCATTTCAACCAAGATAATAATCAATCTCCTTGAGGAACCAAGAACCTTAATTGAAGCACAAACCTCCAGATGATTGGTGATCAATTCATGAGACCCTCAAGCTTAAATCTTTTAACCTCTTTATCTTCTGAGCAAGACTTAGGAGGATGACTTGTTTATTTCCCATGGTATGCAATATGCAATGACTAATGTCCTAAAAATGAGATGCAATATGCTAAGCTAGTCCCAAGAGAGGAGGGCAAATTTTGAGGTGTTACACATTCGAATAATAAATTTTGTATCTCAATGCATTTGTTCTATGAACTCTGAAATCAGCTGATAGTTACAGGTGAAATTTTTTGATGGCTTTTACACAATCATCTTTTGTGCGAAATGTGTCTCCTTGTTTCAAAGATCCTTACATTTGCACATAAGGATTGTACCATATATCTGATGAAGGTTCATCGGAACCCAAATTCAACCTTGTCATGTGTTGAGGTGGACACTATACATGACTAGCTGGTAATGGCTCCTCTTCCTCATTAGCGTTCATCATTGAATTAACCAAGATCTCAGCTTCTTCCTCTTCGTCATCTGCAACATTCACCTTAGCTTGTTCGTCATCAGTTTCATAAAACACTTGTGACTGATCAATGAACTGAGACATTTATTGTTGTTGTGTTAATATATACAACTCTATATCGTTGTACCCTGATTTTTCGTGACTGAGAAACATATGTTGAACATTTTCATCATCTCAAATCTTCTTCTGATAAAACTTCACCTGATTCTCTGCAAACCAAACCGGATTTTTATAGATGATTTGGCCAACAAGACTGCACTGCAATTTCTTTTCTATTCTTTGTTTCAGATGTGAAAAATTTGATTGTCGATTTATTGTAAACCGAGTTACCTCTGTGTTGCGAAAACAAAAACCGAATAGTTCATGCTCAAATATTTCACCTTCGATATGGGCACTGATCATGTAATGTTGTGAGGAGGACATTTTTATAATTCTAACTTTCTTTTCTATACTGGAATTGAATGCATTTATGTGTTATTCAAATGCACTTAAATAGGGTAAACATTGAATGCATTGATCACTCGGTTCGTATGCACAAACTTGACCATGCATGCAGTGACAAGAATACACATGCAGTGACAAGAATGACAAGAGCACACAATGCATGCGCCCAAGGAATCTTTGTGACGAGGAATCTCACAAGATAATCTCTGCTCTAATAGTCCAAACAGGCGCCCATTTCCTAGGTGCATAAAGCAACCTAGGCGCCAAGAGCTAGGGTGCCCCTTAATGACAAAGAGTCATAGGCGCCAAGAGCAAGGGCGCCTCTTCCTTGCATGTGAATATTTACATGCAGGCGCCTAAGACTATGGCTACTCTACTTTTGTCATTGCATGCCACCAATCACATATTGCGTAGGTTGCAAACCTAGTAAGACTCCCTCATCTATAAATAGGCTTCAAATCACAACATCAAAATCATCTCCAACACTAATCATTTATACTCTTTCTTTACCACGCTCTTTCGCTGGCACAATCAAGCTCTACAACATCAAATTATGTCTCTATTGACTATGGGTGATAAACATAGAGGAACACTCGAGAATATCTCGACATTTGTATGTTATCACTCTCTTTTTACTTATTCCATTTTTAAGTCGTATACCTTTGTTATCTATGTTTGTATTATATATTACTTCTTCTTATTGTATTTCTTACTTATGTGTTATTAGGACCCAAAGCATTTTCGATGTTGTGTACATGAATATGTATTCCACGATCCTTTGATACGAGAAAATAATTAAAGCTCGGTGTTATATTATGATTTTATTTGGTAATTTTTTATTTCCAGAAAGTACAGGTAATTCAGTAAATATTATGTATTTACCGTTGTTATTCAACATTAATAAGGTAAGCACATATAGTTTGGGTTCAGCTGTGTTGGCCCATCTATATAGTGCAATGTGTAAAACTGCAAAAAAGAACACTTGTACGTTTTTTTCATGTGCGTATTTGCTACAAGCATGGGGTTGGTCAAGAATGTCGTCACTCGCCCCGATAAACGAGAACTCATTCATGTTTCCGTTTGCAACAAAGTAAGTGTAACACTTTACCATTTAATTAATTATATTTTATATTACAATTAACTGTAAATAATTTTTTTCAATTTTTTTATCTAAGGTGGCCAGTAAGGTGGATGAACTACAATAGGTGTCCGAACACGCTATTGTAGTCTATCGCAATCTATTGGACCATATTGGACCTGACGATGTAATACTCCTACACAACTATATTTTAATTTAAAAAATACTTATCAAATTATTTATCATCTAATCGTTTCGTATTGTTTTACAGTTTATCTGGAGGCCATATCTGGGTCTTGATCATGATGTGAACCATGACGGTGTTGCAGTTTGGATAGCAGAGACACTGATTATCTGGTTCACTACTATGGAAATGCACCAGAGTGACCGGGTCAAACTGCAGTTCGGCATGCAACAACATAGTCTAGAACCTCCCACGTGTTTGGGGAATTGGCATCAAAAAAGAGTTGATGCACAATGGGATTATTCAGACTAGAGAGACTTTGCAAAAGAGATGTGTCGTCAATGGACGAATCGACGACAACACGTCTTAAACGAACCAGACATCCATGGCGCAAGACCAACTCAACAATATATGACATGGTTTAGGTCGGTAACAACTCAACAATTTGTGTCTGAGCCGCGGTATTTGATGGATCCACGCCAACTAGCTTCGTCATTGTACACCCCACAAAAATTCCCCGCCCAACACCAATGTCAAACCACCCAAACCCAACAACCAACCTCACAACATCAACCTACCACATACACACAACAACCAAACACCCAACCTCGCAACCCGTTCATGCCATTCACCCAACAACCAACCACCCAACATCGCAATCCATTCATGCCACCCACCCAACCACAAAAACAAGAATCAAACCCTACACACCAACAACCATACGCTACAACCATAACCGTATATATCCCAGATGATTCATATGGGTCACTTCATCGTAGCCCCCCACCAATGACCACTCAAACATCTCATCACCAAAATACACAACCATTATTTAACTATAGTACGCCCCAAAAACCATTGCTTCGTTTCCAGAATGATTAAATGTCCCAATTTGGGAAACTATATTGTCCTTAATCCACCAAACCCCATCGACCTAACTACGATGACATGGACACCGAACTCCATTACGGAAGCGCCGTTGGCCAGAGCCTCTCAGGATATTGGGATTAAATGATGACACATCTGTCAAATACCACTGGAACTTTCGCCAGACCTTCACACCAGTCATCATTCGATCAGGTCAGCACACAAAGACCCCAAACACATCAGGAAAATCGTGGGAGACCTCAGGGATAAACTAACGCACCTAGATGTGGAACAGTGGGACATTTCGATCGGGCCGGTCATTAAATTTTTGTCAATCCCATGTAACATTTATTATATCATGAATATTTTTTTTACATTATTTTTTATTATTTGATAAATAAAAAAATAAAAAATAAAAACCATTAAAAATTAAAAAAAAAATACAAGGGTGTATGCGCTAGATGAATTGGCGCATACACCACAAGCACCATGCAAGCGCCATAGGCATTGGCGCCTCCTCATGAGGCCCAATGCAGACGCCAAGGACATTGGCGCCTCCTCATGAGGCTACCAATGCAGGTGCCAATGCCTTGGGCACATCCTCTTGGTCTATTAGGGGTGTGTCGGTTCATCTGGCGCATCCTCTTTTAAATGTGGTTATTTTGGAAAAAATTGAAAATATTGTTATTTTGGATTTTTTTATAAAAAAATTTGGTTATTTTAAAGAAAATCAATACAATTAATTAATCCTTACATAAAATCGGAACATCAAAAGAGAATCCAATTTTAGAATCCTAATTTTAAAAAACTTCCAAAATTCAAATTGAATCAAATATGGATGACTCTCATACCAATTGTTAGATTTGTTCATAATATTATGATTACTATCAATATAAAAACCAAGAATAAAATTCTAAACTAATCCCTATGAGTTGATAACCCATCAACTTGTATCCCTTAAACCCATATGGAGATGAAGAGATAATTTATGATAAGTCGTGTTGCGTTGTCTACAAATGGGGACAATAACCCTTATAAATAACCTTAGGATTATTTCTTAGTTTTCAATATTCTAATTTGGCATTTCATTAAATTAGATATTGACTTATGGTATCTACACATTAATTTTATCTTTCATAATATTTATGCTAGCCACAAACTTATTATTAATTAGACCACTACAACTTTTCCTAATTACGTAATGACCCTAACACATGCAATATTACATTTGTGACCCAAAAATTCTAACACGGAGATGCATCTCCATACGCTATTGTTTCATATCCCGCGTCAGACCTTCCCTCTTCCTCATTCTTCAATTTCTAAAAAGTTCTCAAAACAAAATATTTGAGCTCTAAAATATTGAACTTTCTCATCCATTCATTCAAACATCATTCATTGGACTCTGCAACATTAAAACTTCTCTTCCTTTCCACCATCTCAAACATTCAAGCTACTTCTCATCATTTTGATTAGGTAAGTATTTCAAATTTTAATCTCTTTTTTTTTTGTATTTAGTTTTTTAGGTTACATCAGATGTATTAGGTATGATAGACAATAGTGTAAACGGATTTGGTAGGTTATAAGAGCATGCATTGAGGATTTTTGGGACTGGTAGGGAAGAAAAAGAGTTTCTTACATGGGAGACAAACGTAGGTTTGTTCAGAGAAAGGAATTCATTGATCTGATGGTCACCCATTGTGGGGCTGACCCTACTAAGGCCGCATAGGAGGCACATGACACTAGAGGTGCTCACGCTAGGTTAATTTTTTTGGAAAAGCTTTATAAAGACCATCTGCAGAAGGTTGTGGATGCCGAAGGTGATGACATGCAAGTTGAGTACCACCGACAGTGTGCATTGGGGTGTTTCCTCTTGTTCCTAGTTGGCACATCCATGTTTGTGGACAAAATTGCAACCTATGTCGATGTGGTCTACCTTAAGTACTTTATTGACCTAACTTTGATTCACGAGTACAACTGATGGGCCGCTTGTTTGGTCTACATGTACTCGAAGATAGACGAGAGTTGTCTTTGAAAGACAAAGCAGATGACCGGGAGATGCACGTTGTTTAAGGTAATTTCTTATTACTAATATTCTCATAATTTATTTTTTACATAGTTATTAGTATTGTATCTGAACCATTTTCAGGGATGAATCATCTCCCACTTCCCTCGCATCATCAGGTTTTAAAGTTGCACATGCCTACATAGAGGATTGGCCACATACATCCGCTTTTGTCTCGTATAAGGGGGATAGTGCAATTGAGTCATTCAGAGTCTCTCTTGATCGTATAATACCATATACGTTTGCTTATGCACATACAATAGGGTCACCAGGGTCCCGTCCGTTTAACATCATTTCCTTATATTCCGAATGACTGACATATGAGTCATCTCTTATGTATCCTTATCTGCCAAAGTGAGCGATGCGCCAATTTGGCTACTTGAAGATTACTTTGAGACACTCATCAGAGTCCGCTTCTTCTGACGTCCGCCACAGAGATATGCCGGTGTGGTGCATAGATGGGTAGAGTAGCCATACAATCAAGAGTTTTTTAGGATGTAAGTCCCTAATTGTCCCTCGTGGATCGCATGGTTGTCGAGTTACGAAATGTCATGCAGTACAGGCAGCGAAAGAGGTAGGGGGTTAGACATACCCAATAGTTTATATTTGGATGCATTTTTTTTGTATTTTCCGACAATTGTTATGTATGATCTTGACTTTTTTTTTATTAATGTGTGACTTTTTACTTTCCTTTAACTTTAATATAACTTCATTTTACTTTAATATAAGTTGGCTTAAAAAAATTATAATGTTTGAATAATAGTGTTGTTCATATATGATTCAGGGGGATTTCAGAGATGCATCTCCGAAATAATTCCCCTTTGTATTTAACATGCTTCCAAAAACTTTCAATGGACATCAGTCAAGGGATATTGCGAAGATGCATCCCCGAATACACCCAAAAAAATATATGGAGATGCATCTTCGGATCATATGTTATTCAAAATGAGATGAATCTCATAATTGTGCATTTGATGATTTGAATGCGTCCAGAAATAAATCTCCGAATGCATGAAAGGTGGAAATAGTATTTCCTTAATTGTTATTTATTGTAAATATAAACTACATTACTTTATTTATCCACATTAGTAATCTTTTAAATTTTATTTATTTATAAAATTTAAATAATATCAGTATATACAATTAAATATTTAAAGGTTTATATACTACTAGCTTAATTATTATTATTTTTATCATAAAATATAATACACTATTATCTTATTTATTGTTTTTTAATAAAAAAATATATTGTTAAAAAAGTAATAACTAAATAAATTAATAAATAAAATTACTATATTAAAAAAAATTGAATAATTTGGTTTGAGTTAGTCTTAGTATAACCTACAGTAGCATTTATAAAATTTTATAATTTTTTTTAACTAATTTAATTTTCTTTATCCTATCATATTAAATTTAATAAAATTTTGAAGTCTTTAACACAATAACTCTTTTTGATTTTTTGTGTGTGTGTTTTTTCAATTAAAGATGCAAGAGATTTAACTTAATATATATGCTATTATTTTTACTTTTACAAAGTTTGTGTCTGTTTATAAATTACTTTGGTTGATAAATTTTCTTATGAATAAGTAATTACAATTTGTAATAATTAAAACTTCAATAATTTTATGTTATATATATATATATATATATATATATATATATATATATATATATATATATATATATATATATATATATATATATATATATATATATATATAAACTCAATTATAATTAAGATTCTAAAGTTTGAGTTTATTCTTTTCCTCTCTCTTCTCTTTACTCTTTTTTTTGTGTGATGATTATCAATTCTATCATGATATCATAGAGCCTTGATTGGATCCATGATAAGTGTCAAATTTATTAATTTCACATAAGTATTTATTAACTTAAATTACAAATAATCACATAAAAAATATTTAATTTATTATTAAAAAAGGATAAAAACACATGCGTGAATTTTTTAACTATGTTATGCATATGTACAAATGAAAATGGTTAAGGAAATCACAAAGTTTATCACCTAAGTGGCATAAACCTTACTAAGCTTCGCCTAGCCAAAAAGTAAAGTATTCGTTAAGCAAGGAAAAGTCTCATTTAGCCAACAACATGACAAAATTTATAGGGATTTTCTTGCCAAGCAAAGCAATAGATCGTTCAGCCAAACACATGACAAACCTTCTAGAGATCTCCTCGCCAAGTGAAGAACAAGGTATCGCTAAGCGAGCTATGGAGGTTCAAAGTTACTTCAAAACCAATTTACTTCAAAAAAGGAAGACACTTGCTAGGCGAGACATTTATCTCACTAATCGAACCAAGACGGTTCAAGACTTTTTGGCTAAGTTACTTCAGAGTGAATGAATGGTTTACTCATTATGAGAGAACATGTGACTCTCTAAGCATGACTTGAGGATGAGTTGGATGTGACTTAAAGCTAGAGAAAAACAGTCTAACTAGACGAGCTAGAAGCATCGCTAAGCGAGGGTGCCTCAGCAAAACTCTATAAATAGTAGTTCAAGCCATTCATTTGAAAATCATTCAAGTTATTATTTTAATACAAATTTCACACCAGAAACTCAGAGATACAACAAAAGAGAAAGGAAGTGGGAATATTGAAGGCGGTAACGCTGTCCGAGAAATCGACACAAATGTTATTCTAATTCTTTCTTCTAGACCATCATTACTATTCTAAGTAAGATTAGCTAATTTGTCTTTTCTTTTCTTTATATGTAGTTGTTGCACCTCGAAAAAATGAGAACACAACTTAGCGAAGGGCAATCGCACGCTCACAATGATGGACTGAACAGAGTTACCATCGAACTTTATTTATTCCTAAAAAGGAAAGGGGAAATATCGATAAAACCCAAGAAAGAACCACAATGATTATGGTCGTTGTAAGACCCCACTTTTGACCCTAAGATCCCTCATGTTACCTCATCATACGCATTAGCATTGGGATCATACCTTGACATCCTTCTTACCCCTCTTTCGTTGGGTTTGTTTTAGGAGAGATCACTAAGCACCATGTGATTGGATCATACTTGTTATTTTGTCCTTTACTAACCAAAATACCAAAAATATGTCTTTGTATTTGTCTAACTCTTTTATAGGTAGGGCATGATCACCATTGATCTATCAAGTTCACATCTAGGGTTTAAGACCCTCATTGCTAAAAGCTCAACCAAGAAATGATCCACAATGGTTATAGGCATCACATATGAGTCCCAATGATCTCTACATGTTATTTTGATCAAGAATTCTTCAAGAGTTTGGAGTTGGTTTGCCTTGGAAACCAAAGTTTATATGGGTATCTTGAGTAACTTCTTCAACAAGCTTCTTCACCAATTGATCAAATACTTCAAGGGACACTTCAAATTTCATCATCTTATGCATATATGATCTCCCATGAGTCTAAAAAATCAAGAGAATTGCAAGTTAGCAAATTGGTTGATGGTGGTTGGCCAGATGAATTCATCTGATCAAAACTGGATCTCCTAGACTCTATCTCCTACAATTTTCATCATATGAAAATGATTCCAAGATCAAAGTTACTATAAATGACATTACAAACAACTTTTATGTTGAGGTATAGAGCTATTTTTGCTTGGAAAGTCAATTTTTATGTTGAAAGATTATAGGTCATTTTGTCTAAACCCTAATTTGAAAGTCAACTTCCCAAGGCCATATCTTACTCAACTTTTATGAGATGAAAGATTTCCAGGTTCCACAATCGAATTCTAGGTGTCTACTTCAACTTTTATGTTTGGAGGAAGAGCTAATTCAACTTTTATGAGCATGTGATATAAGGATACATTATAGGTCATTTTGGACCAATACCATTGAACAAGTGATTTTCCTCAACTTCAAAAATGCATAACTCATTCATCCCAAAACCAAATGATGTAAAATTGGTGACCATTTTGAAGGTTTTTTAAAGGGATAAAACTTTGATGAAGTCACTTTTCTCATTTGGATCTTACATAAAAAGTTAGCCAAGGTGGAATAATTGAACATATGACTTGACACTTAGAAAATATTTTGACATGTTGAAATTTCCAAACTTCCACCTCAAAATTCACCATGATACAAGTTCCAAATAGAAAAGTGTTCAACATAAGAGTTGTTCCTCTTGATCTAACCTTTCCAAAGAGTCCAAATTCATTCATTTTGGACAAGGTTTGAGGGGTCTGCGCATGGCTTGAACATGGCTGTATCAGTTGGCAAGAACCATCCTTCAAACATCCAAACATCTTTGCCTTGCATCACAGTTCTCATTCAGACTTCACTTCATTTGCATTTGGACCTAATTGAGTTGCTTCATGGGCCAGTACATGTCCATGCAAGCGTGCACTTCACATTGCCAATTTTGGAAGCACTTTCAAGTGTGCAAATATCACTTACATTTTGCTATAAATAGAGGTCCCTTGCATAAATTTGAAGGACCTTGTGCGCCAGCTTTGCCTCCAACCATTGAAACCCTCACAATTCAAAGGAAAACCTGATAAATTTCACTTGAAATTTGAGTTTGAATCTCATTGTTTGTAGATTCAAGAACTCCAGGATCCAAAGCCTTGTTCCATTCTTAATCTACTTCTGCAAGCTCCATAAGCAAGATCAAGCATGAATTGAAGCAAGAGACATCCAGTTCTGCACATCATTGAAGGTATTTTTCCAGATTTTTCTTCTCTTCAATTCTCTCTCAATTCTCATCAATTCTCTTGGATCTTTGGTTGTCTGAAGTCCTACCAATGTATGCCAGAAGATTGAGTTGCTTTGAGGCCAAATCGAAGCAACTCAGTTCATACACCTCAAAATTCAACTCCACATATCTCTCAATATACTTGGAGTTAGTTTAAATTGAGGTCAGATTCGCGATCTACGCCATTTTTTCTTTAAGATCATGACCTCCTTTTCCATTTATGTGATGGTGATGAGAGAACCAGTCCGACCAGGGTCATCGGAGAAGATGACCGGCACTTGGCTCCGGCGATGTGTTGGATGTGTTCTGAACCATTGGATCAATTCAAAATGTTTTAATCATGAACGTTGCTTGTGATGACTAGTTGTGTAGCGCACTGATTAACGTGTACCATGGAATGCGCATTCTCCACCACTTGATCTGCCACCTCAATTAATGAGGGAGATCAAGTGGTCCACGTTTTTCTGATTTAATTGATTTTTATTTTATTTCTTTTATTTTCATTAATTCATATTAAATTTAATATTTATCTAAAAAATATGAGAGTTTCACCCAAAAAATTTAAATAAAACCCTCTTTCATTTTCTGAACTAAAATTATTTTTTGGATCATTATTAATATTTTTCATGGTTTAATTGATTTTGTGAATATTTTTATTTGTTTAAAAATCCTTTTAAGTTTCCAAAAATTCTGAAATTTTTTCTCCAAGGTCCTTTGACCTTGTTTGACCTATGATAAATCTCATTGCCATTTCTTTGGTGTTTTGATGAGGTTTTAGGAATTTGACAAACCATATTTAATTTAATGCATTATTTTTATTATTTGTAATTGATTAAATACCAAATAAATTGTGTAGATTCATTTTAATTGACTTTGTGAGTTTGACTTATGTTGTTGGGCCTTGGTCAAGGTTGATTTGACTTTGTTAGGTTAAGATCATTGGATTTAGGGGATTGATGGAATGTACATTCCATCTCCCAAAATGAATGAATGATCTTAACTTGGTAAAAGTCCTCCTTTGTCCAATTTGTGTTTGATCCGATCCCTCTCCCTCTTCATCTCATTCCCATTCTTTATGCATTCATGTCATGGACCTATAATGTCTTTATATCCTAAGGCTAGTTGATTGCAAAATCAACATAAGTATGGATGAGATTAGGTCCCCCATTTTGCATATTCTTTTTGTGTGTGGTATGTTTCATGAGTATAGTCCATTATACTATGTCTCTAACATGCATTAACACCAAAATTCTATTGCCCAACCTCAAATAGTTGTGACTTCTACATAAGTCCAATTAGGATTGCTTAACATAACGCTAAATTTTGACACAAAAGGCATATCATTCTAGTTAGTGAGATTGTAAGTCTCCCCTCTTTCATGGTATTGTATGGAGACTTGGCCTTTTTTCCTTCATTTGGAAGATGTCTTGATTCAAGGATCCATGCTTGTGATAAGTGGGTTGAGTGTTCTCCAAAGAATGACTTAAACAAAATAAAAGCAAAAACAATACTAACTTCTAATCCATTAACAACTAACATTTAATTTCAAGTCATTTAATTTCAATGCACTTTAATTTTTAAGCCTTACTCATTTGTTAATATTCATACCATTCAAGTTGTTTATGTTAATGTCATTTTTACTTTGTCCACTTGGACCATATTTTGTGATTGTGTATATTGTGATTGTTTGTGTGGTCTTTTGACCTTAATGTACATAATAAGAACAAAAAACCTTAAAAAAAATATGGTGTATGGACTGTTTGTGTGATCTGAGACAATTGGACTTAGAATTTAGGCAACATTCCCTATGCAAAGGACTTGGCCAATGCCAACTTTCATGAGACCAAATGCTTGTGAATTGAAACTTCATCAGATATATCATTGAAGGTCCATTTAAGTTCATCTGCAACATGATCATTGTGAAGCTGTTATTTTGAACCTGTGACTTATGCCATCTTGGAAGTCATCTGCTACATGGGCAAAACTTGAAGAAGATCATGGAGTTGTTAATCTTGGATGTGGCTATCTTTATTTGATTCCTTGCTCTTCAACTTACTGTTTGTGTATTAATTGTTGTGTGATTCTATAGTCCCAGGAAAATTTGGGTTTCTATATGACATTCTCGTCTATTGGATTGCAACCCATTGGTCAGATCTTTTCAACTCTTAACTTTTAAATTTATTCTTAGGATTAGTCTCTTCATCTCCTCCCCACTTCTTTAATTTCAAAATCTCTCTCTTCTTTTAAAATCTTCTTTGCTTGCGACTGTTTTCTAAACTTTGACCTCATTGCAAACTAGAAACTTTGGCCTTATGCCATTGCATTTTTAAAAATCTTTTCTTAATCAAACTTGTAAATAAATTTAACTATACTTGACTTAAAATTTCAAAAAGCCAAAAAGAACTAACACTCATTCAAACCATTTTAGGCCCTTGTGCCTTTCAAACTTAAATTTTGTTAAAAGCAATGCACTCACTTTGAAATTGATACCACGAACTACGAGGTTTTGATCCCTCATTTTTATGTTGGTACGTAGACACAAGTCCGAAGGTCTTGTCAAACATAAAAATATAATAAATGAATTCATTTCTCATCTCCCCATTCTATTTATTGCAAATATCATTTTGTACAAAAACACATATGCACACAAAAAAGGGCTCCGTAGGAGTATCTAGGACACTTTGGGTGCTAACACCTTCCCTCTGTGTAACCAACACCCTTACCTGTAATCTCTGGAATTTTATTAGTTTTAATTTGAAAACTTCTTATTTTTGGGTTTTATTCGTACTTTTCCTTTTTTCCTTGGAAACAATAAAAACGCGGTGGCGACTCTGGTTTTATTTACGTCTAGCTTATCCATAGCTTGATGGTCATGAATTTACCGCTATAGAAATTAAGTGGCGACTCTGATGTGGAGTAGTCTCGAATGGGTTTAGCCTACTTTTTGTGTGTATATAATTGTATACTTTTGATGTATGTATATTTGTTTGTATGATATAATCTACTTGTTGTGCTTGGTGATCTCTGAGTGGTGAGATAAGTTCTAACCCGAACTTGAGTGCAATTAAGATAGGAGGATGGTATAGTCATGTTCGAATTGTGTGGAGTAGTCCTTAACAAGTTGGCTTGAGACCCATCTACTCAGTGGAGACCCTTTTGGGTTTAGGAATGTCACACAAGTATTTGTCGTTAGGCATTACTATCTCTGATTTGGGGTCCGAGAAGCTGAGGACCGTAGAACATTTAACCCCTCTTGGCCTATTTAGGACGTAGTGCGGAGACTGTTCAAGTGTAGACTTGATAACAGTTGTTACGTGATACTACACTCAGACGAGTTTCTCTTGAGAATATTATGGGTTGATGAGTCAGTCATCCTAACCTATAATATCTGATAGATGGAATTAAGACTCTGGGAACTTTTTAGAACATGATCTACAGGTTTTATCCTTAGTTCACTCCTTTGGATGGTTCTTACCCAGACTCCATGCTCGTGACTCACAACAAACCCTTGATTCTTGGTTGATCCAATCAAGTCTTGTCAATATCAATGGAACTTGGGTGTTGATAAGGTGTAAACCATAATCTACCAAAATGGATGATTGATCTTGACAATGACTTGATTCATCCCTTGACCTTTGTTTGTTTGCCTTGTGTGTGATCCCTTATTTGTGATTGTTGCATTCATGCGTTCATGTGCATCATAACATTCATCACACGAAAATTTCAAGGAACTGAGGTGTTATTTGCAAATATTTTCAGACCATGGATTGTGTTATCCATAGCTTGATGGTCATGAAGTTAGCGCTACAGTCGTCGCAACCAAATCAGGGTTCGGGAGTCGATTATGCAAGGGAAAGGTATTAGCACCCCTCACGTCTGTTGTACTCAACGAAAACCATTAGGTTAGTTGTGTGCGTTAGTGTTAGCTTAAAATGTTAGGCTTCTCAAGTTATTATGAGGGAAAGAATAATATGATCAAAAGAAAGGAAAAGATGTTTTTGGATTTTTGCAAAGAAGGGGACTAAACCTAAGTTTTTTATTAATTTGCCTGACAAGATTTCGCGATCCTGCTCCTACGTATCTCAATAGAGAACTCAAGGCTTACGTAGTTCTGGGTAGAAAATGTTTGTTTGTTGGTCTATTTTAGCGAAAGTTATATTGTATTAATCGACGAAAAATATTGTTTTACCCAAAACAGATGAGGAGCGGACGTAGACCACACATCGAATGGATTTACAAATCAACATTCGGAAAAACGTCATTTATCTCAACTCAACAATTATGGACTAAGCATTGCTTTACACCACTTTAAGACAAGGTGTCTTTTGTTTATGAAATGGTTTTTCTGATCAATCGCACGACGGCGGAAAAAGTTTGATTGGTTGAATGTATTTTTGGGCTTGAAAGACGAGTATTTATGACTTGCAAGCTCTTACAACTTGGGTCTAATACTCGGGATTACATATGGACCTTTCACCCAGGTAATCTTTTTCTTTCAATTTTATTGAGAGAAATAAGTTTGAATATTTACGAGTGTTTTAGAGAAGAAGACTGTAGCGGGAAATTCATGATCATTAAGCTATTGACAAGCTAAAGATCAATTAACAAGAGTCGCCACCGCGATTTTATTGTTTCCAAGGGGAAATGGAAAAAATGCGAAAAAAAACCCAAATAGTAAGAAGTTTTCAAATAAAAACTAATAAAAGTCAGAGATCACAGGTAAGGGGGTTGGTTACACAGAGGGAAGGTGTTAGCACCCAAAGTGTCCTAGGTACTCCTAGGGAGCCCTTTTTACGTGCATATATATTTTGTACAAAGTGATATTTACAAACAAATAGAATGGGGGGATGAGAAAAGAATTGATTAATTATATTTTTTATGTTTGACAAGACCTTTGGTCTCGTGCCTACGTACCAACATATAAATGAGGGATCAAAACCTCGTAGTTCATGCTATAAATTTCAAAGTGAGTTGGTTGGTTTTAACAAAAATTAAGCTTGAAAGGCACAAAGGCCTAAAATGGTTTGAATGAGGTAGTTCTTTTTGGCTTTTTGAAGGATTAAGTCAAGTATAGTTAAGTTCATTTACAAGTTTGATTTAAGAAATAAAGTTTGAAAATGCAATGGCATAAGGCCAAAGTTTCTACCCTTTTTGCAAAAGTGGTCTAAGTTTAGAACAAAAATAGTTCACACAAAGAAGGTTTTGAAAATGGAGGGAGAGATTTTGAAATTAAATAAATGGGGAGAAGATGAAGAGACTACCCTAGATACAAGAAATTTAAAAGTTTAAAGTTGAAAAGATCTGACCAAATGGGAGCATTCCAATAGACAAGTATGTCAATAGAAACCCAGAATTCCCTTGGACTTTTTAGAATCAAGCAACATACAAATGCACAATTATATCAATATTGAAGAGCAAAGGCATCAAATAAAGATGGCTTCATCTAAGCTTATCCAATTCAATGATCTTCTTTAGAATAGCCTATGTAGCAGATGAATTCCACAAGTCACAGGTTCAACATAACAGCTTAACAATAATCAATGTTGCAGATGAATCTGGAGAGATCTTGAATGATGTATTAGATGAATTCAAACTTGCAAGTTCTTGGTCTCTCAACAAATTGGCATTTGCCAAGTCCATTAGCAAAGGAATGTTGCCTAAATTCTAAGTCCAATTGGGGAGATCAAAACAACAGTCCACTCAAATTGTCTTTTAGGGTTTTTGTTATTATTATGTGCATTAATGGTCAAAGACCAATCAAACAAACAAAGCAACAAAGTATATCACACAATATGGTCCAAGTGGACAAAGTGAAAATTGCATAAACATAAACAATTAGAATGATATGTACAATGACAAATGATAATAAAAATAAATTGCATTAAGAGTAAAAGCTTGAAAGTAAAGGTTAATGGTTAGTAAGTTAATAGTTAGTTTTGTTTTGCTTTTGATTTCAAGACATTCTTTGGAGAACACTCAACCCACTTGCCATAAGCATGGATCCTTGAACCAAAACATCTTCCAAAGGAAGGAAAGAATGCCAAGTTTCCACACAATACCATGGAAGAGGGGAGACTTACAATCTCACTAACTAGAATGCTTATGCCTTTGTGTCACAAATTTAACGCTATGTTAAGCAATCACAATTGGACTTATGTAGAAGTCACAACTATTTGAGACCGGACAATAAACTTTTGGTGTTAATGCATGTTAGAGACATAGTATTAAGAACTATGTTCATTAAACATACCACACACAAAAAATATGCAAAGGTGTGACCTAATCTCATCCATACTCATGTTAATTTTTCAATCAACTAGCATTTGGACTTTGAGATGTCATTGGCCAATTGAAAATGAATGGATGAAGAAGGGGAATTAGATGAAGAGGGAAAGGGATGAATGAGATCACAAATTGGTCAAAGGAGGACTTTTACAAAATTAATATTATTCATTCATTTTGGGAGATGGAATGTACATTCCATCAATCCCCTAAATCCAACAATATTAATTTGACAAAGTCAAATCAACCTTGACCAAGGCCCAACAACAAAGGAGAAACTCAAATAAGTCAATCCACATGGTCAACACAATTAAAATGGCATTTATTCAATTAAAAGTATTAAAATAATGCATTAAATTCAAATATGTTTTGTCCAAATCCTAAAATCACATCAAAACACCAAATAAATGGCCATGTGATTTATCATAGGTCAAACAAGATCAAAGGACCTTGGATAAAAAATTTCATAATTTTTGGACACTTAAAAATATTTTTAAACAATTAAAAACAAGTGAAAAATCAATTAATTCATGAAAAATATTAATAACGATCCAAAAAATAATTTTTAATCAGAATATGAAAGAGAAAACTATTTGATTTTTTTTTGTGAAAGTCCCATATTTTTTGGATCAATATTGAATTTAATATGAATTATTGAAGAAAATGAAATAAAAAGAAAAATTAGAAATTGCAAAAATACGTGGACCATCAGATCTCCCTCATTAATTGAGGTGGCAAATCTGATGATCCATAGCGCACGTTCCACCAATGCACGAATCCGCTGCGCTGTAAACTTGGTAATCACAATGCACGACTAAGATTAGAACACAGGAGTTGGATCACACAGTCTAGACCTCAAACACATCATCACCGGAACCAGAGCTCCGGTTGTCTTCTCCGACGAGCTTCGTCGGACTGGTCATCATCAACCATCACCAAAATTTCAAACAGGGACATGATTTTAAAGAGAAAACATCACTGAGCACGAATATCACCTCCATTTCTTCCAATTCCAACTATAATGAGAGATATGTGGAATTGAAAAATGAGGTTCATGATCTGAGTTGCTTCGACTCAGCATCAAAACAACTCAAACACATTGCCTATATTGATAGGACTTCAGCCAACATAATAATCAAGAGAATTGAGCAAGAAACAAGGAGAATCGAAGAGATCAAATTTTCTGCAAATTACCTTCAATGGAGGTCTGAGCTTGCTAGATCTTGATCTGAATCATGCTTTGCTTCACTCCAATTGCTTGCAGAAGAGGAATGGAATGGCTTAGAATCAATGGACTCTTAGAGAATTGAATTCCAAAACAGTGGAGATTCAAGCTCAAACTCAACAGAATTTTTCAGGTTTATCCTCTCAATGTGAAGGGTTTTCTGTGGGGAATCAAAGCTTGCGCAGTGTGTGTCTTGATTATGAGTAATTGAGCTTCAATTTATAGAGAATTCAAGTGATAATTGCACACTCCTTTCAAGTTTCCAATTTTGGCAAAGTGATGTAAGCAGCTGCATGGGTGCGCATAGGCCCATCAAATGATTGTTCAAAAGTCCATAATGAAGTTCAGATGCATTGGAGGTGGATTGGATTGCAAGGTAATTGAGCATTGTTGTTTGAAGCTTGATCCATGACACATGATACCAGCCTGTTTATGGGAGCTTTAAATGAGAAACGTGTCTTCATCAACATTGTAGATCTCTCAAATACCTTCAAAATGGTCACCAATTTCATGTTATTTGGATTTTAAATGATAGAGTTATGCATTTTTGAAGTTTGGCAAAATCATTTGATCAATGGTATAGGTCAAAAGTGACCTATAATGTTGCCTCATATCACATGTGCAAAGAAGTTGAATTTGCTCCCACTCCAAACATCAAAGTTGAAGTAGAAACATTGAATTTGATTGTGCAACTTGGAAATATTTCATCTCATAAAATTTGAGCAAGTTATGTCCTTGGGAAGTTGACTTTCAAATTAGGGTTTAGACAAAATGACCTATAATGTTTCAACATAGAAAATGATTTTCCAAGCAAAACTAGCTCTAGGTCTCAACATGAAAGTTGTTTATAATATCATTTAGAGTAAGTTTTATCTTGGAATCATTTTCATATGGTGAAATTGTAGGAGATAGGGTCTAGGAAGACCCGGTTTTGATCAGATGAATTCATCTGGCCAACCACCATCAACCAACTTGCTAATTTCCAATTCTCTTGACTTTCTTGGCTCATGGTAGATTTTATATTCATAATATGATGAAATTTGAAGTATCTCTTGAGAAATTTGATCAATTGGTGAGATAGGTTGTTGGAGAGGTTACTTAAGATACCCAGTCAAACTAGGGTTTCCAAGGCAAACCACCCTCAAACTCTTGAAGCAAACTTGATCAATATAACATGTAGAAGCAATTGGGACTCATACATGATGCTCATAACCATTCTTGAATCCATTCTTGATGATTCTCTTTGTTCATGAGGGTCTCAAACCCTAGATGTGATCAATGAATCAAGGAAATCATGTCCCTTGCCTACAAAGAAGTTAGATAGATACAAAGACATATTTTTGGTATTTTGGTTAGTAAAAATGATGAAATACAAGTATGATATAATTAAAAAGTGCTTGGTGATCTCTCCCAAAACAAACCCAATGGAAATGGGTAAGGAGGATGCCAAGGTATGATCCCAATGCTAATGCTTGTGATGAGATGCATGAGGGATCTTAGGGTCAAAATTGGGGTCTTATAAAGACGAATACATATGGCTTACAAGCTCTTACAACTTGGGCCTAATATTCAGGATTACGACTGAATATTTCATCCAGGTAATCTTTTTCTTCGGATTCACTTATGAAAATGATTCGAATATTGGAGCGTTTTGAAGAGAAGACGAATACATAGGGCTTACAAGCTCTTAGAACTTGGGCCTAATATTCCGGATTGCGACTGAATATTTCATCCAGGTAATCTTTTTCTTCGGATTCACTGATGAAAATGATTCAAATATTGGAGCATTTTGAAGAGAAGACGAATACATAGGGCTTACAAGCTCTTACAACTTGGGCCTAATATTCGGGATTACAACTGGATATTTCATCCAGGTAATCTTTTTCTTCAGATTCACTTATGAAAATGATTTGAATAGAAAAGAGTTAATGTGAAGGTTTGAGATTAAAATGATCGAAGAAGGGAAGTTTGAAATCAAAGGAAGTTGAATAAATACAGAGATATGTGGAATTGAAAAATGAGGTTCATGATCTGAGTTGCTTCGACCCAACATCAAAATAACTCAAACATATTGCCTACATTGGTAGGACTTCAGCCAACACAATAATCAAGAGAATTGAGCAAGAAACAAGGAGAATCGAAGAGATCAAATTTTCTGCAAATTACCTTCAATGGAGGTCTGAGCTTGCTAGATCTTTATCTGAATCGTGCTTTGCTTCACTCCAATTTCTTGCAGAAGAGGAATGGAATGGCTTAGAAACAATGGACTCCTGGAGAATTGAATTCCAAAACAGTGGAGATTCAAGCTCAAATTCAACATAATTTTTCAGGTTTATCCTCTCAATGTGAAGGGTTTTCTATGGGGAATCAAAGCTTGCGCAATATGTGTCTTGATTATGAGTAATTGAGCTTCAATTTATAGAGAATTCAAGTGATAATTGCACACTCCTTTCAAGTTTCCAATTTTGGCAAAGTGATGTAAGCAGCTGCATGGGCGCGCATATGCCCATCAAATGATTGTTCAAAAGTCCATAATGAAGTTCATATGCATTGGAGGTGGATTGGATTGTAAGGCAATTGAGCATTGTTGTTTGAAGATTGAAATTCTGGTATAGTCAGAGTTCAGATGTTCTACACGAAGTCATGACATCTGATCCAACATTGTTACTAATACAACAAGACAGTTATAACAATTAAGGCCTATTGCCCATATGCACTCAGTCACAGATGTCAAGACATCTGCTAATATACCACCATGGAAAGAAGAACATCCAGTTTTATTCATCTAGTGCAAGGACACGGTAGAAATCAAACATAGCTCTTATGTTTATTGATCCTGCCCAGTTATCATAATGCTGTCACAATATTGATTTGAACATCACCTGTCCCAGCATTACAGATGGGTGAACTGTAAGAGACCAACCAGTCTATCAGTATCAACAGTCAATGATGAATGTCATAACATTCTATTTTGCATTCAGACTGCAGGCTCAAAACAGACTGAGTTATAACAAACAAAATATAGTGTGCAGAAGGTAAAAACACCAGTAATTGTTAACCCAGTTCGATACAATGTTACCTACTCTGTGGGCATACCAAGCCAGGAAGAAGATCCACTATTAGCAGTATTAATTCAGAGTTAAACTCCCCCGTTTACAACTCCTCACTTAATCCCTACCTAATGCAATCTATACCTAGGCACTCCTAGATAGAAACCTCCAGTTTCCATTCCTATCACTACAATTGTCATGTAATGTTTAAACAACTTGAACATGCTTCACAGCTTCGTTCAAGAACATAATCACTCTTGCCTACAGGCTTTAAGTTACAAATAATCTCACGCTTTCGAGCACTGAGAAATACCTGGTAACCTTCCCACAGGTTGGGAGGTTTACCTCACACACACACCTCTAATTTTTACATTGTTTGAGGGTTACAAAACCTAGGTTACAATCTGCTATTTATAACCTAACCACTCAATTGGATTTGGGCCTTCAGAAATCGCAGCAAGCTTCTCCTTTGCTGTTACAGAGCTGGCAGGATTCTTCTGCTACAATCATGGTCTTCAATCTTTTATTTCCTAAAAGATCTCCATATTTGGGAACTGTATATTCACCAAATATATTTACCAAATCTTCTGATTGAATCTTCAAGATCTTCACATAGGAGATAGGATATTCACCAGATCTCCTAATTAATCACAAACCAAACCAGAATTAACTGATTCAGTTTGATACACATGTGAGATGTCACAGTCCCGATGTCGTGACATCTTACATGACATGTTGGTCCAGATGTTGAACTTCTTCAACCCAACATATTAAAACAACAAAGGTGATTACATTATTTGTTTTACAAAATTAATGCCAATCTTAAGGTACTAACAATCTCCCTCTTTGGCAAATTTTAGCTAAAACAAATAACCCAATTTTGGGTCTGCACTTCCTCTTTGTCTTTGACAGCTTCAATGCCACCACCACTGTTGGTGTACATTAGGAAGAAGATGTACAAGGATCAGCTCCACCACAACCCTTCCCCTCAACAGTAGGGCTTCCTGAAGAATATGCAATGCTGAATACATAGATAATGTAACTCAGATTACAAGACACAACTGTCTTCTTAACTCAGATCACAAGACACAACTGATATACCCAGTTAGTGACTTTTGTGTCTGAATCCATCTTCTCCTTGCTACCAGATATTGCTTGTTTCTGGTGCATCCTCAAGACAATGTTTCTCTCCCCCTTTTTAGCTAAACATTTACAAATGACTCCTTCACAAAACCAGATCCAGGAGCAGTATGCCCAGATCTTAACAAACCCCATGGTTTAGAGGGAATGAAATGTTGCTCTTGTGAGAAGAGGAGTGTTGATACATCCTTTAAATAGGCCAGACCATGCTTAGGAATTAACGGTAGGAGTAAATGCTTGGTCAAGATCCATAAATATTTGCTGAGAAACAGTCAGAGAATCACCACCAATATCCTAGACAATCTTTGAATACCTTTTACAGCTCTTGACTATTTCCAGAAACAGCAGTTCCAAGACTATTTCATAAATGCTGTCAGACACGTTACAAGCTATGTCTTAACATTTGATACTGCTTTTGTCTGCATTCTTCAAGTATTCTCCCTATCCCCATTTTCTACAACCACTTTCTCACCTCCAGTGGTAGCTTGACATCTGGCATCACACATCCACATATCCTTATACAACTTCCAGTAGGAACATAGGATATCTTATGTTAAGACATCACTTATGACATCTCTGTCCTTTTTGTTCACAAGGAAAACTATCAGCACTTAAACCACACACCTAGTTTAATCAGCAGCAGAAGCAAACAACAATTACTAGCTATGGCTACTAGTAATACACACATGCACAAGGGTACTTCTCCTCCCCCTAAATCTGTGTGTAACACCTCAAAATTTGCCCTCCTCTCTTGGGACTAGCTTAACATATTTGTATTGCATATTATTTTTAGGTCATTAAGCATTGCATATTGCATGTCATGTGGTTACATTGTGCAAGTCATCTTCCCAAGTCTTGGTCAGAAGATGGAGAGGTCATATGCAAGCTAGGGTTTCATTGGACTGGTCATTAATCATTTGAGGATGGAAGTCCAAATTAGGGTTTTGTGATTCTCAAAGGAGATTGGTCTTCATCTTGATTGAAATGATTCATCATCATCATCATGGTTTGTCATCATCAAGTGTTGGATTATATTCCTTGAGATTAGGGTTTTGACCACTGGTCAACCCTAATCAGCTGCATTGGGCCAATCAGGGCATGGCAAGGAGATGGGGTCTATGATGGATATGAGGATCATTCCATGATTGTATTGAGCTTATTGAGGCTAGGGTTTCACCCTTGAGCCATTTCATCAGAGAATTGGGGCTCAGATTGATCGGTGCATTGCCAAATTCATCTATCAGTTGAAAAAGTCAATTGTGGTCAACTGTGCTTGATTTTATGGATTTGGAGGTGGGAGAGAGTTGGATACACTTCATTCATGTTGAAACAAGTCTTATTTGACATTTCAAAGCTCAAGAATGAAGAAAATATAGTCAGGAGAAAAATTGCCAAAAATAGTAAGTGACTTGTAATGAAAGTTTCCAAAAATGGAAAGTTTTTCACCACAAAATTACGTGTCCAAAAAAGCTTCAAATGAAATTTTGTTCAACATTAAAGTTGTAGATTTTGTTCTCACCTTTCCAAAAAGTCCAAGAACTTGAAATTCCCATGTATGGTTGGCAAGTTATGGTCCATTCATTTTCCAAAAATACCTATAATCAAGGTGGCATAACTTTCACATGGAATGTCCAAAATGGATGATCTTTTTATGAGCAAACTCCATTTGACATGTACTTTCGTGGTGCATAATCAAAATTCATCAAAAATGGTCAATGCAAAAGGTCAATTTTCAAGTGCAACAATTAAAATCCAAGGGCAAAATGGTCCAATTTGAGAAATACTTGGAATTTTGAAATGAGGCTTTTGGCAACACACTCCAAATGACAATTGAAACTTGTTTGAGCTGTCATGAGCTGTCACATTGCAATATTTGGCAAGGCCATTTTGGAACTTTCACCTAAAGTGCACATTATGCTAATTACTTGAGTTTTGCTAATTTGTGATTAAGAGGAGGATTAATGCATTGGTATTTAACCTTAATTGTAACAGAAATGCAAACACAATCACAATTCTCAAGAACCTAACCAACTTTCCCTCCATTTTCTCTCAATTCTTCAAGAATCTTCATCAACATTTTTCAAGATTTCTCCACCATTTCTTCATGAAATTGCTTGATTCTTCTTGATTCGGGCTCCACATATCTTCTTCTCCAACTGTTTTGGTGAATTGTTGCAAGAATCTTCAAGAACCTCGACTGTTCATCATGTGCTCAACTATGGCAAATTGAGATTTCTCACACGTGGAGCTGTTTTGGATCAAGCTAAGTGTGGCATTCAACTTCCTCAACCTTCTCCTTCACCTGTTTTTGGTTTTGGCTCGCAAATACATCAAGAATCCTCACTGTCTTCAACCTAAGGTGCAAAATCGAATCTCACTATTTTTTGAATTGTTACATGCTTATTGTAGTGCATTCAATGTAGATGATCATGATGTGTTCGGTTTTAATCGATCGATCCCGAGTGTATGTTAGGAATTAGGTTGAATTGATCACATATCCTTAATCTACATTGAAAGACGGTTCTATCGGTTATAAATTTGTTAATTTTGGTGAGGTTTCGTTGTTCATGCATTTCTAGTGATTTCTGGTGAAGAACGTTGAAGTTCTTGCAATTTTCTGGAAAAAGGCTCGTGTAGATCTTCTTTCCGTCGCCTCCGTTTTCAAATTACGTTTCCCGCCTTCTTTTAGCCAATAAGCGCGTGCCACTGAAAAAATGGGAGCGACGTCGTTTTGGCGTTTGTTCCAGAAATTACAAAATTGCCATTTTCTGTATTAATTTATTATTATTTCATTTTCTTTTTTCATTTGTTTTACATTTTTGATACATGATCTTTATAAATTCATATCTCACTCAAAACTCATCCAAATTGAGTGAAATTTTTTGCATAATGCTCATGATGATGTGTAGAATTTGATTGTAATTTTTGTGAAATTTTTGCACGTGTGGAAAATTAATTGACCTAGGGTTTGTTGAATGTGTCACATTTATGTATGTTTCACCATATCCTTCATGAAATACTCATACATTATCCAAATTGAATGAAATTTCACATGCTAATTCTTGATTCCTTTCTGGTTATTTTGATGTATAGTTTGTGAATTTTGGATCTCTGATTGATTAGATATGATTTTTTGAATTAAGGTGTGACAATTTGTGTCACACCAAGCTAGGTCAACTTCATGATTTTATTTTCCTGGCCTAGAGATATTGAATTGCTCCAATTTTTTGCATGAATGATCATTGATATGTCAAGATAACATGTGATTTTTTCTGGAATTTTTGATGGAGTTTTCTAATTGATTGATAATTTTCTTCTCTGTGTGCTCATTTGGTAACCTTGTGTGACACATGTTGGCATTTTGCTTGTGAAATTCTCATATTGTATTGGATGAAGATGAAATTTGACATGAGCATTCTAGACACATTGTAGGACATCATGGTTTTGATCCCATTCATTTCTTAAATGTTGTCACTGTTTTATGAATTATTGAAGTGGATGCTTGTTTGGATGCCTTGAAATGGCTTGTATAATTGTGTCTGGACTTCTTGATTTTCATTGACCTACTTTCTTTTGTCCAATTTAGCTGAAAATTGACATGCTATACATTGAATGTGTCCTGTTTAGGTGTGAATTTTTGTGGAATTAACTGAATTGTTTTGATATGCTTTTGAGTGAGATAGTTCTGTTTGGTCTTTTGGAGTTGCAAATTGCATGTTTGATACCAAATTGTGCATGAAATGATAATGGTGAATGATATGAGCATGGGACCAATTGCATTTGCTTTTAATTTGGTTGAATGTGATTTTGGTTAAAATTCACTTGCTGTTTAGAATTTTTTTATCCCTTTTGGACCCTAGGCTTGGCCTAGTGGTCTTGTTTCTCACATTTGGTGTGGATTTTCAGGTTGAAAGGCAAAAAGCTTAAGGGGATAAATAAAAGTTGCAAATTGAATTTGTTTGATGTTGTCCACTAACATGATTTTGTTTTGTAGGGTTAGAAGCTTGAGCTTGAGCTCATGGCTTGCACTTGTGTGCACTAACTTGTGTTGCTTGTACAGATTAACTGATTAACATTTGTTGTTTACTGTTGATTTGTCTGAGTACTGATGATACTTGATTGATTTCAGGTACATTTAGTTGCTTACAGTTCCTTGAGAACTTGCTTGCTGTTGCTTGGTTTTTAAACCAATTGAGGTAGAATTTCTATTCTCCATGTAGTCTGGAAGACCTGGCCTGTTACTTGGCCAGGCAAACTGTCTGAAGTCCTCCTTAAGAGGCGATGTTTGTGCTTGTTTACATTTGTCCCCAAGCAGGTAAAGACCTTGATTAAGGCAATTGGTGGATCATAGAGATATGCAATCTATCTCCCACTATTCTGTTGAGTCGTCCCTCTGCTCACACCACTGTGTTGATGCATTGGGACACAAACCCAAGATCTTGTACTTTGTACAGTTGTGTCAGAGTCTTGAGCGTAGAAGGGTTCCATCTTTCTGAACCCACGCTCCTTTGTCTGAAGCTCTCCCTGGACAGGGATAGGAGCTGTGAAGTCTAATCTTCACTCACCTTTCATCTGGCTTCACCTTGGCCCCTCAATGGCAAGGTTAAGAGCTAACACTACCTTGTACAGATGACTTGCTTAGGCAGTCAAACCCATTGTTTAAGCCCACTTGACTGGATATAGTGTGTGCTTTGTGAATACTTGCTTGAAATGCTTGTTTTGTTTTGTTGATGTTTGCATGCTTGCTTTCTTCCTGGATAGGATTAGCTTGTTGTTGTGCAAGTAGGTAGAAACCATAACATAGGGCAATGATGCATGATAACACTAGGCTCGAGTACAGCTCCCTGGTAGTGTGTCTTCCCTTTGTGTTTGGCTAGTCTTTCTCCCCGTTGGGGGGAACTACGTCGCCCTGATCCTCATACCAGATGAGGTACGTAGGCAGGAGACCGTGCGAGGTCTCTCCGGGCACTTTTTTTCCTTTTTGTGTGTGTTTGTTTGACAGTTGCTAGGCTTGAGTTCCCGACTCCTTAGTAACCTGTTGTCTGTTTGTTCTTGTGTGTCAGGATATGGATGTAAGACCAGCGATTGGCTACATTTTCCAAGACTGGAGGTGTATATCCATCTGTGACAATGTCCCAGAGGTCAGCATCATAACCCAGAAAGAAACTTTCGATTCTATCTTTCCAGTAATCAAATTTCTCTCCATCAAAAACAGGAGGCTTAGCATTGTAAGAATCTCTTTCATTTGAGTGGGTCATTGTTTTTCTCGTACTGGATCTCTCTACACGGTTAAGTGTTTGATTAGAAAATCAATAACAGAGCCGGAGCTCTGATACCAATTGAAGGTGAGAAAAACAAAAAAGGGGGGGTTTGAATTGTTTGGAAAAATAAGCGCTTTTCAAAATGAAAATCACACAAGGATTTTATACTGGTTCGCTTATAACACAAAGCTACTCCAGTCCACCCGGCCAAGGTGATTTCGCCTTCAACAAGGACTTAATCCACTAATCTTGAAAGATTACAAACAACGTCTAAGAGAAAAATCTCTTAGTCCTCTCAAGTTTACAGACTACACTAAGTCACTTGAGGAAATCAACAAACAATAAATGAAAGATTTATGTAATCTAGAGTGCTTCTAAGAAAGCAAATATTACAATAGTATGAACAAAGTGATTCACGTTATAAGCAAAAGCTTCGTGAAGATTTAGAGAGCAAGAAGGTTTTTCTTGTGTTGATGTTTCAGTATAATTTTTCTTTGTATGTGTAGTGTTGCTGAATGTTGATTTGCAATCCTTTATATAGATCAGTGAGGTAGTAGTTGAAACTGGTGGATATTGAGATGAAGTTACGCCATCACACAAATAGCTTCTGCAGGATGACTTTTTCTTCTTGAAATGACTACTTACCACAAGTAGTATCTTCTTTATTGAAATTGGAGATTAACGTCTCTTTCTCTATTAGGAAATCCATTTTGCAAATCTTTTCTTGACTTAAACGTTACTCTTTCATGATTAGCAATTCCATGCTCAGAGTATTTGTGTTTCTGGAGAATCTTGAAATCTTGCTTCTGATGTTAATCTCTTTTGAGTTCTGATGGATTTCTTCAGATAGCGCTGAGAATTTCTGGAGTTAGACAACCGTTGTTCAGAGTCAGAACTTCTATAGCGTATTCTTGTTCAGATGCTACTAATGTATTACTGTTTTGCTCAGAGTTAGACTTTCTTGAACGTGTCTCCACTTCAGATGCTTCTGATCATTTGATAATTTGTATCTGATCTAGTTTTGTATCTGATGACATCATCAGATTTCTTCCTTCTTTCTTTAGAATCCTGCACACTTAGAAACTTTTCGTTAGGGTGCCATTTTTGGTTTCATCCTTTGTTATCATCAAAATCAAGGAATCTGTTGTAGAACAATTTTTGTTCTTACAATCTCCCCCTTTTTGATGATGACAAAACAACCTTAATTAGCAGATGAAACATGAATAATATCAGATCAGATAGACAGAAGCTCCCCCTGAGATAATGCTAGGGAGTTCAGAAGTTCTTACCAGAGTTTCTTAAGTACAGAGGTTTCTGAAACTTTCTGCAATTTCTTAAGTCCAGGTTAGATAAATTTTATTTTTAAGAAAAAGATATGTTGCAGAATGCTTAAGGTATCAGACAATGTTTTCATCAGAGCTATTAATGACTTCTCCCCCTTTTTGTCAGAATCAAAAAGACATAGTAGAAAATAAGTAAAGAGAAAAACTTGAATTCATAGATAAAAGCACAAAGGCAACAAGAAAAAAAACATCAGAATCAGAGAGATAGCAAAAAAACAAAGACAACAGGCAAGCCAAAAATAAATCCTAAGTGCCTAAGGGTTTGGAGGCGGAGGCATTCTCTGAAGCAACATTGCAAGCATGCTCTGGATGTTTTCGTTGACAGTATCTTGCTTGTCCATTCTGGCCCGGAGTTTATTCTGATCTTGCTTGAGTTCTTTCAGAGTCTGAAGAACCGTAGGAATCACAGAAGAGGACTCCCCCAGAGTCAGAGCCTTCTGAGCTTCAGCTTCAGCAGCAGCTTGAGCTTCTGCATCTGCCAGAGCCTTTGCTTCAGCTTCCTTTTGCCTTAGGATTTCAGCTTCCTTAGCAAGTCTTTCTTCTTCTATCCTTCTTGCTTCTTCTGCTTCTCTGGCAATTCTCTCTTCCTCTAGCCTTCTGGCTTCAGCCTCTCTGGCAAGTCTCTCCTGGAGTCTTGCCTCAGCATTTCTGATGTAGCCATTTCTGACTTGTTCAGATATGCTCTTCAGTCTAAAGGCCTCAGATGTCATCCAGCCAATGACTCTGTTCCAGTGAGTCCTTACAGATTTAGGATCATCACTGATTTCAGAGTTAGTGACCAGAGAATCGACCTTTTGAACTGAAGCCTCTGCAATCATCAAGATGGCTTCCTTAAGGGTAGGTTTAGAAAGTTCAGGTTCAGGTTCTGGTTCAGAGGTATGAGGTGGAGAGTTTGGAGGGCTGAGATTTAAAGTTTGAGGTTCAGATTCTGATTCAGGTTGGGGTTCAGATTCTGCTTCTGGTTGAGGGTCAGATGTTTGAGGTGAAGCATAAAGAGGGTTTAAATCTAAAGGTTCGGATTCTGGTTCTGGTTCAGCGGAGATGTTTGGTGGGTTGATATCAGAAGTGGGATGGTCAGAGGGTTGGTTTTCAGAAGGTATGGTGGTTGTTTGTTGTGGTGGAGGTGAAGTTGCTTCAGATTGTGTTTGTGTTTGTTGTGAAGCAAGTCTATGAGCATAAAGTGTGGCTATGGTTGGGGAATCAGGATCAGAAAATTCTGGGTCAGAAGAGAGGGAAACATATGGGGGTGATTCTGGTGCTGAGGATGATGAAGATGAAGTGCTTTGGTGGGTTTGTTTAGGTTCAGAGGGAGGTATGAATGTACGGGCTATATTTAGAACTGGTGTAGGTTGGGAGGTTCTGGTGATTGAGGGTGAAATATCAGAGGTGGTATAAATAGGTTGTGAAGAGAGAGGATTAAAAGAAGCCATCAGAGGATTAGAGGTAACAGGAGGAACAGACTTACCAGTAGAGATATTCAGAGGAGCTGAAGATTTGCTTCTAGAAGTTTCTCCGAGTCTGGCCTTCTTTGCCTGAGATGCTACCTTCTTTTCAGACAGACCTCTCTTGTATCTGACGAAGTCTTCTTCAGAGTCCAGACAGTCGTCGAGGCTGAAATCAGAGACGTCAACACCTTCTTCCAGCAGACGATGAAGATAGATAGCAACAGCGTCTCTGGGTTCATTTTTGAAGAATCTGGCAAGGCCATGAGGCATCTTCCTCTGATCTTTCAAACTATCCCAGGATGTATCCAGAGTTGGCCTGACTTGAATTTTCTTGATTATCCCCATACTCTTGAGGTTTCTGGCATTCAGAGGCTTCCCCACATCTATTGCCAGATCATCCATCAGTTTTGTCTTTTCCAGATGGTCTACCAGTCCATGCTCAATGAAGACATCAGATAGCAATCTTCCCAGAGGAATGTAGGATCTGGGCTTCATGTTGTTTCTGGTTTCTCTGACCGAATCTCTCAGATATCTAAAAAGGAGAACAGGGAGAGAGATCTTCACACCCTTCTGAATGCAGTACAGAATGCATTTCTGGTCTGCATTGATGTAGTCAGAAGAGTTAGAGGCTGGACGGTGGTGAATGGTTCCCAGAATAATCTTCAGCCACACTCTGAGGTTCTGGTGTAGCTCTTTGTTTTTAGAAGGGTTTCCTTCAACGTTGGGTTTGAAGATTGTTGGGTTGATAACATCAGTAATGCGCTTTGACCTAGGAGGAATGTTGTAAATCCTTTTTCCTCCACTTCGCTCCATGTTCAACAAGGAGGCAATAGACCCTTCAGTAATAACAATCTTCACCCCCAGAACATATGAGACGATGAAGTTGTCATCTACATCTGCATGTCTCCAGAACTCCTTGACGAGAAGTGGGTAAATAGGACCATAAAGCCTTTGGAAATAGTTTTCCCACCCTTGTTGACGAAGTTCTCCAGTTAGATCAACGCCATTCCTCTTCAAGTTTTCGAAATCAACAAGCGATTCGCACAACACATCCAAACCTTCAAAAGGAGTTGAAAGGTTGATATGGCGTTCTCGGTCAAGAACGTGAGGTTCTTTGTAAACAGGGGTGATGGTGACGCCTGTAACGGTTGGAGTTTGAGTGTTTGAGGTTTGAGCGGTAGAACTTGATTCCATTTGTTGTGAAAAGTTAAACACTTCTTGTTGTTGAGCGTCCATGGTGAAGAAGAAGATGAAGATTGAAGAACTTGCAGAGATTGCTTCAGAGAGTTTTAGGGTTTTAGAGAGGGTTTGAGAGTGAGTGAGAGTGATAAGTGTGAAATGTGAGAAAAGTGTTTATATACTCTAAGTAAAACACATGCAAAACGACACACATTCCAGCGTTAGCACAAAAATCAAAATAGCACGTTTGGGGGGAAAAATGATTACAGCTAATTAATGAATGTCTAATCCCAACAGTACGCACACTGCTCTAGGAGATTTCAAACGTTCTGACCTTTGATTTCTTTTGACAGCTGTCTAGAAGTTCTAGGGTTAGACGCTTAGTGCTCCACGTGTTGATGTATCTGATCTTCAGGAATACCAAAGGATTGGTTTCTGAAGATTTCTAACTCAGATATCTTCTTAACTTGGTAGAAGTATCAGAGTCAGAGGCAGAAGTACATTTGTCTACATCAGAGTCACATTTTACATTTTCAGAGCCATATTTCACTCAGGGCAATTTTTAATGTTCAGATGTTCTAAGATAAAAAGAAATCTATCTTCAGCTAGAGGCTTAGTAAAGATATCTGCCCATTGATGTTCTGTATCAATGAACTTCAATGTTACTATCCCTTTCTGAACATAGTCTCTGATAAAATGATGTTTTATTTCTATGTGTTTGGCTCTGGAATGTAGAATGGGATTCTTACTTAAACAAATAGCAGCAGTATTATCACAAAAGATAGGAATGTTACTCTCAAATATTTGTAGATCTTCTAGCTGATGCTTCATCCAGAGCATCTGAGTTGTGCACAGTGATGCTGAGATGTATTCTGCTTCTGCAGTTGATAGAGCAATAGTTGACTGTCTTTTGCTAGCCCAGGAGATTAGATTGTTTCCCAGAAGCTGGCAATTCCCAGATGTGCTTTTTCGTTCTATTCTATCTCCTGCATAATCTGCATCACAATAACCCGAGAGTCTATACTCTGATGTTTTCTCATACATCAGGCCCAGGTTAGGAGTTCCTTTCAGATACTTAAGAATTCTCTTAACTGCTGTTAAATGAGATTCTCTAGGATCTGATTGGAATCTGGCACAAAGACAGACACTAAAGAGAATATCAGGACGAGTAGCAGTCAGATAGAGGAGAGAGCCTATCATACCTCGATAGAGCTTCTGACAAACCTTGTTGCTTACCTCTTCCTTTTCCAGAATGCAAGTTAGGTGCATGGGAGTTTTTGCAGAGTTGCATTCAGTCATGTCAAACTTCTTCAGAACGTCTTTAATGTACTTGCTTTGATGAACGTACGTGACTTCTGGAGTTTGATTAATTTGAATTCCCAGAAAGAACTTTAATTCTTGCATTAAACTCATTTCAAATTCTGCCTGCATTAACTTAGAAAATTCTTGGCAAACAGAGATATTAGCAGAACCAAAAATAATATCATCAACATAAATCTGGCATATCATGAGATCATTATTAAGGTTTTTACAGAAGAGTGTAGAATCAACTTTCCCTCTGATAAAATTTTGTTCCAGAAGAAAATTGCTTAATCGTTCATACCAAGCTCTGGGAGCTTGTTTAAGTCCATATAAAGATTTCTTAAGTTTAAAAACATGTTCTGGAAAATTTGAGTTTTCAAAACCTGGAGGTTGGTTGACATACACTTCTTCTGATATATAACCATTAAGAAATGCACTCTTGACATCCATTTGATATAATTTAATAGAATGATTAATAGCAAAAGATACAAGAAGACGAATAGATTCTAACCTCGCGACTGGAGCAAAGGTTTCATTATAGTCAATACCTTCTTGTTGACTGTAACCTTGAGCTACCAGTCGAGCCTTGTTCCTGACAACTTCTCCTTTCTCGTTCAGCTTGTTTCTGAAAACCCATCTGGTTCCAATGACATGAGTGCCTCTGGGTTTAGGAACGAGATCCCAGACATCATTCTTTGAGAATTGATCCAATTCTTCTTGCATAGCTGCCACCCAGTCGTTATCCTGAAGTGCTTCATCACAAGACGTAGGCTCAATCAGAGACACTAGTCCCAGAGGAATATCTTCAGAAGTTCTGAAGGTAGATCTGGTTCTGACAGGTTCGTCCTTGTTTCCCAGAATCAAATCTTCAGATACATTGATACGACTTTTGAATTTCTTTGGGATTTCTGGAGATTTAATTTCTTCAGAGCTTTGAGTGACAGTTGCTTCTGGAGTTTTATCAGATTCTACAAGAGTGATTTCCAAATCTGCAAACTTTTCAACTAGCTTTGACTTTTCAGGGTCAAGCTTATCATCAAATCTGACATGAATTGATTCTTCCACAATTTTGGTTTCTGTGTTGTATACTCTATAGCCTTTAGAGCGTTCTGAGTATCCTAACATAATACCTTTCTGTGCTTTGGAATCAAACTTGTTCAGATGTTCTTTAGTATTTAATATAAAACAAGAACATCCAAAAGGATGAAAATATGAAATGTTTGGTTTTCTTCCTTTACACAGTTCATAGGGAGTCTTTTCCAGAATAGGTCTTATAGAGATTCTATTCTGAATATAACACGCTGTATTTACAGCTTCTGCCCAAAAGTGCTTTGCTACATTTGTTTCATTGATCATGGTTCTGGCCATCTCTTGGAGTGTCCTATTCTTCCTCTCTACAACTCCATTTTGTTGTGGAGTTCTAGGGCAGGAGAAATCATGGGATATTCCATTAGAATCAAATAATTCTTCAAAATCTTTGTTTTCAAATTCTCCACCATGATCACTTCTGACTCTAATAATTTTAGAGTCAAATTCTTTTTGCACTTTGGAACAGAAACTTGTGAATACAGAGTGAGACTCACTCTTGTGCTTTAGGAATTTTACCCATGTCCAGCGACTGTAATCATCAACAATGACTAGTCCATACTTCTTTCCATTAACTGATGCTGTTTTCACAGGACCAAATAAGTCAATGTGAAGAAGTTCCAGAGGCTTAGAGGTAGAAACAACATTTTTCTTTTTAAAAGATGTTTTTGAAAATTTTCCTTTCTGACAAGCTTCACACAGAGCATCTGAAGAAAACTTCAGTTTAGGTAGGCCTCTGACTAACTCGAGTTTAGTTAGCTGAGAAAGTTTCCTCATGCTAATGTGTCCCAAGCGTCTATGCCATACCCATTGCTCTTCGTGAACTGACATTAGACATTTAACATTTTGATCTTTTAAATCAGAAAGATTTATTTTGTAAATGTTGTTTTTCCTCTTGCCTGTGAAAAGGACAGAGCCATCGTTCTGATTAATGGCTTTACATGTTTTTTGATTGAAGATTACATCATAACCGTTATCACTTAATTGACTTATGGATAACAAGTTATGCATTAATCCTTCTACATAAAGAACATCAGATATAGAGGGAAGAGTACCATTACCAATAGTTCCGGAGCCTCTGATCCTTCCTTTCTGATCTCCTCCGAAGCCTACAAATCCAGCGTCTTTAAGTTCCAGACTTTGGAACATAGACTTTCTTCCCGTCATGTGTCGCGAGCATCCAGAGTCCAGGTACCATGACTGGTGTCTGAACTTTGCTGCATAGGATATCTGCAACATAGATAATCTTATCTTTCGGTACCCAGAATCTCTTGGGTCCTTTTAGATTAGTTTTCCCAGAGTTTCTTATAACTTTGGGTCTTCTAGCATTTTTAAATTTGTGTTCTTGTGTGTGTGTGTAGTGATATGAAAAAGGAGATTTAATTTGATCACTTGTAGAAGTTTTACCTTCCTTAGGATCATACCCAATTCCCCTTTTATTGTTCTGACTTACTCCATAAATCATGGATGCCATAATACTCCTATCTATCCCATTCTTCAGAAATTCTTGAAAGGCTTCTTCATATTTATAAATAATTTTATTTGAAGTTTGTGGTGCTTGAGATAACGTTTCTTCTAATTCTGAGCTTTTTGTTTTTGCTTCATCTCTTTCCAACATTAAAGATTTGATTGTATCTTCTTGTGATAGAATTGTTATCTCAAGTTCACTACACTCTTCAAATTTTGCTTTAAGACAGCCTTTAATATTTTTAAACTTTTGTTTTAATTTCTGATAAGAGGTAAGAGTTTCTGACAAACATGATTCTAAGTCAGATCGAGAAAGTTCAGAAAATACCTCTTCAGATTCTTCATCTGAGCTGCTGGATGTGGTAGCCATAAGTGCTACGTTGGCCTGTTCATCAGAGTCAGATTCTGATGATCCAGATTCACTATCATCCCAGGTAGCCAACAGTCCTTTCTTTGTTCTGAAGGTGTTTTTCTTGAAGCTTTCTTTTCTAGGGTTGTCTTTCTTTAGCTTAGGGCATTCATTCCTGTAATGACCTGTTTCTTTACATTCATAATAGGTAATATCTTTGTTAGCTTTACCTTTTGAAGTTGACTCTGATCGATCCCCTCTGGGTCTTGGTCTTCTGAAGTTGTTGTTCCTCTTTTTCCAGAGTTGCTTAACTCTTCTGGTTAGTAGGGACAACTCTTCTTCATCATCAGAGTCTTCAGGTTCAGAGTCGTCAGTATCTTCAGTTTCTGCCTGGAGAGCTTTGGTTCTGTCAGGTTTCCGTCTTTCAGATCTGGACTTTAGCGCTACGGACTTGTTCCTTTTCTGAGGTTCATCCTCCTCTAGTTCTATCTCATGACTTCTGAGAGAACTAACAAGTTCTTCAAGGCTGATATTGTTCAGATCTTTTGACAGCTTCAGAGCAGTAACCATAGGTCTCCATTTCTTTGGCAGACTTCTGACTATCTTCTTAACATGATCTGCAGTTGTGTATCCTTTGTCTAGCACTTTAAGACCTGCAATAAGAGTTTGAAATCTGGAAAACATAGCCTCTATAGCTTCATCATCTTCCATTTTGAAGGCTTCATATTTCTGGATAAGCGCCAGAGCCTTCGTCTCCTTGACTTGGGAGTTTCCTTCATGGGTCATCTTCAGAGAGTCAAGTATATCTTTGGTTGTCTCTCTGTTGGTGATCTTTTCATATTCGTTGTATGATATAGCATTTAGAAGTATTGTTCTGGCCTTGTGATGATTTTTGAAGATACGTTTCTGATCTTCTGACATCTTGTTTCTGGGAACTTCAGCTACATTTTCCAAGACTGGAGGTGTATATCCATCTGTGACAATGTCCCAGAGGTCAGCATCATAACCCAGAAAGAAACTTTCGATTCTATCTTTCCAGTAATCAAATTTCTCTCCATCAAAAACAGGAGGCTTAGCATTGTAAGAATCTCTTTCATTTGAGTGGGTCATTGTTTTTCTCGTACTGGATCTCTCTACACGGTTAAGTGTTTGATTAGAAAATCAATAACAGAGCCGGAGCTCTGATACCAATTGAAGGTGAGAAAAACAAAAAAGGGGGGGTTTGAATTGTTTGGAAAAATAAGCGCTTTTCAAAATGAAAATCACACAAGGATTTTATACTAGTTCGCTTATAACACAAAGCTACTCCAGTCCACCCGGCCAAGGTGATTTCGCCTTCAACAAGGACTTAATCCACTAATCTTGAAAGATTACAAACAACGTCTAAGAGAAAAATCTCTTAGTCCTCTCAAGTTTACAGACTACACTAAGTCACTTGAGGAAATCAACAAACAATAAATGAAAGATTTATGTAATCTAGAGTGCTTCTAAGAAAGCAAATATTACAATAGTATGAACAAAGTGATTCACGTTATAAGCAAAAGCTTCGTGAAGATTTAGAGAGCAAGAAGGTTTTTCTTGTGTTGATGTTTCAGTATAATTTTTCTTTGTATGTGTAGTGTTGCTGAATGTTGATTTGCAATCCTTTATATAGATCAGTGAGGTAGTAGTTGAAACTGGTGGATATTGAGATGAAGTTACGCCATCACACAAATAGCTTCTGCAGGATGACTTTTTCTTCTTGAAATGACTACTTACCACAAGTAGTATCTTCTTTATTGAAATTGGAGATTAACGTCTCTTTCTCTATTAGGAAATCCATTTTGCAAATCTTTTCTTGACTTAAACGTTACTCTTTCATGATTAGCAATTCCATGCTCAGAGTATTTGTGTTTCTGGAGAATCTTGAAATCTTGCTTCTGATGTTAATCTCTTTTGAGTTCTGATGGATTTCTTCAGATAGCGCTGAGAATTTCTGGAGTTAGACAACCGTTGTTCAGAGTCAGAACTTCTATAGCGTATTCTTGTTCAGATGCTACTAATGTATTGCTGTTTTGCTCAGAGTTAGACTTTCTTGAACGTGTCTCCACTTCAGATGCTTCTGATCATTTGATAATTTGTATCTGATCTAGTTTTGTATCTGATGACATCATCAGATTTCTTCCTTCTTTCTTTAGAATCCTGCACACTTAGAAACTTTTCGTTAGGGTGCCATTTTTGGTTTCATCCTTTGTTATCATCAAAATCAAGGAATCTGTTGTAGAACAATTTTTGTTCTTACACTAATACCTTCCCCTTGCGTAACCGACTCCCTTACCCTTTCTCTTTGGTCGCGAGACCATGCTTTTTCCAGATTTCTCTGAGCGTTTCCTTTCCCTATTTTGGGATAAATAACGCGCAGTGGCGGCTCTGTTTGTTTTTGTTTTAGCCCGCCGGTTGTTTTTCGCGGATGCGACACTGTGCAACAATCAACATAATTACTAGTTATGGATGCAACTAGTAAGACACACAAAAGCACAATGCACAAGGGTACTTCTTCTCCCCCTAAATATGTGCATTCGTCAAAAAACAGCTACTGTAACTTCAGCACCTGTACCAGCCAGACTGTCATACTGACAACTGCTTCCATATTTCCTTATGACTGTAAGGTTCAGAAGGAAATACCAATATTGTCCAAGGCAATGTCATGACATCCGGTCAGACATTCTTCTGCTCACTCAGCCTTGACACACACCACATCATCCCACTAACTAACAAGGTGCCATACCTTGTTATCTGAGAACACATAGACCACAAGCTTGATGATTACTTGTAGTGCGAAGACAGAACTCCCCCTGTCATGGACACCTAACTCTCCTCTTGAAACATGGAGATCACACATGAACATATCCAACACCCCAAAGTTGGACCTTCACATTCTTCCTGATTCAAAGAGAACCCATACCACTTGATGAATGGAAAACATAAGATGCATCTTCATGTCTTCAAGAGCACACCCTCTGTTCAACCCTCTTGGCTGAACACATCCATATTCTGTGTCAATCTCTCTTCTAACTAGAACAGAAAACCTCTTTACAAAATGTTCTAACATGAGTTAGGACATCCTTCACAACAAAACACCATCTGATAATCTTCAGATATCACTGAGTCATTAGCTTGATCCACAAGAAACCAGACACAAATTGGGACATATACATTCTCATCCCATTACAAGAGATAGTCTTCCATAGATAGCTCAAAACTCCTTCCACAAGCTCCAAGAGATGACTAGAAAACACCTCCTTTTGTCTTCAACTTACTACTTTTCTGCTCAAAAGTAACTTGTCTCAGACTATCTTCAAGAATAATCAGTTGCCATATGTAGATTATCTTGATTCTTTGAACTCACTTCTGAGATAGACCAAGTGCCACTGGTTGATTACCTCCTTCATGAATCCTCATATGAAAAAGTCAAATGCCATTCTTTTGACCTCTCCACGTTTATCAGACTTCTCCCAAGATATTCTGACCTTCCAAGTGAGACTTGAACTTCAAGTTTTTTGAAGTATCCAATCTACAACCCTGTAGACCCTTCTATCTCAAGTTGATGTGCCACTTCACCAACTAAGATTCTGATGTTGAACCAAATGTCATAACATTGTGTTCTGACATTTAGCTGTTGAATTCAGCTCCTTCTTCTGCCACTTGAAAGAACTTCCTCCCTTCACAGAACAAGAGTTCAATGTTCTCATAGACTTGATTGTGGAACCAAGTTTGAGTAAACATCCTCCATCCTGCAGGTTTGCAGTTAAGTCATCCAAGCTCACACCTTGATGAGTCCCTGCTTCTTCTCCAAAGACATCAGACACTCTGATGCATGAGTCTTCAGAAGGACCAGTTAGAAACTATCCCTTCAGCTATACCAAGGATTCCACTTCCTAAAGCAAAGTTGTTTCCATGATGTCAAGACTGTTGCCACTTGTTCTTGACTCCATAGTGTGCATTAGCTAATGCACTTCCTTACCTAGATCAGGAGTAAACTGATCCAAGTAACCACCATCAGGACTATGATGTTTTCTTCTTTTTGTACATACCAGGGCTGAGCATGTTTCTTGCCAGGAAACTTTTTCAGTGATCATATGCTTTTGCTGCCACCAAAGTGATAGATCATAAACCACTGTACTATCCTTCCTGTGATTCTGCACAGGATCTTGAAGATGAGATGTTCCAACATTTTTTAAAACATCATTTATCTTGAGCTCCAAGGATAATCAATTAAATACTTGTACTTGGCACAAGTAGACATTGATCTTAAATCCTTTCCCAATATTCCTTTCAGATACTTCCACCATAAGAATACTTTGAAAATACTCTTCTAGTGTCAACATCTTCTGCTTGCAAGCACCTCAACAGATTTGAAAGTCTTCCCAGATTAAATTCACCCTTAGGAATGAGAGAGATGAATTCTTCCTTGCAAATGTGTCACACACCCACCAGAACCCATGTGACACAGGTCAACAGCCAACCAGACCCTAGGCTGACCGAACGTGAGGAGGTAAACCAAAACTCCCCCTCAAATTAACAATCATGGAAACTTTACACAAATATCCATGCATTGTACACAAATGTCTCACCATGACAAACATCACCCCTATCGGTGGCAATTAACTATATGAGTTATACCTATACATACTCCAATCACACCAATCAGACTCCAGCTGATCATAAGTACTGGTGAAAGAAAACAACATCAGTCAATAGTAGTTATGCATTGCCAGAGCATACTACTCAACCAACCTCTGAATCTTCATATTCTCACTCCTTGAAAGAACTGCCACTTCTGAGTGTGGTGTTTGAATAACAAGATTCATGGTCCCAATCCTC
Source organism: Lathyrus oleraceus (assembly GCF_024323335.1). NCBI lineage: Eukaryota > Viridiplantae > Streptophyta > Magnoliopsida > Fabales > Fabaceae > Lathyrus > Lathyrus oleraceus. The sequence continues at coordinate 442,544,505 of NC_066582.1, read as the reverse complement.
TTAAATGAAATAGCAATCAGGTTACCCCATTATTGACTTCTAACATCCAAGGAACTTGTCTTCCAACACAACATAGTACTTCAGGGAACAACTATCCAATCCTGATCAATCTATAGGAATAAGACAGACAGCAGGAAATTGCACCGTGTCACATCTCAACCAGCTCCACTTCTAGAGATCAGACGTCTAAAAGTGACCTTCTTGAGCACACCAACAGTTGACCCTACCCTTGTCAACTTAGCACCCACAGATGTCTCCTCTTCCAGGTTAGGAGTAGGTTCCAAACACACGTATCCCTTTGTTTGACACCTAAACACATCTGCTCTTCAACCAGTAGCTGCATACTTGTTGAACAACATGTTCATCCTGAAGTGAGAACGTCATGATGAGTGGACTTGAGGAGACTCAAGTATCTTTGACATCTTCAGTAGATTGTGATGAAATCTTGAATACAGCAGCCTTTCATCCACATGAAGGGAACCTTCATCAGAGTTTGAGTTTAGCCAGGTATTATGCAGCGGAAATCATAATACAACTCAACCTATGACCACACACTTCACCAGATCAGCCTCCAAGAACATACCAGGTTTGAGTATGTTTCAATACTAGCACAGCTGTTCCACACAAAGGCCAATTGCCAACCACCAGAGACAGGTATACACAGTTCCTGTCATGAATAGTCCAACCACCTACTTCAAGGGTCCATTCAGGGGAATCACAGAACCTTCCAACGGTTCCACTAACATAACTCCTTGCAAGATACCAGAAAGTAACACCCATGGATCTCATCCAGAAACAGAACAGGATGCCTGCTCTGATACCAATTGAAATTCTGGTATAGTCAGAGTTCAGATGTTCTACACGAAGTCATGACATCTGATCCAACATTGTTACTAATACAGCAAGACAGTTATAACAATTAAGGCCTAGTGCCCATATGCACTCAGTCACAGATGTCAAGACATCTGCTAATATACCACCATGGAAAGAAGAACATCCAGTTTTATTCATCTAGTGCAAGGACACAGTAGAAATCAAACATAGCTCTTATGTTTATTGATCCTGCCCAGTTATCATAATGTTATCACAACATTGATTTGAACATCACCTGTCCCAACATTACAGATGGGTGAACTGTAAGAGACCAACCAGTCTATCAGTATCAGCAGTCAATGATGAATGTCATAACATTCTATTTTGCATTCAGACTGCAGGCTCAAAACAGACTGAGTTATAACAAACAAAATATAGTGTGCAGAAGGTAAAAACACCAGTAATTGTTAACCCAGTTCGGTACAACGTTACCTACTCTGGGGGCATACCAATCCAGGAAGAAGATCCACTATTAGCAGTATTAATTCAGAGTTAAACTCCCCCGTTTACAACTCCTCACTTAATCCCTACCCAATGCAATCTATACCTAGGCACTCCTAGATAGAAACCTTCAGTTTCCATTCCTATCACTACAATTGTCATGTAATGTTTAAACAACTTGAACATGCTTCACAGCTTCGTTCAAGAACATAATCACTCTTGCCTATAGGCTTTGAGTTACAAATAATCTCATGCTTTCGAGCACTAAGAAACACCTGGTAACCTTCCCACAGGTTGGGAGGTTTACCTCACACACACACCTCTAATTTTTACATTGTTTGAGGGTTACAAAACCTAGGTTACAATCTGCTATTTATAACCTAACCACCCAACTGGATTTTGGCCTTTAGAAATCGCAGCAAGCTTCTCCTTTGCTGTTACAGAGCTGGCAGAATTCTTCTGCTATAGTCATGGTCTTCAATCTTTTATTTCCTAAAAGATCTCCATATTTGGGAACTATATATTCACCAAATATATTTACCAAATCTTCTGATTGAATCTTCAAGATCTTCACATAGGAGATAGGATATTCACCAGATCTCCTAATTAATCACAAACCAAACCAGAATTAACTGATTCAGTTTGATACACATGTGAGATGTCACAGTCCCAATGTCGTGACATCTTACATGACATGTTGGTCCAGATGTTGAACTTCTTCAACCCAACATATTAAAACAACAGAGGTGATTACATTATTTGTTTTACAAAATTAATGCCAATCTTAAGGTACTAACAAAGTTTGATCCATGACACATGATACCGGCCTGTTTATGGGAGCTTCAAATGAGAAACGTGTCTTCCTCAACGTTGTAGATCTCTCAAAGACCTTCAAAATGGTCACCAATTTCATGTCATTTGGATTTTAAATGATAGAGTTATGCATTTTTGAAGTTTGGCAAAATCATTTGATCAATGGTATAGGTCAAAAGTGACCTATAATGTAGCCTCATATCACATGTGAAAAGAAGTTGAATTTGCTCCCACTCCAAACATCAAAGTTGAAGTAGAAACATTGAATTTGATTGTGCAACTTGGAAATATTTCATCTCATAAAATTTGAGCAAGTTATGTCCTTGGGAAGTTGACTTTCAAATTAGGGTTTAGACAAAATGACCTATAATGTTTCAACATAGAAAATGATTTTCCAAGCAAAACTAGCTCTAGGTCTCAACATGAAAGTTGTTTATAATATCATTTAGAGTAATTTTTATCTTTGAATCATTTTCATATGGTGAAATTGTAGGAGATAGGGTCTAGGGAGACCCAGTTTTGATAAGATGAATTCATCTGGCCAACCACCATCAACAAACTTGCTAATTTCCAATTCTCCTGACTTTCTTGGCTCATGGAAGATCATATATTCATAATATGATGAAATTTGAAGTATCTCTTGAGAAATTTGATCAATTGGTGAGATAGCTTATTGGAGAAGTTACTCAAGATACCCAGTCAAACTAGGGTTTCCAAGGCAAACCACCCTCAAACTCTTGAAGCAAACTTGATCAATATAACATGTAGAAGCAATTGGGACTCATACATGATGCTCATAACCATTCTTGAATCCATTCTTGATGATGCTCTTTATTCATGAGAGTCTCAAACCCTAGATGTGATCAATGAATCAAGGAAATCATGTCCCTTACCTACAAAGAAGTTAGATAGATACAAAGACATAGTTTTGGTATTTTGGTTAGTAAAAATGAAGAAATACAAGTATGATATATCAAAAAGTGCTTGGTGATCTCTCCCAAAACAAACCCAATGAAAATGGGTAAGGAGGGTGCCAAGGTATGATCCCAATGCTAAAGCTTGTGATGAAATGCATGAGGGATCTTAGGGTCAAAATTGGGGTCTTATAAAGACGAATACATATGGCTTACAAGCTCTTACAACTTGGGCCTAATATTCGGGATTACGAATGAATATTTCATCCAGGTAATCTTTTTCTTCGGATTCACTTATGAAAATGATTCGAATATTGGAGCGTTTTGAAGAGAAGACGAATACATAGGGCTTGCAAGCTCTTACAACTTGGGCCTAATATTCCGGATTGCGACTGAATATTTCATCCAGGTAATCTTTTTCTTCGGATTCACTTATGAAAATGATTCAAATATTGGAGTGTTTTGAAGAGAATACGAATACATAGGGCTTACAAGCTCTTACAACTTGGGCCTAATATTCGGGATTACGACTGGATATTTCATCCAGGTAATCTTTTTCTTCAGATTCACTTATGAAAATGATTTGAATAGAAAAGAGTTAATGTGAAGCTTTGAGATTAAAATGATCGATTAAGGGAAGTTTGAAATCAAAGGAAGTTGAATGGATACCCTCAAAAGGACTTGATATAAGAGAACCCTCACAATAAGTTGAGCATAAATAAATAAATAAATAAGTTTTTGTTTTCGACGCACTTAAAAATTAAATTTAAAAAATAGATCAAAATAAAATAAATCAACAAGGGTTTTAAAATAATTTGAATTAAATAGGGGATACAAAAAACTGATTAATCTAAATTAATAAGTTACGAAAATAAAATAAAATAAAGAATGACAAGTATGCGAGAATGAAACTAATGGATAAAAAAAATGTCAAGGTCAAGGATTGAACCAAGGGCCTAGTGGAAAATAGAAGATATCTCAACCACCAGGCCATGATCTACTAGTTAGGAATATGCGCATCCAATTAACATATAACAACAATCGCTTGATTCTAACAAAAAAAACAGAAACGGACCAACGGGGCGGCTGAATGGCCCAATTAAAATAAAATAAAATAATGGAGCATAGGCTTAGGGCGGGTCAGATCCGACCCAGCCCAGGTATCATTACTATGAGGCCAAGTGGAAAACCGTAGAAACAACACAAGAAAGGCCGCCCCCTCCCCCAAAGAGATCTTAGAAATCCAATTTTTCTTTCGTGTTCATCCTTCATGAACCTCTTCAAACTTTTCTTAAAAATTTAAACAGAAAGCACCTTGAGTCATGAAGACCATCCTTCCTAGTTCGACACAAAAACTCTCTATTAAACCTTTGCTTTTTCAAAATACAAGAAAGATTTACGAAAACAACAACATCCTAACACATGTTAACGATGGGTCACGCTTCAGAAACCAATAACCCGACGGAAATGTGCGTCGTTGAGAACGACACGACGGCTAGGAACAGGCGCACGATGGTCGTTTAGCCAGGAAGAACGAGGCCACCAAACCGCCTTCGTGCAAGCTCGACTCTTATGGTTCTCAAGCGGAAAAAAATGGTTCGTTCTAGAGTTACGACAACAAAAGCATATATCGGTTATTGAAGAGGGTAAGTAAGATTACCAAACAACAATGAATAAAAGGTGTGTAGATTTTCCGGTCAAGAGAAATAAGATTTCGGGTAAGTTGTTAACTCCTTCGAAACAAATTCTTCGTACTGCTATAGATGCTTATGATGGATTTACTGTCATGATGTTGTTGATGATTTCAAATTTTGCTATGCTATAGATTCGTGCTTGGCTCAGTTTATTTGTATGTGAACTTTGGTCTTTGGTCAGATGAGTTTGGCGGTAGATATTTTTGTGGTTTTTTTATTATGGTTTTTTTCTATCTGTATGATTTTTGTGCTCCTAGCCTCCTTGGTGCTGTTTCTTTTTGATCAGTTTATATGGGGGATTTTAGGGTTTCAAATAGATGTCTATTGATGGAAAGGGAAGGAATCAAAGATGTTTTATCTTACTGCAAAATAGTCTGCCTATTTTTTTGAAACAATTATTTTCTAGTTTTGAAATTTTTATTGATGCAGTAGGATGTCTACCCTTGTTTTGTATCACCCTTTAGCATGCTCTATTCTGCACATACAGGTGTATACATGTCAAAACTTGTACTTAAAGAATCAAAGGTGTTGTTGTTATGGTCTTATGCATACAAGCAAGCAAAATGATCAATAACAGTACCCTGCAAACTTGAAGGGTTCCCCAGTTGGAAATAACTTTGTATAATATTACAATAACCTAATTTTTGAGAATGCAAAGATATAACTCTAAATAATTAAAGCTAAATCTTCTATGACAAAAATATCTAAACCTACAAGAACTCAATGTAATGCAACAAGTGTCGATTATGGGCATGTAGTGTACGATAGAAAACTTATGGAAAAACAAATGTATGAATGACATCGTAAATGAAGAAAAAAATTCTAATGAAAATGCCATTAAAATGAAATTTAAAAAAATGGAATAATTTATGAATATGAATGCTTATGAATGAATTTTTATGTGGATTGGTAAATATAAAAAATTCTAATGAAATTTAAATAAATGCCATTAAAATGAAATTAAAAAACTGAAATAATTTATGTCAATGAGTGGATGCAAATTGATAAATACAAATGCTTGAAATATAAATGATGCCTTTAGGCGGGGAAAAATTTAGGGTATGACAGTAATTTTTTTAATATTCATGTATCAATCTTGATCATGGGGTTTTAAGTAATGTTGATTATGCTTTAATATTGATGAATATTTTCATGCTTGTTTTAGAATAGCTAACTAGAACACATTTTTATGGTTTTGAATCGATATTTGAAAGATACTTTTCATTACTAGATCAAAGATTTTCATTTGCTAGATACTAAATTTTGGACACAAATTTAGGTTTAGAAATCATAAACATTGTCGAATCTTAATGTTATTGTATTAGTTAGTAGGCTGAGAGATCATTTATTAGTCAATAAGATTGATTTTACGTTGCTGATTTAGACATAAACTACGAATGTGGCATGATAAGTGGTAATATTAATTACTGATTAGAAATGCATGTTATTGATCACGATAGTTCACCAAAATAAGACGATGAAATCTAACATCAACAAGCTTTATCATCATTTAAAAAACCAATTTCATTTACTGTTATTTCATTATTAAGTTACATAAGAGACAAACTTCTACAAACTATTCTTAAAATCATTCAAACTATTGAAAGACTTTTGACTCACATCAGTCTTTGTGGAGAAGATAATCTTAAATACTTACTTTTGTTTACCCAACGAACAATCCACTGAGTGAATCTTGTACTCATCTTTATGGTTACTCTTACTCCATCTTCATGGAATGTTTGGGAAGAAATTCATGTGTATTGTTGGATGCAAAGGAAAAGTCGATCTAGACAACTCAGATCGGAGCCCCGATCATTGATGAAGGGCGCACACTTATGATGAGTTTCTCGCACACATCCACATCATTGTTGGAACTTTCATGTTAATTCATGAACCCATTATTCATTGCGACCAAGCTGGGCTGATTCTTGAAGCTCTTCAAACCGAACATGACTTTGAAGTTGTTGTAGTCAACACTAGATCAAATTTTGTATATCTTGACGAATTAGAGTCACTTCTTTCTACTCAAGATTCACTAATTAAAAAATAAAATAAAGATGTAATTGAAGTTGTTTCTACTAAACTTACTCAAGGTATATCAGAATTGTAGTTGCATGTCCCTAATACTTTCAGGGGAGCACCCTAATACGGTTATTTTATTGCTTGTCTTATCGCGTTTATTTTGATTTACTTTCGATTATTGAGTCTCCTTCATGATTTCACCTTTCTGGATCATGTTTTGAAATGATTTGGTTTTAGCATGCATAAAACATTGGTTAGGTATGAAGTCAATCGTAATATTTTTAATCAATTGCATGAGTTAGTGGAATAAGAGTCATATATGTTATTGGTTCAAGTTAGGTGGAAAGAAAAATCTCAATGTCTTTTGAACGTTATAAAAATTGGGATTTTGGGTGTTTGACTCGAATCAAGCACAAATCCTTATTTGAATCACTTTGGTCATAGGAAAACCAGAAATTTTCAAACAATTTGATTCAAATCAAATTTTACACATGATCCAAATCAGCCAACTCTAGGTCACCTCTACCAGAATTTATTCGAATCAAACTCTACACCTGATTCAAATCAGACAAATTTTCCACATTTTTCAATTGGTTCAACATAATTGATTCGAATCAGAATTAAAACATGATTCGAATCACAAGGTCTTTGATTCGAACCATACTTTGCTTGTGATTCAAATTAACTGGAAAATGGATCAAAACTCTGTTTTTCTTTTATTCCACTTCACTTGTTCAGTTGATTCAAATCATGTAATGTTCTTGATTCGAATCTAACTAACCTTTCAACCATATTTTGTGCTTAATCTCAAGCACATATAAAACATTTTGTCATCATTTCTCGTATAACAAATCAACAAATTCATATTCATTTTTGTTTGATTCAATGAAAAATCAATACTCTATGTTTTTGAAAGTTCAAGTTCTTGCAATGAAATTCTTACATCTTCAACTTCAATTTGATTCAGATCTTGATAACGAGAGATTTGTAATTGACTAAAGGAGATACGCTCTTGAAACAATTTGTTCTTGAAGATTTGGTTGAGATTTTCAGGTAGCCTACAAGATTGAGGTTATTGTCATTGGTGCTGATAATTCTAGTGAAAAGAATGAGGCTTTTCTCTCCAGATTGTCTTGGTAGTGACTGTGTGGAAGGCTACGGATAAGGCGGAGTTCTTCTCAAATATTCAGACAATTCATCGCTCAAGGAATCGATAGGATCAATGGGTTGATTGCTACACACAAAGCCTTTGAGCAGATTTGTGATATTGGAATATTCGAGAAGTGTCAATCGAGTAAAGATTATGCATAACAATTTGGCATTACGTTGTATACAAGTCAAGATCCTGATAGGAGATTTTATAAGTCTTTGTATTATTGTGGACTATTGATTATATTAACTCTTGGAAATATTTGTCAAATAAAAAGGAACAATGTAGAGTTCCAATGGGAAACCATTGAAGAATGCACGTAGTCAAAGCGAGGATGAACGTCGAAGCACTATAAATTTTGGTGTCACCTCAATCCTTACTCTTGCATTTAATTTTCGTAGGATTTGCATGCTTAGGTATTTCAATTATAGCGTAGTTTATCGTTTATTCAAATTGTAGCGATTTATTGTATAAGCTTAGATTTTGATAGAATTGGTGTCTAATCTTCTGCATTGGTGATTAAAAATCTAAGAAACAATTGAGGTTAGAATTCATTGTCATCGAATCATTGTATAATCACATTTTGTGAAATATCCAATTGAATTAATTGAATACATTTGTGTATCTTCATCAAACCATCTGTAGTGTTTGTGAATCGACTTAGTGTTAGCGTGATCAAGTTTCGAAAAGTATAATTTTTATATTTTTGCATCCAACCTTCCGCGCACACTTTTGAAAAATCTCTGATTTTCAGCTTTTGAAAAAACTGTTGAATTTTTCAATAAGGGTTTATTCACCCCTCTATACCGTTTTTCTACTTCCATATTCTCACCCAACAACGATCTCCTAACTCACACGAGTCTACTCCTAGTGACTATAATCTCTTCCGTTCTCCAAATTCTAGTCCTAGAAATCAATTTCGAGGCTGTAGATTCCATGGTGGAAGGTTCGGAGGCCGTGGTGGCAATCAAAGCTACACTCGCTGCCAGATTTTTTTGCAGAACTGGACATGCGACAATCTACCACTACTTTCATCACTCAACTGATCCCTATAGAAGTTATGTTAGGCCTCAATCAAATGTATGGATGCAACCAGGATATTGACCACCTGCACCAATGCACGTGACATTAACTAGACCTATCATACCATCATCTCCTCAAGCCTCAAGTCTCAAAAACTCAACATCAACTTCCAAGCCCGTCCCATAATGTTGCTCTAAATTCCTATCATGCTTTGAATCTCACTTGTAATAATAATAGTTCTAGCATTGCTACTGTGGCATTGTGGACTAGGTCATCCACATCATGACACATTGAAACACATAGTCAAACTTTGTAATACTCACATACCTAATAAAGTTTATCTAATTTCTGCAATTGAGTTTTCTTGTTTTCATTCAAGACATCTATGATTATAATTGTTTGAGTATTCAAAGTGGTCTCTCAATTGCACCTATTGAAGAAAAAAATTTGAAATTCAAACGGAAAGATCGAAGCAGTGTCGAATATCATAGATTTAACAGAAAATTAATACCCCTCTGTTAGGTTCAAATTGTGATGTAGATTATTATGATTGTCATGGCTTTGAATGTAGCTTGGGAAAATAACCTACAAGAAACTTTAGGTATTGTTACTTTACTACATAACAAGTAATATATATCTATGGTTTTTGGTCAATAGCACAAGTGAATTTTTTACTTACAGATCTTTAAAAGCAAAGCATTGAATAATAATCCATGTTAGTATGGATGATGTAGATCATTATGTGAATGTGATGTTAACATTTACAAATTCATACCTTTACTCCTTCATTGGACTAAGCAGCATGTTTAATGTAATATACGTTTCTATCGAATTAGGATGTGATTTATCATTGGATACAAATGAATGAACTTGATTACCAATCTCAATCCAACTACAACCTGGAACTTTTGCATCATGTCTGTCTTCCATCATTTTTCGAACTCTTTCCACATCACACCAATGTTTCAGTGCAGCATAAATGTTCGACATCACTGCATAGTTCACACTCTTTTCTGGCTCAATGGTGAACAGTTTTTCTGCAGCCAATTTAGCCAATGCTATATTTGAATGTAGTTTGCAAGATCCAATAAATGCTCCTAAGGTATCTGATTCAGCTTGAAATGGCATTGAATTCAAGAATTCAAAAGCTTCGTTTATAAGACCATATCTTCCTAGAAGGTCAACAAGGCAAGTGTAATGTTCTGAATCAGGAACAATTTGATACACATTTGTCATTAATTCGAAATAGTGAAGTCCCTTTGTCACAAGCCCGCGATGAGCACAAGCAGTGAGAACGCCGAGAAAAGCGATTTTATCCGGTATTATGCCACGAGATAGCATCTTCTCAAACATCTCAGTAGCTTCTTTGGCTAGTCCGTGGAATGCATATGCATATATCAATGAAGTCCAAGTAACTAGATCAGGCTGTGAAGTTAATTCAAAGCATTTAAATGCACTAGCAATGCTACCACATTTGGAGTAAGCACTGATCAAAGAATTGGCAACAGATAAAAAATCATGACACAATAACTTAACCGCAAAAGCATGTGCTTGAAGTGTTTCAGTAATGGCAGAAGCGTAGCCACATGAACTAATAACGCTGGAAATAGTCAATTCATCGGGAAGAAACCCTTCCCGAAGCATCTCTCTGAGAAGCCTCATAACTTCATTGCCATCACCATGATTTCCACACCCAACAACCATGGTGTTCCATGCCACAACATTTCGAATCGACATCTCGATGAATACTCTACGTGCATCAATTATATTTTTGTTTTTGGCATACATGTTGATCAATGCACTAGCCACTAAAACATCTGAGTCAAACGACTGTCTCAGAACAAGACTGTGAATCTGTTTTCCAAAATCATAATATCCCAAAGCATCATCACTTATTACACTGAGCATGCTACTAAAAGTGAACTCGTCCCCGTTCGCAACATCCAACCGCATCAAATTGAACATGTTAAAAGCCTCTTCTGGTAAACAATTGAAGGTATAGCAAGAAATCATCACATTCCACATAACCAAATCTCTAAAAGGAGCAACACAAAACACCCTCCTAGCATTTTCAACAAAACCACATTTCGCATATAAATCAACAAGAGCACAGCCAACAAAACAATCCAAATCAAATCCAACTTTCACTGTAAAACAGTGCAACTGAATTCCCATCTCAGCATCATAAAACCGAGCACAAGAACAAATCAAACCATTTAAAGTTATATAATCAGGAACCACCATTTCCAACAGCATCCTTTTAAAATAAGAAAAACACAGCTGCTTACTATCCAATTCATTTTCATTGTCACATGATCCAACAATACCGCGAATCATAATATTCCACGACACAACATTTCTCACAGGCAATCCATCAAACAGCTTCTCTGCATCTTCAGTTTCTTTACATTTAAGATAAACACTCAAAATCTGATTTTGCAAGGAAAGAACATGACAAAATCCAAACTTTATTAAATGGGCATGTAACTGTTTTCCTTCAGGAAGATAACCCTTTTTGGCTGAGATTTTGAGGGCGTTGGAACAAAACAAACGAACAGTGTCATGGTCTTCTAAATGAGTTTGATCAGGAATTGACATAGAAGCTCTGAGTCTGCTTGTGGAGCTACATGGATGATGGGGTTGGTAGGAAGAGAAAGAGAAGCATTTTGTGAAGAATGAGATAGGGAATGAAGGGAAATGTAGCTTCTTTTTGAAAAAATGGAGCTTGCAGAACATAAAATGATCATAAGATGAAGGAATTGAAAATTTGAAATGGAGGTTGCAGAGTTTGTGAAATTTTTCAGTTAAGTTTTGACATAAATTTGTTTCATCAAAATATAAGATTTCTAAAAATTCTTTTACTTGTAACTTTACATCTCACAATCTTCGTCATTACTTGCATATGTATTTATTTAGTTATTATTTAATCATTTTTATTATTTGTTTAATAAATTTATATATCCATTACTTGCATATGTATGTATTTATTTAATTATTATTTAATCATTTTTATTAGTTAATATAATTTCTTAAATAATCACAATTTCAATTTATGTACCAAAATAATCATCTTTCATCCACACGTTTAAAGCATGCGTTAGTTGGACTGACACGTGCATTTTATCATTGAGCAGAGGCGTCATCACCATTGGCGCATGCATGCAGTGTTAGCCAATGCAATTGGCGCATGATTACTATAAATCATGTGCATGCCCCATTGCATGTGGCGCAAACTTTATGTATATATTTTTTTAATTTTATATTTTATACTTATAAATAAATAAAATAAATAGGTAAATAAAAAATGATTATTAATATTATGATATAAAGTTAAAATACATAACAATTGAGAAGAAAATCAATGACCCGCCCGATTGAAACGCTCCCTTGTTCCACATTCCGGTGCGTTAGTCTGCTTTCGAGGTCTCCCACAATTTCTCTGAGGTGTTTGCGGTCTTTGAATGCTGACATGATGCAATGATGGCTGGTGTGAAGGTCTGGTGGAAGGTCCAATGGTATTTGATAAATTTGTCATCATTTCTCCCCAATAGTTGAGGGTGTTGCGGTCAACGGTGCTATCGTAATTGAGTTTGGTGCCCATATTATCGTAGTTGGGTCATTGTGGTTGAGTGGTTTGTGGACGCTACGGTTGCCCAAATTGGGACATTGAATCATTTTGGAAACGAAGCAATGGTTCTTGTGGTGTAATAGAGTCAAACAATGGTTGAGTGTTATGGCGTTGAGATGTTTGGGTGTTCATAAGTGGGGGGCTATGATGGGATGAGATTGAATCATCCGGGCTATAGGCAGATGTGGTGGTTGCGTATGGTTGTTGGTGGTTTTTAGTTTGGGTGTGTGACATGAATTGGTTGTGTGGTTGGGTGTTTGATGGTTGGGTGTATATGGTAGGGTGATGGTGTGAGGTTGATTGTTGGGTTTGGGTGGGTTGACATTGTTCTTGGGTGGGGATTTGTTGTTGGGCATTTGATGACGAAACTCGTTGGCGTGGACAAGTTATGTAAATCAGTTCAATTTCTTAAAACCAGTTATCCAACCCGTTTATGAACTAGTTCGGTTTCTTAAAACCAGTTATCCAACACGTTTAATCTAGATATATAAACAATTCGGTTTCTTAAATATAATTATCCAACACATTTAATCCAGACAATTAGAAACCGTTTAAAAAGACTAGTTCGATTTCTTAAAACCAGTTATCCAACCCCGTTATGAATCGGTTATACAAACAATTTGGTTTCTTAAAAGCAGTTATCCAACAGTTTAAACCAGATAATTAGAAATCAGTTAAAAAATTAGTTTCCAACCCGTTTAAACCAAATATTTAAAAACCATTTTAAAACTAGTTATCCAACACGTTTAATCCAGATATACAAAATAGTCTGGTTTCTTAAACCAGTTATCCAACTTGTTTAAACTAAATAATTAGAAACCGTTTAAAAACTAGTTATCCAACCCGTTTAAACCATATATTTAAAAACCGTTTTTAAACCAGTTACCCAGCTTGTTTAAACCAGATATAAAAAACAATTTGGTTTCTTAAAACCAATTATCCAACCCGTTTAAATCAGATATTTAAAAAACATTTTAAAATCATTTCTAAAAACCAGTTATATAACCATTTTCAAAATAGTTATCTGGTTAAAAGCAGATCAGTTTCTAAAATCACCCATCAAACCCTTTTAAACCAGTTATTTAACAATAGTTTTTAAACTAGTTATTTGAAACCATTTTATGAAAACTTTTTTTAAAAACCAGATATCTAAACCATTTATATATCCCAAAATAGGTTATTTGAATTGTTTCTATTTTGTTTAAACCAGTTATTAAGTAATCGTTGTTAAACTTGTTATATAACCGGTTACCTTAATCATTTTCTATGGTTTAGTTTCTTATAACCCGTTTTTAAAAATAAACAACCACCCCATATTAAGCAAGTTATTTGAAACCCACTTTTTAGAATCAATTATCTAAAACTGGCTTTTTTAACCTGCTATCTAAAACTGGTTTTTTTAACCAATTATCTGAAACCTATTTTTTAAACCATTATTGGAAACCAATTTTCCAATCCATTTCTTAGATAAACCAGTTATCTTTACTATATCAGTGGTCTTTTTATCTTTAATTAATTACCATCTGATTATTTCATTTTTTTAATTTGGGCTCGTATAAAAATAATTTAGAAGACAAATTACGATTTTTTCTGAAATAATCAATTTTTTCAAATAAAATACCAAAATAATCATATTTACAATTTATTTATCATACTAATCATGTTTGTGGGAGCATGTGTCACTACAATTGGCACATGCATGTAAAATGTAAAAGCATGTGTTATGCAATTGGCGCATGCATGTAAAATATATGAGCATGCGCCACGACAATTGTCGCATGCATGTAAAAAAAATAAAGAGTAGCCACATGCGCCAATTGCAGTGGCGCATGCTCCTATATTTTACATGAATGTGTCAATTACAGTGGCGCATACTCTTACATTTTACATGCGTGCGTCAGTTGCAGTGATGCATGCTCTTACATTTTACATACATGCGTCAATTGAAGTGGTATCTGGGTACAAATTGATCGATGCATGCGCCATAACAAATGACGTATTTATTCAATTTTTTGAAAGGTGGTTATATTGATAAATACTTTAAAATTATAATTATTTTTGTATTATTTTTGAAAAAATAAATTCTTTTAAAAAAATCGCAAACAAAGCATTCAAATATACAACATTCCTATATTTTTATCGATGCTCGTAGCATAATTTTAATCCAAAATTTTATCATATATGTCTAATTTTCAATTCTTATATTAATTGGTTCACATATAACACAATTTTAAAATAAATGATTTAGTATCGACCATTATATGTTACTATAAAATGAATAAGTAAAGGGCATAATTTTCAACAAAAATTCCCTATCATACGAAAAGAATACGAAAAGAAATACACTGACACAAGCAACCAAATTTATTTTCCATAACATAGTACCTTAATTAATTAAATATTTGTTTTTTTAATAAAAAATAAAAATAAAAATCTCATAATATTTATTATAAATGAAATTAAAAGTAATTTAATCTAGATTTCTGTAGAAATCCTCTAGCTGCTAATCTTGTTTTGTGTTTGCCAACCGATCCATTTGACTTTAGTTTCAACTTGTAAATCCATCTCACACTGATGACTTTCTTGTTCTTTGGAAACTCAATCAACTCTTAAATCCTGTTTCTTTTTATAGCCTCAACTTTTTCTTTCATGGCCTTCAACCACACTTTCTTCTTGAGAGCTTCTTCAATACTAACTAGTTCAGAGTATACCAACATGGAACACTTAATGACTTCCCCTTCAGAGTCTATCTCAATATCTTACAACATGTCAAACTCTGCAAATCTTCTTGGTATTTGTCTAATTCTTTATGGCCTCTGAACTTGTTCAAAATCTTCTTCAGATGTTGGAACAATATCAAATGTTGGACTACCTTCAAGGGCATGATAACCACCAGAGTCTGGATCATCATCAGAATCTGGATCAGAATCAGATTCACCTTCATAGTCAGATTCACTTTCAGACTCAACTTCAGCATCAGAGTCACCTTCAGACTCTGACTCATCTTTAGAGGCAGAATCTCCTTCAGAAGTTAACTCAAGTATTAACACTGCACTAGAGTTAGATTGAGACTTGTTCCAATCCCATGCTTTTATTTCTTTCATAATGACATCTTTGTTGAATTCAACTTTGTTAGTGACGGGACAATAGAGCTTATAAGCATATGTACTGTGGTGCCCTACAAGAAACATGACTCTTCTTCTGTCATCTAACTTCCTTCTCTTAGCATCTGAGACATGTTTATAACAAACATAACCAAGCACCTTCAGATGGCTCACATTTTACTTATCTCCAGTACAATTTTTAAAAGTAACAACTTCCTTTAGCTTTTTGGTTGGACATCTGTTGAGCACATATGCTATAGTGGCAACAACTTCTCCCCACAAGGTGTGAGGACCCTTCTTCTCCTTCAGCATGCTCCTTGTCATATCAAACAAAGTTCAGTTTCTTCTTTCAGCAAGACCATTGTGTTATGGAGTGTATGGAGCAGTAACATCATGCTCAATTTCATTCCCCTCATAGAACCTTACGAACTATGATGAGTTGTACTCACATCCACCATCGATTCTGAGAATTTTCAACTTCTTGCCACTTTGTTTTTCAGCCTCATCTTGAACTTATGAAACTCAGCTAACACCTCATGCTTAAACTTGATGAGTTCTACCCATGTCATTCTTGTGAACTCATCCACAAATGACACAAAGTATTTGTTTCCTCTAATTGAAGGTACTTCAAATGGTCCACGTAAATCAAAATGCACTACTCTTAAAGCATGTTTTGCTCTTAGAGTCACTTCTGATGCAAAGGGCAATCTAGGTTGCTTGCCTTTCATGCATATCTCACATGACTTCCCAGACTTCAAAATCTTAGGAATGCCATGTACCAACTTCTTAGAACTCAGATGCCCCAATCTATTGTGCCATGACTCATTATCACCTTCAGCACCTTATGTACTAAGGTAATTAGTTTCAACTGTTTTCACATTCACCTTGAATGTTTTGTTGCTTCTCTGTTCAGACTGCATAATCAGACTCTGATCAGAATCATACAACTTCAAGTGATTTCATTCATAATAATTGATAAACCTTTCTTAATTAGATGACCTACACTCATCATATTATTTTTCATGCCAGGAACATACCAAACATCCTTGATCAGAACCGTTTTATCATTCTTCACTATGGAATTGACATTTTCCACTCCTTTAGCATTCAGATACTTATCATTAACACATTTGAGTTTTCTCCTCTTTTTAGAGTCAAAATTAACCAACCATTATTTGTTTCCAGTTAAGTGATTTGAGCAGCCAAGGTCCATATACCATCAGTCTACAAAATATCCACCATCAGATTCAGAAGCCATCAAAATCACATGTTCATCATCAGACTCTCTTCTTACTATGTTTGCTCCTTCTGATTTTCTTTCCTTATTTGACCAACAGTCAGCAACAAAGTGACCAAACTTCTTACAATAGTAGCATTGAACCTTCTTCTTGTCAAACTTCTCATTTTTCTTTTAATGTTTCTTCTCATCAAAGTTGGAGACTTCTGATTTCTGATAACCACCACCACGTCTCTTCTTGGCCTCTGACCAAGACTGCTTCTGATTCTTCTTACCAGAAGATGCTTTCAGAGTTTTCTCTACCTCTCTTTCAGAGTTTCTCTCAGTCAGACACAACTCTTGTGCCATTAGACTACTATGCAACTCTTCAATTCTCATGGTGCTAAGGTCCTTAGAGTGTTCAATTGCTAAAACAATGTAATCATATTGAGGAGTAAGTGATCTCACTACCTTTTCAATGAATACTTGTTCAGAGAGAGTTTCTCCATAAGATTGCATCTCATTTGTGATCAGAATTACTCTAAAGATGTAATTAGGTAACTTCTCATTATTCTTCATGTTGAGATTCTCATACTGCTTACGTAGAGGTCTAAAACTTCATCTTCTTCACTGATGCATCACCTTCATAGCAACGTACCAGTATGTTCCACACAACCTTTGTTGTCGTTGAATCAACGATCTTCTCAAACACATTCAGATCCACACGCTGATAGATATAGAACAAAGCCTTATGATCCTTCTTCCTCATCTCTCTATGCGTGTTTCTCCGTGCTTCAGTTGCATCTGCTGTAACAACCGCGTAACCATCATTGACGAGATCAAGAACATCTTGAGCGCTAAACAACACACGCATCTGAATCATCCATCGATTCCAATTTTTTTCATCAAAGACTGGAAGCTTCGTATTCAAGTTACATTTTCACCATCCATCTTCGTTCTTGTGCAAAATCACTCAAATCTCACTAATGCTCGTGTTTTCCAATCCTTCAGAATCAAGCAATGTGATTCTGTTTCGATTTCGAACTTCAATTTCACTGTGAACTTCATAAACAAAATCAATCACACACAATTCACGTACACTCGTGTTTCCCGATCTGAATATGAACCAGAGCTCTAAATACCAATTGTTGGAGTACAAGATTGAAGATAGAGAAGATGATAAAAGAGAAAGAGAGAGAAAACCATAACTAACTTTTTGGATGAAAATTGATTATTTCAGATTCTGTTACAACTGGACTTATATACTATTAGAGTCTCAAATGAATATCAAATTCAAACTCTAAATGCAAATGAAAACGAATTACAACTAACACTCATTATCCAACTCATTCCCATATTTTATAATTAAGAAAAACCCGAATTTGAATCCAACTTCAGACAAAACGAGTCTTCTCTATCAAATTCAAAATGGATTTGAGTGAATATTATCCTTTAGTTTTATGTCATTTTCTCTCGCAAGTCTCTCTTAATCTTACTTTTTGTCTAAACTTAAAAAAAATGTAAGAGTAGGATTAATAGAGAGAGATGGTAAAGGAAAAAAAGAAGAAGGAAATAAGAGATCTAATTTGTTTTGATTTCTCACCCGAAGAGTTAGTGCATCTTCTTCACATACATTCATTCTTCTCTACCAAACGTTACATTCTTCACCTGAGTGAACAACAATAGGACTAATATTCGACTTAACTTTTCTACACTCTCAAAAGCCAAAAAAACGTCAAAACAAATTAACGAGTGGGCCATTCTTTACATATTCACAACCCCTTTTCGTGAAACCCAATTCACATCTCCACTTTCCGTAAACGGTACTATCTTTTCCCTTTTCTTTTTCTCTCATTTTTCACTGCAAAACTTAGGGTTTATGCTCTCAATTTTCATTTCAATTTCCTCATTTTTATTCTCGCACTGTTTAATGCTTATTGTTATTTATCTTTTCTTGAAATTTGCATCATAATTATAGTACTATGTGATTGCGATGATCATGAATTTGGGTTAAATATATTGGTAAGTACTCATTTTATACTTGTGATTGTTGCATAGATGGTTAAATTTTGGTGGCTTTTGATCCTCATTTGATCTTAAATAATTGAAGAGAATGGGAGTGTTGCTGGTAGGTTTGATTAAATAACTGAAACGAATTGCTTCAAAAATGGGAGGTTGCTGTTGTTCTGCCAGAAAAACGCATCTGCATGGAACTCCAGTGTATTACTATGTTAGTGATTTCCTATCCCCTATTATCTGTTTTGTAGATTATGTGTATGTGGTAGATGATAAGCATCTATCTAGTAATGTCACTACTAGTTTATGTCATGATGAAATTGACGAAACTGTCGCGTACACGGATGATAATTTGAGAAAATAAAAGTTATTGAGTGTAACCAAATGTGTTGGTGTGCTGTTGGTATTGGAAAACACATCTTCAATATAAAGTTGAGAGCAATGAGTAAAGTTGAGGTCAGTGTGTAAATTAAAAGGTTTGGAAAATCAAATGAGAAAGATGATTGAACCCCTTTTGAATCCTTTGCTTATTTTTGTGTTTGCGTATTTCCGTGTGGTAATTCTGCTTGAAAATGTAATTGCTTTTCCTAATGATTATGATTTTTTTTAACAAAATAGTTACTCCCAATTTCTTTGTACGTAACTCTCTTCGTCAATTGTAAACCCCCGGTGTCTTAGGTGTAGTCGCAATTGGCGAATGTTTGAGCTATCTTAAAAATACTTATCACAATAAATAATACCTTATTTTTACTGATATCAAAGGTTGAACAATTAAGTGGTTCCAGTTGCATCAGATAGTGGTAGTATTCAGACACAATATGGATTCAATTGGATTATTCGTCAATAATACAAAGCATTACACATAGACTTTATTGAATAATAATAATCAAAAGGTTCACAATTACAATAATTAAAACTCAACAAATTACATAAGTCACATAATTGTAGAGCAAGTTCATCTAATAGGGTTTAACCTAAGGGATTTAGCTACTCTTGTTACAAGAAATCATAACAACATAGATAAGAAATCTTCAGCTCCTAGCACTCCAAAGTAGCAAAATCCATGTCTGAATTTTTACCGAAGAAAATTATGGAATCGCACAATCTCATTGCACCATGCATCAGGTGCAGTGCATTCCCTAGTTTTTTTTCCTACATGACTCTCGTCAGATTCCCATGACGCACAATCTCATCGCACCATGCATCAGGTGCAGTGTAACTTGCAAGGAATATTAGCTTCATGAAACATAGCTAGAACTTGCTGATTTCTTCAAAGTTATTATTTTCTTCCAATCCTTTTGTCCAAGTTCCGCTCCATTCTTGTCACCATAATTTCTACCATGAAAACACTGGAGAATTTGTCTGGTTAGAGTATACTCAAAATGGATTGAGCTTTTCTACAATGTTTTGAATTTTGATTAAAAAACAAAAAAAAATCACAAACTATTAGTAGAAAATACAATTTAAAATAATGTAAAACTTACTAAAAACCATGCAATGACTGAATCTCATCAAATGTCACACTCTAGTGTTAAGTCGTAAAGTTGTATGTGTTTATGACACTTAAGTATCAAAATTGAGTAACTTGCTTATAAAGTCATTTCTGTTTAAAGTTGGTAAACTCGCTTAAAATTGTGAGTTTGAGAATGGTCGAACCAGTCAAAACACAATGATTATATTACCCTAGAAATGCCTAAAATGACAGTGGTTCCTTGTTATTGGAAAAACACCCAAAATGCAATTGCTGAATGATGAGGTTATGTAATGCACCAAATACCAACCTCATAGTCACATAGCTCAGCCACTCAAACTCGACGGATGCATGTAACATCTCACCGTGAGCCCAAACCCAACTTCGAAAGAGGCGAAAAATGATTTAAGGAGTTTGAACCCCATTGCTCTCAGCATAAATGAAGTCAAACTATACAATATGAAAAAAACCCATTATTACAAGTTTGCTAAGAACCCAGCAGGTCAACATGGTGAGTGACCCAACTTAATTGGGATGCTTGTATTCTTGTCTGGTCTGGTAATAAGCTTCATCCATAAAACTTATATTCTGAAACTATACCAAATTGCAGAAAACTTGTAGGGTCCCTGAATCAAATAATAGCAAACACGTCTGCCAAGAATGCTCTTACCCGATCCCCATGTTTTTTTATCTAAGATTCCACAAGTTTACACAGGATTTTGGAATTGACAACTTTGTATGTGTGTAATAAAGAAGTAACAATGGAAGGGCTCCAAACTGTGTTTGCCTTTAAGTTTCATCTGTTAACATATATTCTGAAACCATACCAAATTGTAAAACACTTCTACGGCCCTAGCATTAAATGATTGATGTCATTGAAGAATGTTTTGCTCTCACTCGATCCCCATGTTTTGTAAAAATCTCTATTGTGTGAGGTACTATTAAAACAAAAACACCTATTAATCATTCCATAAGACACGTCCATAAACTCCAAGAAAAAAATAATCTATGAGAACATGGTTAAACTTAATTATGAAAATTGTGAATGTTGAAGGTTAATTCAGTTTGAGTTTTTATATTGTAAGTTTCCTTTTTCAGCAAAAGCAAGTAGAAATCAGTTTACATAATAAACTCAAAGGAAACAACCAAAGTCACCATAATAATTCAAGTTCAACGAAGTAAATCTGTTACTCCTGCTATCTTGCTTTTTGACTTTCTAACAGTCTAGTTCATCTATGCATGTATAATTTGAAGTAGTTAGAAATGTCACGAGAAGGGGGGTTTGAAATGTGACCCTTCAAAATTTTTGTTTTAGCTTGATCTATTCTCAAAATTTGTCTGTAGTTAAAGACTGCAATTTTTGAGTAGGTATGAAGTATAGTGAGGATGTGTGTGATATTGATAATTTAAACTAAAAGGAGTAGAAAGTAAGAGCACACAAGGATTTATCCTGGTTCACCAAACAACGGTTAGTCCAGTCCTTACAGTATGTGAAATTTTTTACTAATACTCAAAATAACCCTTTGTGAGAAGGCTATTTTTGTGTCCTGTATTCTTTTAGCCTTACCAGACTTACACTTCTGAATGTTTCAGCTTTCAGTGAGCTTTTCACAAAATTTTCTGCAAGCCTTTTATATCGCTCGAGGATATATGTGTATAAGAATGGTTTTTGTATACAAATATAAATTACAACTTCACCATATGGTAGTGAGAGGTTTAGTAATAACTCTTTGAAGTAGTTGGTTTATGATCTTGGAAGTGAGAGAGATGATGACTTTGATTTTTGCTTTAGGAGAGCTTTTTTGATATTTCACCAAGATGATTTTGAATGGGAGAAAAGATCTCTATTTATAGATGGATGAGTGGATGACCGTTGATCTTGTTAAACCTTTGTCCATGAGAGATATCACATATTACAAATGTGCCATGATTGTATTTTTGGATTCTTGGAAGAGAGTTTTGCTTGTCTTGGAACTTGCTCTTCTTCTTTGCAAAAGCTGTCATTTACTTTTTAGCTAAATAGTGTCATGTCTTGTAGTTTATTGTCATGCTGAGGCAAGTTGTCTTCTCATTCTTAAAGAGCACGACGGGTCTTTTGAGATCATGGTTTCTATATCCTCGTTGCTGGTTTGTGAATCCTCGCGAGTGATCTTGATTGTTGTGGTGGAGACATGCTTTGTAAAAATGGATCACGACCCTTCTTTGAATATTGAGATCCTGTCTTGATTACACTATACTTGCACATGATATTACATAGCATTTTTAATTTAGTTTGTTATCTTCAAAATAATTTAGAGTATGTTTCAACATAATTGTCATAAATGTTTACTTCTTAAAGGAAAATTCAAACTATTTCATAGACAACTGGCCGTTTGAAGCTGTCAAAATACGAGTTGCTATTGCAAGTTAACCATGTTAACCAGATCTGACACAATATCTCATTTTCAAAAAAATCACTATTTTCATATTATAGATGTACCGGCTGAGGTTTTAATCTGAACATTATGGTTATTCCATTGAAACTTGAAATTCTAATGCTATGAAGTGCTTGTCAAAAGCTGTTGTTGTTAATAAAGAGATTTCCATAAAATTGGATGTAATTTATTTATCGAAGCCTTAAAATTTGATTTTGTCCTGCACGTTTTCTCATAAACGGCTGAAATGAAAATCTATAGTTAAATTTGACAATTTTTAAGATTACACCTGGAAGGAGCAATCTAGAAAGATAAAAAAGTTTCCCATGTAAATCATTGCTTGAACAGATGGGAGTGATGGAAGAAAGCTTAAATCAAATGTTCAATCCCCTTTTAACATTTTTCAAGTGAGTCTTATATTGTTTAAGTTTGAACTTACAATTTTCTTGCAGTGGCAATACATTGAAATAAAAATCCATAACTGGCTTCCTATTTGTAATTTATGTGGTTGGACTTGGCTTTCTGATAATAGTATACTGTGAAAAACGAGGTCAAGGGAGCAACTTCATTGTCATGTGACAATTTGCTAAGATTTCTTGGGAGCTTAAATTTTTTTTTAAAGATTGATTGTATTATATTATGCAATTTATTGTAACTCTTTCCATATTACCAATGCTTTCTTCTCTCGTTTACATGAGTAAAACGCAACTCTTCAGCATTTTCGCCGTACATGTGTGTTTCCAAGGGAATGCCAGATTAGAATGTGGCTAAGTTGTAGTTTGACATGAATAGTTTCATTTTTCTTTTAAAAAACAAGTGCTTCTTGAAAAATAATTTGTCAACAGGTTTATTATTTTAGATGGCAGTTTATTTGTTATGAACATATTATACTGAAGCATGAACAACTCTTTCAGTGCCCACCAATTTTAGAAGAGCGTGATTCTTTAACCTCTAATGATGGTCCGACCGATTCACTCACTGCTGGATTGCTGGTTGGCTTGAATGTGGAAGAATCCACACCTGATACTTACCAGCCTCCTCCTGCACCACTCCCTTATGATACAGTCTTGGGAGGTCCAGCATCGACAGACTCCAAGTCAGGCAGAGACACAGTTAGTGGTAGTAGTTTTGAAACTTTAGTTACATGCGAAGATATTGAAGAATGTGACCCTAAAGCTCAAGCTAAATCTGCACCATTATCTCCTAGCAAGGCAGAGCTGTGCAAATCAATTAAACCTCAAGCACTGGTGATAGAAGAAGAAGATGGCTGTCCAATCTGCCTTGAAGGTGAGTAGAATTTTTTTTAAGCTTATCAGTACTATAATGTTGCAGAATTTGAACAAATTGCTTTCATTCTGCGGTACACAGTTTTGAACAAATCTGTTATTTTCTACTATCCGCGATTGACAACACAATTTCACACGAGATAAAAGAACTAATAAGTTCTGACTCCCACTGGACACTAATTTGAATTTTTGAAGTACAGAATATGATGTTGAGAATCCTAAAACTCTTACCAAATGTGAACACCACTTTCACTTGGCTTGCATTCTTGAGTGGATGGAAAGAAGTGACTCGTGTCCTATATGTGATCAGGTTTGTTATTTTACATCAATTTTTCTTGTTAACTTTTTCATGTTTTGGTCTAAACCAAACCTAACCTCTCTTGATTTGGGTATCTGTTTCAAGTCATTGAAAACAGGCCAACAAACCAAATTATTGCAACTTATTTTTATTTCTTTTAGTTCATACTATATTAGTAGTGTAATCTTAAATATGATGTATCTACATATTTTTTATTCATTATGTATTTTTTTTCTCATTGTAGCTAATGTATAAGTGTTTGCAAATGAAGTTAAATTATTTGGGTTTTATAAAATAAGTTTCTTAATTTTTTAGAATGTCTACCTGACTGAACCAAACCAAACCAAACCAGCTCTTCATCGGTTTAGTTTTGTTTTCATGTGAAAATATTGCGAAAAACTAACCAAATTAAACCAATAATTTATAATTGGGTTGGATTTTTTTTTTCTCTCCCAAAAATTATAAAAACCATTCTGTTACACCCTAGAAAGGATGGTGTTTTTTTGGCTTCTTTTGTTTGCAAACGTACTCCAGCAGTTTCTGCTACATGTGAATTATTGGTTGTTGTGGACCATAAACTACAATCTGTCTGACCATTCTGTTGAGCTATAATGAAATACTCTTTTTCCTCGAATGTTACAGGAGATGATATTTGATCAGGAACTTGACTAGTTTGGTCATTTCAAGCGAAAAAATCTTGCTAAATACTTGAAGAGTAACTGGTTTGATGATGGTTTTGAATATTGATTGACTTTCAAATCTACAAATATTTAAAAGGTTACTTTTAGTGGGCCAAATTCATTCTGTATACAATCTGTGAGAAAGATGCTACACCACATAACATGTCTCACTGACCATGACTACAGTTACTCATGTTGGAATTTACCAAGAAATCCATATTCACTGAACAGCTTCTTTCCCCTTGTTTCTTTTCTGGTCTCCATTTTCTTGTACAAATTGCTCATATTTATTTGTTTTTCTATATTATTTTCTACGTGGAGAGTAACAAATATTTACTGTTGTTGTAAATAATATCTGCAATTTACATTTTGTTACATTTTCAATGTATGTATTCTGCTGGATATGTGCAATGAGTAATGACCATATTTGCATTTTACCTCTTTATTTACCATTATGCTTTCATCGTTTTGACTTCTCTACTGTGAACACTTTACTTGTACATTAAGTAATATCTACCATTCATGAGTAAATTAACTGTCGATGTTATATGCACATACATAACAGTAACCGATCATATATAAGATGGAATATCAATTGTTGATGTTCACCACCAACAGTTGAGATTATGTACTTTACCCTTGAGGTGAACTACTCAGTTAATTGGGAAAGTTAAAGGGTAATTATGAACATTGTTGATGAATGATAGTTCTGTTGATTTTCTGTTTGACAGTGATCACAACAAACATTCTAGTTGTCGTCTATCTGTGTGCATGTGTACACAGTTTGGCTTAGTCTCAACAAACTGCATGTGAGTCAGTAAATTAAACCAAGGACACAATCAGTTCCAACAGATTCTCTCTACCCTACTTTCCCTATTGAAACAATGATTTATCAATTCAAAGCCATATAATGTTTCCTTTTATTCCCTTTAATTCTTGGCCAAGGAATCATGTAAACTTATTATTCAATTTAGAT
This sequence comes from Lathyrus oleraceus, assembly GCF_024323335.1. Classification (NCBI taxonomy): domain Eukaryota; kingdom Viridiplantae; phylum Streptophyta; class Magnoliopsida; order Fabales; family Fabaceae; genus Lathyrus; species Lathyrus oleraceus. The sequence continues at coordinate 442,518,486 of NC_066582.1, read as the reverse complement.
ACATTAATTATTTAATAAAATTAAAAAATAATTTTTTTCTTATAATAGGATTATTAAGAAAGAGACTTGTCTACTCTTGCAAAATATACATTGGTTGATTAAACCTTACATCCTATTTTTTTGTTAAGGAGTCTAATGGTTGAAATCCATCTTATTAAACTAGGATATCGCGGGTTCGTAGAAGCACATCTGTACCCATATCTATATATAAATTACAACTACCAACTAAAATGTCTTTACGAAACACATTAAAATTTTACTACTACTAAGAATTCCCTTGCAATCGATCATAAAATTGACAAGGTCCATCACATCTAATTGCGATCCATTTCGATCAACAATGACCCTTTCTAGATGACATGTTGCATACATTTCAACCACTTACCGATCAAACAAAACTAAACTTGATACTCTTTTCTTTAATTTTTTTGGTGAATATTTTTGCTACTCTTTCATAAAACTAAACACAAATCCAATTTTGATTAATTTTATTGAGTTTTATCAATCCATCTTTTAAAATACGAAACTTTATCGGAAGTATGTTTTCTATAATATTTTTTGACAAGTTTAAATATACAGAGGATGAACTGAAAATTTGTAAATTTTGTTTTGATACAGATTTCACCACAATCCAAACCAACCAACCACCCTTCCCTACTTAACCAACAATAGTACAATCGAATATTTTATATGTACGGGAAAAATTTGAAAATCTTCATAGACTACAACATATAACACCACACTTATATAATTTTGAAATGCCAATAAGGACATTGTCATAATTTACATATTTAAATTTTCAGTTTTTTTAAAAATTACTCTTAAAGTAGTTAAAAATAAAAAATCTGGTATATATATATATATATATATATATATATATATATATATATATATATATATATATATATAAGCAAAGCGATTATATTCATGGGAGCACAAGAAGTGCCAAACTCAATAAAAAAACAAAAACAGGAATAAGATGGAACTACGACCAAAACAGGAACAAAAACAAGAAATTAATGTAAAAATTCATCTTCTTTAAACTTGTTGAAAGCCAAAAGTCATTCTCAAGAAATTTTTTATTATTAATTCATAACATATCAACCTTGTTTAAAATCTCCTATTTAAATAAAATGCCATTCCTACAATTCCAAATAACTCAACAAATGGTTAACCCAAACAATCAATTTAATCTATTAAGCCGAAATTTTGAAGTTGTTTTGGTACTAAGCTCCCTAATACAATTCACAAGCAACTATTCCTCCAAATCAATCTTGATACTCAACCACTCACAAGTTCTCCTCCAAATGAGTTTAGATTTCTCATAATTGAAAAAAGATGATCAAAATCTTCAATGCCGTGAGAATAAAGCGGATAAAAAAAATTATGAGTATCTTGAATGACTCTTCGCTTAACAAACTCAACTTTTTTGGTAATCTGTTAAGAAAAAGTCTCCACCCAAAAATTAAAATCTTGCTAGGAGGTTTAGTCTTCCATAAAGACGGTAAATCCCTATTGAAATTCTCATGAAGCATCAAACCAGCGTTACTCAAATATTGAAGTTGTTGGCAGCTTGATTTAACCGCAAATCCGAATGCATTTTATCCCAAACAAATGCATCCATCCGGCCCCAAAATGGATGGAACACAAGCAAAATCTGCAACACCTCCTACAGTAGCTCAGTGTCTTCCGGCGACGACACATGCAACTTCCAGCCCCAAGTGTTACCCGTCCAAACCTCACACTCCGTTACTTTCCAATCCGGAGCGGCCACAAGCATGAAAAGGGAAGGGTATTACTCATGAAGCGTAGTCGGACCGAACCAACGGTGATTCCAAAAATCTATCATATTATCCTCACCAAGTTAAGAGAAAATTGCTGATGAAAACCACAAAACTTGGTCATCCTTCAAAGGTTCTCCCACCGAACAAATGTCTCTCTACCACAATGACGACGATGAGCGACAATGAGACGACGAATCACCCAACATCACTTTGATCAAATCTCCATACCTGCAAGAAAGTAATTTAGTCCAAATCGAATTTTTCTCCGAAAGAATTATCCACTTTCATTTGCTAAGTGTTAGCTCCCAATTTCGACGCCCATATAAATTAAGAGAATAAAGTTTCCTGTGAAGATGTTTTGACAAATTGTGCATTTGAAGTTCTAGTCGAAGATGCCTTGGCACAAGGGTAAAGATGCTGCATGGACTTAGAAATATTTCTAAATAGTTTAAGGTGTTTTTTCGACAGAGGCGCCACCAGTTGTGGTTCGACGAGAGATTCAAATTCAAATAAAGGAGAGAACTTTTTTTTCTTATCTGAACTGTTGAAAATACATGTGGAGCATAGTGGATGGCTACGTACATGCAAAGCGCCACTTGTCTCGATTTGATGGGAATGCCGTTAGAAGCGGTTACTTCGACTAGTATAAATAAGAGGTCTTAGTGTTAGGATCGGTGTGTGTGTTCAAGTGTGTACAAAATTTGTCAATTTTATCCAAGTATCCGTGTACAGAGAAAGAGTAAATTGAGAAATGTACGTTAGATGTTACACCATTGTTTTACTTGAAGTAACTTAATCAGTTCTTTATTTCCAGCATTACACTTTGCCTAGAAATTTATCTTTACTACCATTTATTTTCGATTTACAACATTCTTTTTACCATCTTTCACTTTAAATTTTCATTAAATATTTTAACAAACCATTGTAGATGTGAACACTGTTAAAGTGTTTATGTTCATTAGAATTCACTTTCTAAAATGGTTAGCACATGTCCTAGGATCAATCTGATCGATCATGTAAGTAACAAAATCTAGTAATTTGGAAGATCAGTGGTTGTTTACCAATTTTCGCGGTAAACAAATTGGTACGCCTAGGGGGACAGTGCTAACACGTAAGAAAGTAATTTTTTCTTCATTTATTCTGGTCTTTTAATCATTTTCCCTTTTGAAAATTCGTTGTATGTTATTAAGAAGTGGTAAAATATCCACAACCAACGAAGATAGACCAAGGATAATGGCGAATTCAGATGCGCCAAGTAGCCAAAATCCTTAAAATCCAAACAATTATGTACCACCCCCTTCTTCTTCGATAGGGGCAAACACAACCACAATGCCCATGTCTGAACTGGTACCATTTATGGCAAGTTCGATGCCTACATATTCGACTGCCCACAATGAACCCGTTTTGACTTACATTGGGTCAAGGGGACCTCCTAACACACCCCCACTAATTGGGAATGTCCCAAATAGGCCTTTGGTACCCCATGATTTTTCTATATCTTTTGGTGGTCGAGAACAACCCTATGGAATGCCAACTTCAGTAATGGCAAGTTTGCATAACGCTGCTTCGACACTCACAGAACTGGTGGTTAACATAACCTCCCCATTAACGTGGGTCGAAATAACCGATCTTTAGGTTTGGGATACCAAACACAAATGCCTAACCTTACCAATAATTCCGCAGCAGTGTGGAGGAAGCAGATGGACGGAAGCAATCATGATATGGTCCAGATGCTTACCCAAACATTAACCACTATATTAAATCCCTTGATTCAAAATACGGCACAATCGAATCATCGGATGACAATGCGGATGGCGCGAGTGGCTGACTTCTTGGGTGTGCCACAACCCCATCGACACCCTCCAAGGGATGTGATAAGGGAAAACCAAGAGGTAACCTTCTAAGAAGACCCTACCATTAACCAAATTCCACAAAACCAACTGCCACCAGAGATGGAAAATCAAGGAGTAGGAATCGAACCTCCTAGGGCTGAACCACAAATCCCCAGGGAGAAAGGGTAGTAATGGTAAATAGAAACCAAAATGTTGATGATGTCATACAACAAATTCGACATGATGATATGGCAGTAGATAACAATCTAGCAGCTATGGTTGAAAGGATTATGACACAAAATGGGGTGAATTTTGGCCTTTGAATGCCAAATTATACATCACCTTTGTCGGAATATATCCTACAAACAGATACACCCCCTAAAACGAAAGTTCTCAAGTTTACTAAGTTTTTTGGGGATACCACTGAATCCACTGTCGAACATGTGGCTCGGTATATAATAGAGGCAGTCGACATTTCGAACAAAGAAAACCTTAGGATAAAGTACTTTCCAAGTTCTCTCATGAAGAACGCCTTCATGTGGTTTACAACCTTGCCACAAAATTCGATCCACACTTGGAATCAGTTAGAAAGGATGTTCCATGAGCAGTTTTATATGGGGTAAATGAAGATAAGCCTGAAGGAATTGACCAGTATTAAACAAAAATTTACTGAGCCAATTGATGATTATCTAAATAGATTTTGATTCCTCAAGGCTAGGTGCTTTACATAGGTACCAGAGCATGAGTTGGTCGAAATGGCTGTTGGGGGCCTTGACTACTCTATCAGGAAAAAGTCAGACACCCAGTATTTGAGAGATATGGTCTAATTGGCTGATAGGGTTCGACAGTTAGAACGCTTGAAGGAAGAAAAGGCTAGAGCAAATAAGAGTAAAAGAGTGGCCTACGTCGAATTCAGTAATGATGATGAAGTGTCCAATAATGAGCCTTTAGATTTCGACGAAAATGAGGTCGAGCTTACTGAGTTGAAACAAGGGCCACCTTACTCTTGTAAGGGCTTGGCCCCGTCGAATGGGAAAAACCCTATCCAACCAGAAAAGAATGATAAATTTCCTAAGAAAACATACACCTTCGACGTTACAAAATGTGATGAGATCTTCGATTTGTTAGTTAAGGATGGCCAAATGATAGTGCCTCCTGGTACTAAAATGCCTCATTTGGAACAAAGAAAGAAAAGAGGGTTTTGCAAGTACCATAATTTTCTGGGTCATAAAACTTCTCAATGTTTTCTTTTCAGGGATCTTGTTCAAAATTCTATCCAAGAAGGAAAACTCAAGTTCAGAGACAAACCCAAAAGCCAAATGAAGATCGACTCTGATCCTCTTCAAGTGGCTGATGCCCATTACATAGAGTCAGAAGAAGTCAACATGGTTGAAGTTGTTGATGACTTCGTCAATAAAGCTGTCATGGTCAGGGTCCATGAGCATCTTGACCAGGAATTCCCCAAAAACTTCGCTCAGGAAGCCGCTGAAAGCTTCACCAGTGGAACTACTGATGGTTTCGACACCGGAGTTACTGAGGATTCCAACTTGATGATAGTAACTGTCGCATTACACGAAAAACCGGCGGGAAAATGAAACAACAGAGCCGCCACCGTGCGTTATTTATCCCAAAAGAGGGAAAGGAAACGCTCGAAGTAAACTTGGAAAAGACACGGTCTCGCGACCAGAGAAAGATGGGATCGGGAGTCGGTTATGCGAAGGGAAGGTATTAGCACCCCTACGCATCCGTCATACTCGACGGGATCCACGCACAAAAGGAAGGATAAAGGTTGCTAAAACTGCTCACAAACATCACACACTGGCTGAAAGGAACACACAGAAAGACAAGAGAAACATGACTCGGCAGGATATCGCATCCTGGGCCTACGTAGTCTGTCAGGCACAGACATCAGAGTCGACGTAGTTCGGGAACAGGGGAAACGTGCTCGCTAGGATGTCGCATCCTATGCATACGTATCTTCTCTGACTGGAGAAGAATCAGAGCACTCGTAGCTCGGCTAACGCACGCCAAACAAAACCACACAGGAAACCGACTGCCAATCGCTGGACTTACGTCAGACTCCACACAAACAGGCAAACATGGAAACCGAATGCCAATCGCTGGACTTACATCAGACTCCGAACCAACAAACACACACAGGAAACCAACTGCCAATCGCTGGACTTACGTCAGACTCCAACAAGGAAACTGGAAACCGAATGCCAATCGCTGGACTTACATCGGACTCCAACCAGAAAAAGAGAAACAACTCACACAAACAAAACAAAAGGGCGCCCGGAGAGATCAGCTCATCTCCTGCCTACGTACCTCATCTGGTATGAGGATCAGGGCGACGTAGTTCCCCTACGCAGGGACAAAGGACTAGCCTAACCAGATACAAAGGGAGACATAAACTACTAGGGAGACTACGACTCGAGCCTAGAAGTTATCATGCATACCATCCCTATGTTAAGGTTGCTATCTAACTTGCACAGGGAGCAAGCTATCCTAAACAGCACGAGCAAAGCAAACATACACACAATTAGCACACACTATATACAAACAAAGTGGGCTCACACAAGGTTAGGCTGTGAAACACAAGCCAACTGGAATCGGGTGATGTTAGCTCTTAACCCTAACATTGAGAGTTAGGGTGAAGCAGATGAAATGGGAAGTGAAGATAAGACTTCACAGCTCTTATCCCTGGCCTGGGAGAGCTTCAGACAAATGAAAGTGTGGGAGTTCAGAAAGCAGGAACGCTTCTATCCACATGTGACTGACTCAACAAAGATCTTGGGTTAATATCCACAATGCATCAACACAAGGTGTGTGAGAAAAGTGGATGACACACTGAGTAGCAGGAGATGGGTTGCACATCTCTTTTATCTGCCAATTGCCTTATCAAAGGTCTTTTCCTGCTTGGCACAAAGATAAACAAACACAAGCATTGCCTCTTAAGGAGGACTTCAGACAGGTGCCTGCCCAAGTAACAGGACAGGTCTTCCAGACTACATGAAGTCAGAGAAGTTATACCTCAATGCTTATGCAACCAAGCAAAGCAAAAGCAAGTTCACAATGAACTTAAGCAACTAATGTACCTGAAAACAATCCAACTCAATCAGTATACAACTCAAAAAGTCAAACAGACAACCAATAGTTAACAGTCAACAGTACACAGTCAAACAAGCAATGCAACAAGGTGCAAGACACAAGCTCAACTCAAATGAGCTAAGAGCCACCTACAAAACAAGTCAAGATTAGTCAACATCAACCAAATAATCCAACTCAAGCAAATGAATCAATCCTCTTATGGCCATGTGCTTCTTAACCTGAAAACAAAACTCAAACATAAGCACAAACCACTAGGACAAGGCCTAGGGTCAAAGGTGGAGAAATAATCCAAAGCAGAACATGAAAATCCACATGAAGCAACCTTAATCAATTAAGAACATCATTCAAAAGGTCTCATGTCAATAGCATCAACCAAATTCATTTCACAAATCAATCATGGCAAGGCATGCAAGTTGAAAGCACATTGAGGCAACAGAATGAACAAATGCACATCAATTAAAAAATGATTCAATAAATCTAAAGAAAAATCATGGCTAAACAGAACACATAACATGATCAACACACCAAAAATCAAGGCATTTGGACAAGTTTAAGCATGGTAATAAAATTCAATAAGGCAAGGTAAGCACAAACAAGCTCAAATGAGACACCAAATGATACATCAACTTAGCCCAAGCCTAAAACAGAATTGGCAAATGATAAAGACCTCAACCCAAAGCCACAATAAACTTCAATATGTCCAGAAACAATGTGCAAAATTTCACATCCATAGGATACACAACCAACATTTCACAAATCATTGAAGTTTAAGACTATTCAAAAGTGCACAAATGACCATCCAGCAAGAAAAATCTCAAACAAATCAGAAATCCCTCCAAAACTTCCAAGAAAATTCATGGTCAATCACAACATCCAGAAGAAGCATCATATAAAAAATCACATCAATTGGAATTTAATTGGCATGGAAAAGAAATTCATCAAGTTGAGCAAGCAAAGGTGTGACACACATTGTCACACCTACATTCACAAGATCATAACTCATCAACCACAAATGATAAAATTGCAAACTCAACACCAAAATGTCCAGCATGAAGTCTAGTTTAAGCATGTAAAATTTCACAGGCATTGGATTAAAACTCATCATTTCACAAGAGATATGGCAAGCAAGGTACAAAAAACATGTATGTTCACAATCCCTAGCACCAATTAATTTCCATCCGAGCACAATTTCTGGAAAAATAATCAAAAAAAACTAGAAACAATAAGGAGCATGATGCAAAAATTCCCATATTTTTTGGATCATTATTTAATCAGATATGAATTTTGGAAGTGAAAGAAAAAACAAAAAAATGCATGAGAAGCATATGGAATGGCATGGAGGGAAAACAAATAAAATGAAATGACATTTGAAATACTGCATTGGCTGGGAATCGAAGGGCAGCGAATTTCAAAAGTGGCGCGCTACACTTGAATGAAACTCTGCGTTTCATTTAAGTTGGCCGGTCAATGCAAAAGTCAAAACGCATGAACCAATCAAATTGCAAGCATGGGAGTTGGCACGGACCAATCACGAGAGAGCCCTAGGACAAACACATGCAGCACGCTGGAAACGCGTTTGGAAGATCAAAACAAATTCTGGAAATGGTTCTATCACCTTCATCCAGTTCATCATGAACAGTGTACGCTCAAGAACAAAAGTCTCAGAAATCCAAACTAAGCATATCAACAGATAGATCTTGCAACACACATCAACAATCCATTCATGATTTAACCTAATTCTAACTAATCAAAGCAAATCGAAGCAAACAAATTCCACATGTGAATCTTCAAAACAGCATAACTCATTCAATTTGGCATGGAAATCAATGATTCAAAGCTCAGTTTCACCAGCATTACAAGATCTACAACCATCACATAATCAATTTAAGAAAGAAGAAGTTCGAGTTCTGACCTCTTGAAGAAAACAAAATTGGAGTAGCTTGATTCAGGCCTTGAAAAGCTCAAACAAATCTTCCAAAGTGTTTGTGGAGTTGGTTGGATGAAGAATGAAGGTTTAATCGTGCTTAATTCCACAGAAATCTGAATTCACCATTGATGATTGCAAGCCTCGAGCTGCGTCTAAAATGCATGGATTCCTTTGGTTCTTGCTCCAGATCTACTCAATAATGCATCTAGGTGAAGAATGAACCGAGAAATATGCAATGTGTTTGCAGAATTTCAAAGAAAATTGAGAGATAAAATTTGAAGAGTTTTTTCTAGATCTGAAAGTTCTGAATGCTAATGCTGAAATCTGTTAGGGTTTGTACTTTATACTCCCTCCTAATCATGTCCTTAAACATGTTTAAGCATTTGGCAAGTGGATTAGTGAGAATGGAGTGTTTAGGCAAATTTTCAATTTCACCCTTTATGCATGAAATGAATGGAACAGTGCATGTTTTTGGGCTTGAATTCACTTGAAATTCTGTTTGGAAGCCAATGCAAGTGTTTCCATGTGTAAACAATGCATTATTTTTAAATTTGAAAATTCCATCCAAAAATCAAGTGAAAAAACAAATAATTATGTGATGAGAATGCATGGCTTGTGATGCATGATTTGGATAGTATATGTCAAGACATGAATGTACAAAAAAGAACCACTCCATTTGGCCTTTTGGTTAAGAAGTTATGCATGTTTGAAGTTCCATGTTCACTTGGCCATGATTGATCCATATCTCTTCAACCATACATGAGAAATTCATGATCTTGGACTTTTTGGAAATGGGAGAGAAAGATATTCAACTTTCATGTTGGACAAAATTTCATTTGAAGCTTTCTTGATGATGTAATCTTGAGGAGAAAACCTTTCTATTTTTGGCAATTTCAAATTACAGGTCACTTACTATTTTGGGCAAGTTTTGATTTGACCTCAAATCCTTCAATATTGATGTTTGAAATGTCAAATGAGACCTGTATGAACATGGATGAAGCATCTCTAACCATCCCCACCTTCAAAACCATGGTTGAATTGACAGTTGACTTTGGTTGACTTTCTAGGGTTTCAGATGAATTGATCATTGACTGATGAGCCTGAGCCTCCAACTCTTAGCCAAACCACTTCAAAATGATCCTTGAATCATGTGAACTCATTGTACCAACCTTAGGGCTTTGCTTCCATAGAAAATGCACTTGCTTGCTTGCACAACTGAATCTCCTGAGCAGTCTTGCCTGATGACTTGGTGGACTAATGCAATGAACAATGCAAATGTTAATGACCTAAAATGAAAATGTATGTACAAATGGGAGGTGCAAATTTGAGGTGCTACAGTAACCAAAGAAACTGCTGATAGTTTCAAACAAATTGATAAGGCTACTGAGATCCTTCAACTGAAATTCTAGAGTTTAGACATCATTGAAGATGTCGACATGGTCGAAATCTCCCAAGAAACCTCCATGGAAGTTGACGACGAGTGTCGACAAGAAGACTATAATAAAGAGGCCTTCCCTAAAGAGGAGGAGACTCTAATGGATTTCCTCCATAGATGCCTGATAACATGAAATAGTATCACATTCTAGGACTCAATTTAATTAAATTATATTGTTATTTACTTCAATTTATTTCATTTTATTAGATATTACGCGGTATTTTCTTTCTATTTATCTCAGGTGGTTTATTTGAAGCATAAGTAAAAAAGGAAGAAAAGGAGGTGCAAAAAGGAATGAAAAGAAGCAAATATCAAAAGCCAAAGCCCAATCCAAAAAGCACAGGCGCTGTGCCTGTGACGAGCGTCACAAAGGCTATGACGAGCGTCACGCTTTACACACTTGTGTGACGAGCGTCACACATGGTGTGACGGACGTCACACCATTCTCCTATATTTTTGGCTTCAGAGACGTTGAGTCCTATTTGCACGCCTGACCATTCGCCACGTGAAGACCTTTGACGCGGAATACCTTTGGAAACAGTTACCACAAGTGACCAATATAAATAGTAACCTTACGGAAAACCCTGGAGGTTCCACGCTTCTTCGCCGTTTTCTCTTTTTCGCATTTTTTTCTCTTCCAGCAGTACAAGCACATTTTTACAGCATTACTTTTACGATTTTTATATTGTTTCCTTTGCAATTTCTATTTTCTTTTTCAGCACTTAGTTAATTCTTTTTCGCACAATAGTTTCTACACCGGAAACTATTGTGTACCTTTCACCGGATCTAACCTTACGTTAGAATCTAGTTTTTTTATTCCTTCGCTTTTATTTTTCTGTTTGATTGAAGAATTCAAGAACAAATCCAACCGGCCTGTGGTGGAGTGTTCAAGACTGCTATTTAATTTCTCAGGTTCTTTAATTATTGTTTGAATTTATATATGCCCTGCTTTACTGTTTATTTATATTATTTGCCTGAGATGAATCTGTTTATGCATGATAATTATTTAAGTCTGTTTAGCATGTCTGGCTAAATTATTTAGGTATCGGTATGTAAAGTAAGCGGAATGAAGGAATCAAAACCAAATTGGTTTAATTAAGTTTAAAATTAAAATCACTCTTTTTACGGTCTCAATTTACAGGTTTAATAACAAGGTTTTTGTACGAAAGTAAAAGACATAAAGAAGTTAAAAGCAATAGAACGAGAGTTTGAGTTTTTGACTGGACAGTGTAAATTGGACATTAATTCTAGATCAGGGCGAGAGCAATTTTTAGAGTTAATTAAATTCTAATCTTTTTCAAAAAGTATTTTTAAAGATTGAATGTGAGGACGAGAGTTAAGCATTTGAATTTAATTATATAACCTAAGTCAACAGAGCGAGAGTTTGAGATAAGGGTGTTTAAACGATTAGTGTTTTCTTAAAAAGAGTTTCTACGGATTCTATTGTTTTCAAAAAAGTGGTTTTTGATTTAACTAATAAGTGACAACTACGTTAATATAAAATCATAGTTTATTCAACAGAGCGAGAGTTTGAGATAAGACTTTTAATCAATAGTGTCAACTGAAAGGATTTATTTTAAAACCAAGAAACCAACAAAGAATTGATTCCCTAATTACGACGAACTACATACCGATATCCGCTTATTAGATATTTATTTTAGATCTTATTTTAGTTTTAGCTTTTCCCCCAAACAATCAAAGTATTACCTGCCTTAGCTTTACGAAGTAACCTTAGAAAACGGTATATCGATTCATAAGTCCCTGTGGGATCGATATCTTTTAAAACTACGCGATAGAACTGTGCACTTGCAGTTTGTACCCCAAATTCGACTCATAAAGTCGCGATCAAGTTTTTGGCGCCGTTGCCGGGGACTTTTATTTAGTCGATATCGTAACTCTTCTGTTACGCTGTAGAGACTAAGGCTTTTCTTTTTCTTTTCTTTCTTTCATTGATTTGTATGCCACACACTCGCTCACAAGGCGAGCCGTTCTACTTACGAATCAACGATATCGAACTATATCTCCGAGTCTTACGATGAATTCGGGAATATCGTGCTGCAAACAATCTCCCTCCTGTTGAACTTCCTGATTTCAAAAATATTTTCCCTTCGATACCCGAGATGGCAGAACCAGCTCGTGCTCTTCGAGATTACGCCGCTCCATCGCAAGATGAGCCGCATTCAAGTATTGCTCCACCCGCAATCGAAGCAAACAACTTTGAACTTAAACCTTCACTGTTGCAGGCAGTGCAACAGAACCAATTCTCTGGAAATCCTACCGAGGATCCAAACCTTCATTTATCCGTATTTGTCCAATACGCTGATACTGTTAAAGCTAATGGTGTCACTTCAGAGGCAATTCGACTTCGTCGTTTTCCTTTCTCGTTGAGAGATAGCGCTGGAAGATGGCTTCAATCTCTTCCTTCCAACTCAGTCACCACATGGAACGAGTTGAAGAAAGTTTTTCTTGCCCGATATTTTCCGCCGAGCAAAACAGCTATGTTAAAAGCCCAGATAAATGGATTTAAACAGAAAGATAACGAGTCTCTTTTCGAAGCATGGGAAAGATACAAAGACATGATGAGACTTTGTCCACACCATGGTTTAGAGGACTGGTTAGTAATTCATACCTTCTATAATAGTCTCTTGTACAACACGAGGTTAACAATAGACGCCGCCGCAGGTGGTGCACTAATGAACAAACCTTATGCTGACGCTTACCAACTTATCGAAAGCATGGCTCAAAACCACTATCAGTGGGGAAGCGAACGAACAATGGTAGAAAAACCTCAAACGAAAATTGGCATGTACGAGATAAGTAACCTTGATCATGTTAATGCAAAAGTGGATGCTCTGGTCCAGAAAATTGAAAGTTTAAATGTATCACCTCCAGCCACCGTGGTTGCCATAACTCAGAACTGCGAAGTCTGTGGAATCCAAGGTCACACTCCTGCAGATTGTCAACTCCTAACAGGAATCCAAGCGGAGCAAGTAAACTATGCTCAAGGAAGCCCCTACTCGCACACCTATAACTCAAATTTGAAGAATCATCCCAATTTTTCATATAAGAGTAATAATGCTTTATACGCACCTGGACAATCTCCAAATCAAGCCCCAGCTATACCTCCGGGATATCAGAAGCCGATCCCATCTACACCTAACAATAACGCCCCTAGGAAATCCAACTTGGAAATCATGATGGAAAACTTTATAGCTTCTCAACAGCAAACCAATAAAGATTTCTTAAACCAGAATGTACACACCGGCGAACAAATTAAACAACTAGCAAGTAAAGTAGATGCCCTGGCTACTCATAACAAAATGCTGGAAACGCAAATATCACAAGTAGCTCAACAACAAGCGCCTACTGCTGCCCCAACTGGTACATTTCCTGGCCAACCCCAACCTAACCCAAGAAGCCACGCTCATGCAATTATACTGAGAAGTGGAACGGAAGTGGAATGACCGTCTGACCCAAGGATAGAAAACCAAAACTCTAAAAAGTCAACTGAGGAGGAAAGTGAACCTAAGGAAAAGGAAGAGAGTAATAAGGAAACCGTAGAAAAGAAGGAACCTTATGTACCTCCACCACCTTATAAACCACCTATCCCTTACCCTCAAAGGCTTATTAAAACCAAAGATGCGGGCCAATTTAAAAAATTTGTTGACCTACTGAAACAATTAAACGTCACAATTCCGTTTACAGAAGCTATTACGCAGATGCCCTCATATGCCAAGTTTTTAAAAGAAATTCTCTCTAATAAAAGGAAACTTGAAGATAGCGAAACCGTTACACTCACCGCTGAATGTAGCGCTATAATCCAGAATATGCCTCCTAAACTTAAAGACCCAGGTAGTTTCTCTATACCCTGTCACATAGGAAAATTTGTCATTGACAAAGCCTTATGCGATTTAGGAGCCGATATTAGTGTTATGCCTTTATCCATATGCAAGAGACTTGAAATGGGAGAATTAAGACCAACTAAAATGTCTGTGCAACTAGCAGATCGTTCCGTCAAATATCCTGTAGGAATTCTTGAAAACGTTCCAGTGCGCATAGGTCAATTCTACATTCCAACTGATTTTATAATTATGGATATTAGAGAAGATGAAGTTACACCCATTATACTGGGAAGACCGTTCTTAGCAACTGCCGGTGCAATCATAGACGTAAAACGAGGACGACTCACTTTTGAAGTAGGAGAAGAGAAAATTGAGTTCATTCTTTCCCAATTTTTGAAAGCACCTGCAATAGAAGATACATGTTACTTCATGGATATCATCGATGAATGCATAAAAGAAACGGAGTTAGAAAAAGACAAATCATCTGACTATCTTGTAGAAGACAAACTTAACCAATGTTTAGCAATAACACCGGACCCTGCGCAATGCCTTAAGAAACCAACCCTAGACCTGAAAACACTTCCCAAAAATCTGAGATATGAATTCCTAGACTTAGAACTTGAACGACCAGTGATAGTTAACGCTGACCTAGGAAGACTCGAAACAGAAAAACTCCTGCATATCTTAAGAAAATATCCAACCGCACTAGGATACAACATCACCGATCTTAAAGGAATAAGTCCTTCTATTTGCATGCACCGCATCATGCTAGAAGAAGACTGTAAAACTTCTAGAGAACACCAGAGGAGACTAAACCCGATCCTGAGTGAGGTAGTGAAGAAGGAAATAACCAAGTTATTAGAGGCATGTATCATATATCCTATATCTGATAGCGATGTGTGAAAGTAAACCTAGTACTTAATTGGGAAAAATGCCACTTTATGGTACAAGAAGGAATTGTTTTAGGACACATCATCTCGAACAGAGGAATTGAAGTAGACAAAGCCAAAATAGAGGTAATCGAAAACCTTCAACCCCCGAAAACTGTGAGAGAAGTACGAAGCTTCTTAGGACATGCCGGTTTTTACCGATGATTCATTAAAGACTTCTCTAAAATAACTAAACCTTTAACCGGGCTATTAATGAAAGATGCTGAATTCATATTCGATAATAAATGTTTTGAAGCATTTCAAACGCTTAAACAAGCACTGATCTCCGCGCCCATAATGCAGACACCAGATTGGAATGAACCCTTCGAAATAATGTGTGATGCCAGTGATTACGCTGTAGGTGCTGTTTTAGGACAACGAAAGGATAAAAAGCTTCACGTTATATATTACGCAAGTAGGACTCTAGATGAAGCACAAATGAATTACGCCACAACTGAGAAAGAACTTCTAGCAGTAGTGTTTGCGCTAGATAAATTTCGTTCTTACTTGGTCGGAGCCAAAATAATCATCTACACTGACCACGCTGCTATCAAATACCTCTTAACAAAAAAGGATGCTAAACCTAGACTCCTAAGGTGGATCCTGTTGCTACAAGAGTTCGATTTGGAAATCAAAGACAAGAAAGGAACTGAAAACGTAGTAGCAGATCACCTCTCTAGACTTGAGAACCTTGAACCGGAAAGAACATCGATCAACGATGATTTCTCGTACGATAAACTTATAGCTACTTTGGAAGAAAATAACGCTGATAAACAGGTAGAAACCACCTTAGCTATATCTGTTACACCGTGGTACGCTGACCTCGTCAACTATTTAGCTGCCGGAATAGTTCCACCTACTTTATCCTACCAGCAGAAGAAACGATTCTTCTATGACATAAAACACTATTACTGGGATGACCCCTTACTTTTTAAAAGAGGCCCCGATGGTATTTTCCGTCGGTGTATACCCGAAAAAGAGGTAGAAAATATAATCCAACACTGTCACTCCGCTCCTTATGGTGGACATGCAAGTCCATCCAAGACCTGCTCTAAAATCCTACAAGCCGATTTCTATTGGCCAAATATATGGAAGGATGTACATGCAGTTATTAATAAATGTGACAGATGTCAACGCACAGGAAACATATCTAGACGTGACGAGATGCCACAAAAGGGCGTTTTGGAAGTAGATATTTTCGACGTGTGGGGAATAGACTTCATGGGACCTTTTCCATCCTCTTTCGGTAACAAATGCATACTCGTGGCAGTTGACTACGTATCAAAATGGATTGAAGCTATAGCTTCTCCAACAAACGACACACGAGTAGTAACTAGACTCTTTAAGAATATAATATTTCCAAGGTTTGGTGTCCCAAGAATAGTAGTCAGTGATGGTGGATCGCATTTCATATCCAAGGTACTCGAAAAACTACTGCTTAAGTATGGCGTAAGACATAGAGTAGCGACACCTTACCACCCTCAAACCAGTGGGCAAGTGGAAGTGTCTAACAGAGAAATCAAACAGATATTAGAGAAAACAGTCGCCACTTCAAGGAAAGACTGGTCATTGAAATTACCAGAAGCTTTATGGGCTTACCGAACTGCTTACAAAACTCCCATAGGGACAACCCCATTTAAGCTCATTTATGGAAAATCCTGTCACCTCCCGGTAGAATTAGAACATAAAGCCTATTGGGCTATTAAAAATCTAAATTTAAACTATAAAGCCGCCGGCGAAAAGAGAATCCTTGATATAAGCGAATTAGAGGAACTCAGAAGAGACGCTTACGAAAATGCCAGAATCTACAAAGAAAGAACAAAACAATGGCATGACAAACGCATATCAAGGAAAATCTTCAAACAAGGCGATACAGTCCTTTTATTTAACTCTAGGCTAAAGTTATTCCCGGGAAAACTACGATCTAGATGGTCAGGTCCTTTTCAAATCACCAATGTTTTTCCCAGTGGAGCAGTAGAAATTAAAGGCAAATCTATGGAACCATTTACCGTAAACGGGCAACGTCTAAAACATTATCACTATGCAGAAAACAATGAAGATTCGCAAGTCTTGCACTTAGACGAAATGCCTCCAGAACTTATAGATTATAATTGATAGTTTTTATGTCGAGCTTGCGACATTAAACAAAGCGCTTAGTGGGAGACAACCCACAAATATTTTATTTTTTTTCTATTATTATTTTCTATTTCTTCCTTAATTATTCTTTTAATTTTTGGTTTAGTATTCATTCTTAATTTATTTTTATTTATTAAAAACTTTTCTCTTCTTCTTTGCCTATTCACCATGCCCGATCCTAGGACTAGTGTTCATAACCGCAATAACTGGCTCTACAATCTGAACGAAACCCCCTCTCCTGCTAGATCCACTGAATCCATCCAGGACTATGAGATTTGTGATGACCAGATTCCTTATGCTGAATCAGACCCTCAGACACCATCTGGTTATTATGATATTGATCCTCCTCCTCAACCTGTTCAGACCGAAGAATCGGCAATACCCGACCTTAGACATCATATGCCCGGAACTGATTATAACACCGCCATTGAAGCTTTGATGTCAGAACAAGACGCCCTCAGAGAAGAGTTCGCTAACATGAGACACGAATTTCTGGGATACATGAACAGTATGACAAATCAGTTTCACGAGTTGCTATACCGTGTTAACTCCTTTGCTCCTCCGGCCAGAGATCATGCAAATGGATAGAAGTTGTTTTTCTTAGTTATCTAGTTTTAGTTAGTTTTATTATTTAATGTTATTTCAAATTATGTTCGTATTTGTTTCTCTTTCGCATTTTTGTTTTTTTTCCCATGTTACATTATGATTATTTTATGAAGCTATTGAATTATCCTATTTTATTATGAATTATGCAAAATCTATCAATAATGCTCTCTACTGTTGCTTCCTACATAAATTATTAAAAATATAATATATTTATGCACTATTATACAAAGTAGAATAGCATGCAGGGAAATTTTAAATAGCAAAATAAAATAATCTGAAGCAAAACAAAATAAATAATAAAAATAAATTACCAAAATCATTATGAAGAAAACCATGCCAAAAGACTGTGTGACGAGCGTCACACAATCTGTCACGGACGTCACGCCAAGTGCTTGTGACGCCCGTCATACCCCTGTAACGACCGTAACACCCTGCTGGCTAGGTGAACGTTACAGAGCCGTTGGAGACGACCGTTACACCTCTTCACCTTTTTTTACCTTCCCCATTTATTCACATTTACCCACATTTATTTACTTTTCAACCACTCCCTTTCCAACTTCAAATTTTTTCCTATAAATACCCACCATACCTTTCTTCCTACATCACAACTATTATATACACTCAAATATATCTCTTTTCTTTCCTAATTACTTCTTCCAACTCATTCATCAGTATGGCGGGAAATCAAAATTTTGGAAACATCATCTTCCGATCTGAAGATGATAACTATCAAAGAGAGCAATTCGAGCGTTTCCAACAACGAGGTGTCACCTCTACCAGGTATCCTGATTCAACTTGTTTACAACAATTAGGATTACTTCAAGGTATAGAATGGATGCTCCGTCTTGCTGATTTAACCTTTTTATGCACGCATAATCAACCCACCTACCCATCCCTAACCTTAGAATTTTTAAGTTCCTATGCGTACAACACTCCCACCGGTGAAGACGAATTCCTAACCGGTACCGCAACCTTCCGTATGTTCAACACCGAGTACTCCCTATCCCAAAACCAATTGAGCACCATGCTACAATTCCCCATAGAAGGTCAAGTCTACCCCAGAATCCCTCCAAACCTAAACTGGAACACATTTGCCGCTTTCGACCTCTTTAGGAAAATATCCGGTGTAGATGCCAACAACTGGGAAGAGCTCCTTGTTTCCCATATACATAACCCAACTATCCGGTACTTTATCCGCATCCTACAAAACACAGTTTTTGGAAGACCGAACAACAGCAAGGTCAACGCAAAGGAACTATTCTTCCTCAAATGCGTCTTCGAACCGAATGCTAAGGTAAACGCCGCCTCCTTCCTATTTCATCATATCCGCACCTTATGTGCTAGAGGCCGTCAACCTTTTGTAATTGGTGGATTAATCACCACCATAGCACTTGGCTTAAACCTAGGGGACCGACTCCAAACTTTAGAATCTTTACCTCCCCTATTTATGGATATAAGCTACTGTCGGTCCAGCCGCCTATTAAAGAACAGAGTAGGCAGAAAATATTACCTTATGGTGAATAACCAGGCAGTCCCAAGCGTTGTTCTACCCAATATTGCCTTAACCGATGTCACCAATCCCAACCACCACCTCTATGATCTGAATGCTCCCGAAGTTACCGAGCCTTCACATACAAACTCGTCTACCGACGAGTTCGAAGAAATGGAGCAAGGTGATAACGCTCCTGCACAACAATCAGTCCCGCTCAACCCTTCCGATAATGCAGCTGGCCCATCCTCACGACGTCGTCGACGAAGAAGGCCTGCAACCAACGACGACATCATGGATGCTATTGATGGTATGCAAGCACAGAATCTCGAAATGATGCAAATGATGCGCCAAATGCAACAACAACAGGAAGAGAGGAATGCCATAACCGATCAGCGGTTCACTGAGTTGTTCAGCAGATTTGACGACTTAGAAATACGTCAACGATCACCAGGTCCAAGAACAAGAGGCGGCAGGCAGCCTTAACTTTAGTTTTTTCCTTTCTTTTTGTAATTCATTTCTTTTCCTTAAAACATTGGGGACAATGTTTCATTCAAGTATGGGGGGGAAAACCGTGCTCTTTCTATCCTCCTTTTTCTTTTTCAAGTATGTATCTTTCTTTTCATTGTTATTTCCCTTATAAAAAAAAATATAATAAAATAATATTTCTTATAATATAGATTTATTTTAAGTTAAGTCCCAAGTGTGAAAACTTTCTATTATCTATTCCCCTCAATTTTCATGAGCCATAACAAAAATTTAACACACCCAATAAGTATAAAGGTCACTTATTTTATAAAACTTGAGTGAAATCAAGACAAAAATTATTACCATAACAACACTCTAAGAACCTCAACATGTTAGATCAGGATAAGTATCTATTATACCAATCCCTTGAACTTTTAGTTTTATAGTAACCCCGAGTAGTTTATACGAGAAGTCAGCACCATCTTAATAGCAAACTACGTGGAGGGCCGATGAATATAAGTGAATGATTCCCAAAGTAACATAAAAAAATATATATATATATATATATATATATATATATATATATATATATATCAGGAAATGCACTAATTAAGTTAGGTGATCCTTACCAGATCATTTAATCTAAAGGTTGCAGACCATACAAAAGCATAATATGAAAGATCCATTATGAGTTGGTTCAGCAGGTATCTGGTACTGAACTTGGTAGGGCGGACTACGGTCCGATCCCCCGCAATTTGCAATGGACTGAATAACGAAGTTATCCGACTTATGTACCAGAACTTCTAGTAAAAAGGGGATCAGAATCACTAACCGGTTACTCCACTATGTGCGCGAAAAGATAAAGGGCTTAATATGATTTCGCTAGAATGAAAACGGGTGAAATAAGAGTAAAGGAACTAGGATAGCTATAATGGCATTACTAGAACTGGTTTGCATAAGGTGGGGTTATCTGAGGTTGTGACGGTAATTGTTGATGTCAAGATTAAACTCAAGTTACTTCTAAACAAGGTTTACATGCGACCTAGTACGAATTGATGTGTATTTTGAAATTTCATCTGGCTAAATTTTTTAAAAACAAGTTCTATACTGTATTTTGCTTGAGGACAAGCAAAGATCTAAGTATGAGGGAGTTTGATAACATGAAATAGTATCACATTCTAGGACTCAATTTAATTAAATTATATTGTTATTTACTTCAATTTATTTCATTTTATTAGATATTACGCGGTATTTTCTTTCTATTTATCTCAGGTGGTTTATTTGAAGCACAAGTAAAAAAGGAAGAAAAGAAGGTGCAAAAAGGAATGAAAAGAAGCAAATATCAAAAGCCAAAGCCCAGCCCAAAAAGCACAGGCGCTGTGCCTGTGACGAGCGTCACAAAGGCTGTGACGAGCGTCACGCTTTACACACTTGTGTGACGAGCGTCACACATGGTGTGACGGACGTCACACCATTCTCCTATATTTTTGGCTTCAGAGACGTTGAGTCCTATTTGCACGCCTGACCATTCGCCACGTGAAGACCTTTGACGCGGAATACCTTTGGAAACAGTTACCACAAGTGACCAATATAAATAGTAACCTTACGGAAAACCCTGGAGGTTCCACGCTTCTTCGCCGTTTTCTCTTTTTCGCATTTTTTTCTCTTCCAGCAGTACAAGCACATTTTTACAGCATTACTTTTACGATTTTTATATTGTTTCCTTTGCAATTTCTATTTTCTTTTTCAGCACTTAGTTAATTCTTTTTCGCACAATAGTTTCTACACCGGAAACTATTGTGTACCTTTCACCAGATCTAACCTTACGTTAGAATCTAGTTTTTTTATTCCTTCGCTTTTATTTTTCTGTTTGATTGAAGAATTCAAGAACAAATCCAACCGGCCTGTGGTGGAGTGTTCAAGACTGCTATTTAATTTCTCAGGTTCTTTAATTATTGTTTGAATTTATATATGCCCTGCTTTACTGTTTATTTATATTATTTGCCTGAGATGAATCTGTTTATGCATGATAATTATTTAAGTCTGTTTAGCATGTCTGGCTAAATTATTTAGGTATCGGTATGTAAAGTAAGCGGAATGAAGGAATCAAAACCAAATTGGTTTAATTAAGTTTAAAATTAAAATCACTCTTTTTACGGTCTCAATTTACAGGTTTAATAACAAGGTTTTTGTACGAAAGTAAAAGACATAAAGAAGTTAAAAGCAATAGAACGAGAGTTTGAGTTTTTGACTGGACAGTGTAAATTGGACATTAATTCTAGATCAGGGCGAGAGCAATTTTTAGAGTTAATTAAATTCTAATCTTTTTCAAAAAGTATTTTTAAAGATTGAATGTGAGGACGAGAGTTAAGCATTTGAATTTAATTATATAACCTAAGTCAACAGAGCGAGAGTTTGAGATAAGGGTGTTTAAACGATTAGTGTTTTCTTAAAAAGAGTTTCTACGGATTCTATTATTTTCAAAAAAGTGGTTTTTGATTTAACTAATAAGTGACAACTACGTTAATATAAAATCATAGTTTATTCAACAGAGCGAGAGTTTGAGATAAGACTTTTAATCAATAGTGTCAACTGAAAGGATTTATTTTAAAACCAAGAAACCAACAAAGAATTGATTCCGTAATTACGACGAACTACATACCGATATCCGCTTATTAGATATTTATTTTAGATCTTATTTTAGTTTTAGCTTTTCCCCCAAACAATCAAAGTATTACCTGCCTTAGCTTTACGAAGTAACCTTAGAAAACGGTATATCGATTCATAAGTCCCTGTGGGATCGATATCTTTTAAAACTACGCGATAGAACTGTGCACTTGCAGCTTGTACCCCAAATTCGACTCATAAAGTCGCGATCAATGCCAAAGAAAAAAATTGGAGGTTATGTTGTGCCCTCGTTGTGGTGTCGTGTTCGACAAACAAACGACCTACAACCTCGAGGGAGTCAGGAGGGCAAAAGACCAAAGTTTCCAGAGAACCCCTAAGGATCAACAGAATTTTGAGCCTAGAAGGGCCTTCGACCCAAGAAGGTACTTCGATCCAAATAGAACTTTGATGAGGTTGGATGATATAGAACGAAAGGGTCTTGCTACCAAACCTATCTCTTTCAAGCCCAATGCTAAGGATTCCAATGGAAAATGGGTGAAGCCAGTTGAGGGCAGAAAACATGGCCAGGGAAAATGGTAGAACTTTGAAGTAGACAGAGATTCTTCATTGGAATATCGTAAGGAATTTCAGGCTGCCAGAAAAACACCCCACATCTCGGACAACTACAAAGGGAAAAATCTCATGACAAGGTCCCAGTGGAGAAGTGAATAGAGAAGGAGAAAATCACAAAGGGAGGATGATGAGAGGGAAAAATCTAAATCCAACACCAATGTGCCTACTAGGAAGAAGGAAAAAAGGGAAGCAAGTCTTGTCAAAGGGAAGTTTAACACTCCCGCAGAAGCGGCCAAAGAGAAATATGATCGAATGGTGGCCGAAGACGAAATGCTAACAGATGACTTTGACTCTGGGTCAGAGCCTTCAATGGATATCTTAGTTGGTGTGGTATCAGTGTTTCCCAGAGAAATCGACCATATAACAGAGGTCGAAGACACTGACAACATCATAGAGAGGGAAATGGCCGCTCACAAACCAGTGTGCTATTATGTAATGAACAATGGTTGCGTAGAGGAGTAAAATGCTTTCTTCGAAAGACTAGATGACGCAATGAAGAATCATCTTAAGCCTCTGTTTATTACCGGGAAGATCGAAGACGTCCAAATTAATAAGATCCTGGTGGATTGCGACATAATGGTAAACCTGATACCTCATCACATGTTGAGGAAAATAGGAAAATATGACACAGATGCCAAGCCCCACATCATGGTGCTTTCTGTAAGACCCCAAATTTTACCCTAAGATCCCTCATGTTCTTTCATCATAAGCATTAGTATTGGGATCATACCTTGACATTCTCCTTACCCCTCTTTCATTGGGTTTGTTCTGGGAGAGATCACCAAGCACTTTGTGATTGTATCATACTTGTATTTTATCATTTCACTAACCAAAATATCAAAATATGTCTTTGCATTTGCCTAACTCTTTTCTAGGAAGGGCATGATCTCCATTGATCTATCAAGTTCACATCTAGGGTTTGAGACCCTCATGAACAAAGAGCACAACCAATAGTTGATCCAATAATGTTTATGAGCATCATATATGAGTCCCAATGTTCTCTACATTTTATATTGATCAATTTTTCTTCAAGAGTTTGAGGGTGATTTGCCTTGGAAACCCTAGTTTGACTAGGTATCTTGAGTAACTTCTCCAACAAGCTATCTCAACAATTAATAAAATTTCTCAAGGGCAACTTCAAATTTCATCATCCTATGCATATATGATCTACCATGAGCCAATAAAGTCAATAGAATTGGAAGTCAGCAAGTTGGTTGATGGTGGTTGGCCAGATGGATTCATCTGATCAAAACTAGGTCTCCCTAGACCCTATCTCCTACAATTTTCACCATATGAAAATGATTCCAAGAGAAAACTTACTCTAAATGACATTACAAACAACTTTCATGTTGATACCTAGAGATATTTTTTCTTTGAAAATCATTTTCTATGTTGAAACATTATAGGTCATTTTGTCTAAACCCTAATTTGAAAGTCAACTTCCCAAGGCCATAGCTTGCTCAATTTTTATGATATGAAAGATTTCCAAGTTGAAAAATCAAATTAAATGTGTCTACTTCAACTTTGATTTTTAGAGTGGGAGCTAATTCAACTTTTAGAGCATGTGATATGAGGTTACATTATAGGTCACTTTTGACCTATACCATTGATCAAGTGATTTTTCCAAACTTCAAAAATGCATAACTCTATCATTTCCAATCCAAATGACATGAAATTGGTGATCATTTTTAAGGTATTTGAAATAGCTACAACTTTGATGAAGACACTTTTCTCATTTGAAGCTCATATAAAAAGTTAAGCAAGGTGGAATATTGAGACATATGGCTTGACACTTAGAAAAATTTTGATATGACAAAAATTTCCAAACTTCCACCTAAAATTTATTCAGGATTCAAACTCCAAATAGAAAAGTGTTGAATATGAAAGTTATTCCTCTTGATCTCACCTTTCCAAAGAGCTCATATTCATTAATTTTGGACAAGGAATGCATAGGCTGCGCATGGCATGAACACGGTGTCATCACTTGGCAAGGATCAAACTTCAAATCAAAATGTACACTTGCCTTGCAATCCAAGCTGAATTCAAACTATCTCACACTCATTTGTGGACTTATGGAAATGATTTTATGGGCCTATGCGCGCCCATGCACCCATGCATCATCAATGAACGAATTTGGAAAGTGAATTCAAGTGTGCAAAAAGCAATGGATTCAGCTATAAATAGAGCCGCATATGCTCAGCATTTCACACACATTCGCGCCAGCTTTGATCCCCTAACTCTAACCCTCACATTGCAAAGGATAAACCTGAGAAATTCACTTGAATTTGAGTTTGAATTTCCACTGTTTTGAAATTCAAATCTCCAGGAATCCACAGCCTTTTGAGCATTCAATCCTTCTTCTGCAAGCATTTGGAGTGAGATCAAGCACGAGCAAGAGCAAGATCAGTTGAATCCAGACCTCCATTGAAGGTATTTTCCAAAAATTTTGATCTCTTCTATTCTCTCTAATTCTTGCTCAATTTCTATTGATTCTTTAGTTGTCTAAAGTCCTACCAATGTAGGCAAGAAGATTGAGTTGCTTAGAGGCCAAATCGAAGCAACTCAGTTCATGTACCTCAAATTTCAACTCCATGTATCTCTCAATATACTTGGAGTTAGAGTGAATTGAGGCCAGATTCGAACTCAGTGCCATTTTTACTTTGAGATCATGTCCTTGTTTTTAATTTTGGTGATGGTTGAAGGTGGATCAGTCCGGTGAGGTCCACCGGAGAAGAAGATCGGAGCTACAGCTCCGACGATGTGTTGGCATCTCTCACAACCATAGGATCCATCTAATTTGTTTTAATCCTGAGCATTCTTTCTAATTACCAAGGTTATGACACGCTGACTAGAGTCCATCGTGGATAGCGCGTTTGTGACCACTTGATCTGTCACCTCAATTAATGAGGGAGATCAAGTGGTCCACGTTTTTTCTGATATTTTAATTTTCATTTTAATTGCATTATTTTCAATAATTCATATTAAATTCAATATTGATCCAAAAAATATGGGACTTTCACAAAAAAATTTCAAATATTTTTCTCTTTCATATTCTGAATTAAATTTTTTTTTTGGATCATTATTAATATTTTTCATGAATTAATTTATTTTTCATTTGTTTTTAATTGTTTAAAAATATTTTTAAATGTCCAAAAATTATGAAATTTTTTCTCCAAGGCCCTTTGACCTTGTTTGACCTATGATAAATCTCATGGCCATTTCTTTGGTGTTTTGATGAGATTTTAGGAATTGGACAAACCATATTTAATTTAAATGCACTATTTTAGTATTTTAATTTGAATAAATGCCAAATAAATTTGTTGACCAATTGTGATGACTTGTTTATGTTTGACTCTTGTTGTTGGGCCTTGGTCAAGGTTGATTTGACTTTGTCAAATTAATATCATTGGATTTAGGGGATTGATGGAATGTACATTCCATCTCCCAAAATGAATGGATGATATTAATTTGGTAAAAGTCTTCCTTTGACCAATTTGTGTTTTGATCCATTCCCCTTCCATTTCATCTTATTCCCTTTCTTCATTCATTCATTCCATTTGTCCTATGATATCTCATAATCCTAAGGCTAGTTGATTGAAAAATTGACATGAGTATGGATGAGATTAGGCCACACCTTTTGCATATTCTTTTTGTGTGTGGTATGTTTCATGAGCATAGTCCATTATACTATGTCTCTAACATGCATTAACACCAAAATTTTATCGCCCGACCTCAAATAGTTATGACTTCTACATAAGTCCAATTACGATTGCTTAACATAGCGCTAAATTTGTGACATAAAATGGATAAGCATTCTAGTTAGTGAGATTGTAAGCCTCCCCTCTTTCATGGTAATGTGTGGAAACTTGGCCTTTTTTCCTTCCTTTGGAAGATGTCTTGGTTCAAGGATCCATACTTGTGATAAGTGGGTTGAGTGTTCTCCAAAGAATGACTTCAATTAAAAAGCAAAAGCAAAACAATACTAACTTCTAACCAATTAACTACTAACTTTTAATTTCAAGTCCTTTACTTTAATGTCATTGTTTACCAGTAATTTCTGACAAACAACCGCTAGTTCTCCAATGTTATTAATCTTGGTAACTTACAGGATCGACTAGATTGATCCTAGGATATGTATCTCAAGAACTAATGTTATGGTGGTTTGATTCATGATTAAGTTTGTTTCTGGGTTATGAATGGTACAAAGTAAAGAGTGTTTTGATAATAACCCTAAAGGAATCCTAAAGGCTTATGACTTTAAAGATAAAGGACAAATAGCAGTAATTCTGTAAAAAGGTTTGTAAAGATAACAAAGGTAATTGGCAAGAGTAAAGATGAATAACTTGAAGTAAGAGGTTCTAAGTTTGAAAAGTGCTGGGAATAAAGGTTTGGCGAAATATAAATGCAAAGATAAAAGTAATGACGAAAGACTTGTGAGGATAAAGGTAATTCGACAGAAAAAAGACAGTAAATGGTTTAATTTAAGTAACTTGCATTAAAAAGATAACATGAAATGTAATCATGGTGTTCTTCATACATACATTTTCAGCAAAGACTCGTTTCTCTCGCTCCGGTACTTTGAGAATTTTTAGTGAATTTTGTATATCAGTTTGAACACCCGAAATCTAAAAACTAAGACTCCTATTTATAACATTTCGACCCTAACGGTATCTACACAGATGATTGCCACGTTCGACGTTTTCAAGCGTCGCGTGTCTCAGATGCTTCCATGCGTTGGCCTGACGAAACTGCTTTGTTTGAATTTCAAATCTTTCCCGCTTGAAGCTTCGAATCTGTCAAACGCCTACGTCGAAGAGAACTTGTGGAGATTCTAAAATCTTCTAAGTCCTAAGCTTTGACAAAAAAGGTCCTTTCTCCCAAGAAAAGGATTTAAATAATAGCTTCGACAAATCCATTTTTATATTATTCTCCAAAACATAATATTTCAAAGAACTTTACCCTAACAGTCGAAATCTCCAGCTAACAAATTGCCCCCAATAAATGTGTATTTCGAATCAATGCAGAAATGGGCATTTCTTGTAATCACCAGATTTCGACCAGAGACCTTTCATAGACCTAAAAGTCTATAACTGTCAGTTAATCATGACTTACTTTTTCAAAACGTCTCATCAAGACGTGCGTGCAGTTATTATCATCATGAATTTCAACTTCCAAGAAGAATGAACAGTAATCCCTGCACCTTATTCACAGAAAAGCCACCACGTGGCCCACTACCTTTGCAAGGTGTAACCAACCAATTCGTAGGTTAATACTATAAAAGCCCATTGACACTTCCTTTTCCCTTTTTAACAAAGATCTTCATCTTCAACCTGAGTTCATCTCCAAAATTCTCTGAAACGTTTCTTCTTCTTCGAAACCCTAATCTTTCAAAACCTCCAAAAAACCCATAACAATGTCTTCTGATAAATAGCAAAAGAAATCAAAGAGCATTGAAGGCGCTGGATCCTCAAAGAGTTCAGCTTCTCAAAACATTCCAACAAGCAAAATCATAACTGTTGGGGATCGGGAGTACATTACTTCTCCAAAACTCATCAAAGAACAGAAAGCAATATTTGTTTCCCAAGTAATGATTCCCTTTTTACTTTCTGGAAATACTTTAGGGTTTTTAGGCCCATTAGTTCCTGAAGGACATTTAGAGAAATGTGTAAAGTTTTTTCCTTGTTATCACACTACAAAACCCATAGCCAACAAAACTGTTTCCTCTAGAAATGCTGAAGATTCAGTCCAAAGAGAGGCTTTTCAACTAGATTATATTACTGACAGTTTCAGACCCTTTCGTTCTTGTCCAACTTTAGATAAATCTTATTTAGTTTGGTTGACAAAAGTTGAGAAAAAGAAAGCTCCATTTTGGAAAGAATTGGGCATTTTCGACCTGATTCAGATGTCGAAACTAGGGTTTAGCTACTGCCAACCTTTGTTACTATCTAGTCTGTATTTTTGGGATAGTACATATAATACTTCCCATCTCCCATGTGGAATGATAACTCCTACGCTCTTCGACGTATCTGCTATTTTTGGACTACCTCCGACAGGAGAAACCTTCGACCCCTATCAAGACTGCGAAAACTTAATTAACTTTAACGTCAAGAATGCTTCGTTCAACACTTATATTAATTTATATCATGCTGATGGGGAAGAAGTTTCTGACGTAGAACATATAGCGTTCTTGGGTCTGTGGTTATCCAAGTTTTTCTTCTGCTGTAAATCTCTGCAAATTGCAAAGAGATTTCTAACACTTGCCAATCAATTGCACGCTGGTCGAAAAGTGTGTTTAAGTGAACTTCTGTTGGCTAGTTTGTATGAAAGTCTAGGGTCTGCTAGTGCCAAGTTAAAGGAGTATAAAGCTGGTACAAACTTATTACTATCTGGGCCTTATTGGCTTCTTCAATTGTGGCTCAATGCCACCTTTGAATCCTTTTTGCCAACACATGGAAATGTTGATGAAAATGCCCCAGAGATAGTAAATCGAAGCATTGAAGGCACCAAACTCCTTCAGTTGACTCTAGTTGATGATGTGGACAATCTGCAAACTTCCCTCACCAAGTATACCCTGATGTTCTCGAAGCGTCACCATTTCTCTCCTTCGATGGCTCCTTTTGCTAGTCGAACGCATGGTCCTTCCTGGTTCACTACTTCGCTTGAAGATGCTGTTAAGGACGCCAATACAGAGATCAAAGATATATGGCGTTTATTTCTTTTCCCCAGGTTGCTTGTTTCAAGGATCTTACCAGTAAAGAGCCATGTTTTCTTGTTGGCTTACCAACCTAATTTTGTCTCTCGATAATTTGGGTTGTGTCAACTCATTCCTGTCTCTCTACTCAATCGAAAGCGCGAGATGTGTTGTGCAGGAACTGATTGGAGCGCTCGAGACATTGCAATCCACAAAGAATTCCATTCAAACTTTGCTGAGTTCCAATTAATAGCATACCAACCGTCATTTCACTCCACCAATGGGTTCACCACTTGGTGGACATATTTCTATTCCAAGAACATGTTTACTATTGCTGAAATCAAGGAACATCTAACGAAGGCCTTTTCATCTTTGCAGGAAAATGTCTACAAGGGTAAGCTTACACATTCTGAAGAAATCCAAGCATTCCAAAAGTACTTTGAAACTGTCTATAACCCAATGGAACTTGTTCAAACCATCTGTTACGCAACGCCAGTTTTAAAAGAGAAATTTGAAAAACGAATTGCCAAAAAGAAATTTCCCAAAGTTGTAAAACCTGAATTTAAATATGATTTGGCCTTTGAGTGCGAACCACCCAAATTTCCAAATTTACCCAGTACAGACTTTGCTTTGTCATTTTTCCCCCTTACCCAGATTGGTTCACATGTGGAAACATTTTTAATGTACTGAAAAATGACCAACAAAGACCTGCTAAAAGAGTAGTTGCAACTAAACATACCTTAGACAGTTTCAAAGGCTTTCTTCACTTTGACTTAGATGCAGTGAGAATTACCTCTCCGGCATGTGAAGGTGTGGAATGTTTGGATTTCTTGGTCTTACAACTCCCTTTCGTCTTTTGCCAATCTTTTAAACATTGCATGTTTCGACTAACTCACATTCTTCTTTAGTTGTTGAAAGGAAGGTGATGAAGAAAGATAAGCCTGTGGAGAAAGCTATTTCGAATACTGCTTCTAAGCCAACTACCTCTTCGAGCCAGGGAGCTCCTTCTGCCAAGGATGCTGCTCCAGAAAAAACAAAGAAGAGTTCAAAGGTATTTCATCAAATAACTTCTTTGTCTCTTTTGTATTTTTTCTAACTGTTTATAATTTTCCTTCTTTCAAGGTAGTGGCAAGCCTCCTTTAACGCCAAAGAAAAGAAAAGTCCCAACTGAAAGCACAATTATTGTCGAAGAGGATGAAGAAGAAACTCCTCCAACTCCACTTAAGAAGAAACAGAAAAAGAATAAGGCAATAGTTGCCCCTTACCAAACAACCAAACAACAAGGTGTCGAAATATCCCTCCTCCTTCAAAGGAAACTCAATCTCAGCCCTCTGGTGGCGCGATGCTGGAGCACATTGGGAGTAATGCTTCCGACCCTGAGGCTCAGCAGGTGAACTTCTATCCTAAGTCTTTTATCTTTTGATAAATTTCTTTTTTATTCTAACACTTTGTTTTCAGGAAAAACCTACCACTCCCCTCATCTCTACTGCCAATCAGAGTGATCCTGTGAGCGACATGAATCCACCTCCTCCTTCGATAATCAGCGGTGTTGTTCAAAACAAAGGATCTTCGACTGGAGCCCAAAATCTCGAAGCAGATAATGCCCAAAATGAACAAGAAACCTCTTCTCCTGGTGAAGATGGTAAAAAAGATTCGAAGCAAGCTGAAGAGAAGGATTCAGAAGAGAAAGAAGATTCTGAGGACACTCCCAGTAACTCTCCTCCAAGAGTTACGTTCCCTTCAGATTACGCTGACGAAGATGATCAGGATTCTGATGAGATTGAGGGGTACTTTCAGCAAGATGAAGACATGAGTGAGGTAGAAGCTGATCCTGAAGGAAATCAGACTGGAACTGGTGATGCTATTGTCGAAATAGTCCCAAATCCAACTACCGTTCGATCATCCATAACCCAGACTTCGCCTATATTGAAGGTGAGAAAAACAAGAAAGGGGGGGTTTGAATTGTTTGGAAAAATAAGCGCTTTTTCAAAATGAAAACCACACAATGATTTTATACTGGTTCGCTTATAACACAAAGCTACTCCAGTCCACCCGGCCAAGGTGATTTCGCCTTCAACAAGGACTTAATCCACTAATCTTGAAAGATTACAAACAACGTCTAAGAGAAAAATCTCTTAGTCCTCTCAAGTATACAGACTACACAGAGTCACTTGAGGAAATCAACAAACAAATAAATGAAAGATTAATGTAATCTAGAATGCTTCTAAGAAAGCAGATATTACAATAGTAAGAACAAGAGTTTTTCACGTAATAAGCAAAAGCTTCGTGAAGATCTTAGAGAGCAAGAGTGTTTTTCTTGAGTGTTGATGTTTCAGTATAATTTTTGCTTGTTAGCTAATACTTGTGTATTACTGAAAGTTGATTTGCAGTCCTTTATATATAGAAGTGAGGTAGTAAATGAAACTGGTGGATATTAAAATGAATTTACGCCATCACTTAAATAGCTTCTGCAGGATAACTTTCTCTCCTTGAAATGACTACTTACCACAAGTAGTATCTTCTTTATTGAAAACGGAGATTAACGTCTCTTTCTTAATTAGGAAAACCATTTGCAAATCTTTACTTGACTTTAACGTTACTCTTTCATGATTAGCAATCCATGCTCAGAGTATTTGTGTTTCTGGAGAATCTTCGAATCTTGCTTCTGATGTTGAGTTCAGATAGTTTCTTCAGATAGCGCTGATAACTTCTGGAATCTAGAGATAGTATTGTTCAGAGTCAGAACTTCTAGAGCTTACTTCTTGTTCAGATGCATCTGATACTTGTTGTTTTACTCAGAGTTAGACTTTCTTGAACTTGTTTTCACTTCAGATGCTTCTGATCATTTGATAGTTTGTATCTGATCTGGTTTTGTATCTGATGACATCATCAGATTTCTTCCTTCTTTCTTTAGAATCCTGCACACTTAGAAACTTTTCGTTAGGGTGCCATTTTTGGTTTCATCCTTTGTTATCATCAAAATCAAGGAATCTGTTGTAGAACAATTTTTGTTCTTACATATATCACTTACTGAGGAGGAGAAAAATGCTTTGAAACAAAATGATCCCCTCAAGTATGTAAGATTGATGATGGCTCAAAGAGAATCTTCTTCAGAAAAAAGCATTTCTGGAACTTCGCCCCACTCTGGTGCTAGTGCAAACGAAGCATCACATGACGAACTCCTTAAGCAGGTGAAGATGGTTATTTTTGATGTAGATATATTTGAAGAATTGAAGAAGGACGTAGGAGCAAGTTTTGGCATAAAGAAGTTGATAAGAAAGATCAACATCACTGCTTGCCCCACTGATATAGGTGAAGCCCTTATCGACATCCAGAACCTCATTGACCAAGTCTGTGCTGAATACCGTAGGGAGGTGGATGCCAAAGCAAAGCTTCAATCAACTGAACAAGCTCAAGATTCTGAGTTTGATAACGCCCTTCGAACTTCAAAAGCCTCTGAGGAGTTAGCTGCTTCCAAAAAATAAGCCCAAGCAGAATTCAACACTTATACTGCTTCGATACGACTCTGGGAATCTCGCGTTGCAGAATTGCAGAAGAAGATTTTTGATGACAAGGCGAAGCAGGTTGCTATCCAAGGCTTGGATAGTACTGAAGCTGATAATCTGGCGAAGCAGAGCGTAGATCACGTCGAAAAGGCTACTGCTATGAATGAAGATATTACGCGCCTCAGAGGGGTTCAAGCTGCTGTTCAGTACAAGATTGGCTTGGCGAAGATAAAGTATGACCGGATGAAGGCCACTATTCCTTTCTGATTTTCGCTTGTATTCGTTTTATTTGACTTTTTTTTGTTTGTAATTTGATTAAGACAAAGCCATCTTGGAAAAATTTGTCGTTTTACATATATTCACCATCTTGGCTATGATAGTTCTTTGCTTACTACGTTGTTATGATTTTAACTTCATGCATAAATGGTTTATACTTCTTTAAGTATTTCCCATTTAATTTTAGGATTCTTCGATCCTCTGCTAGTTCCTCTATTTCGTATGCATTATTTGAAAATGCTTTTAAAATTCGAAAAGGTCCTTCCCAATGTGGAGACCATTTTCCTAGTGTTTTATTCTTTCGATCCATAGGTAATATAACTTTCCACACTAAATCATTCATAATGAAAGTTTTACCTTTGACCCTCTTATTATATGCTCTTGCTACCCTCTCCTTCTGTCTTCTTAATACTTCTAATGCATGCAACCTTTCTTCGTCCAAATCAACCAGTTCATTCATCATCATTTCCCAATATAGGTCAAATGGAATTTTCCTTGTCTTTGGATTCTTAAGTAAAGAGGTTTCTTGATATCTTCTGCAATTTCTTAAGTCCAGATTAGATAAATTTATTTTTAAGAAAAATATGTTGCAGAATGCTTAAGGTATTAGACAATATTTTCATCAGAGCTATTAATGACTTCTCCCCCTTTTTGTCAGAATCAAAAAGACATAGTAAAAAATAAATAAAGGAAGAGAAAAACATTGTATTAAAATAGAAGCACAAAGGCAACAAGAAATAAGAAAACATCAGATCCAGAGAAGGCAAGAAACAGAAACAACAGGCAAGCAAAAAAAAATAAAAAAAAATCCTAAGTGCCTAGGGGTTCGGAGGCGGAGGCATTCTCTGAAGCAGCATTGCAAGCATGTTCTGGATGTTGTCGTTGACAGTATCTTGCTTGTCCATTATGGCCCGGAGTTCATTCTGATCTTGCTTAAGTTCTTTCAGAGTCTGAAGAACCATAGGGATCACAGAAGAGGACTCCCCCAGAGTCAGAGCCTGCTGAGCTTCAGCTTCAGCAGCAGCTTGTGCTTCTGCATCCGCTAGAGCCTTAGCTTCAGCTTCCTTTTCCCTTAGGATTTCAGCTTGACGAGCTTTTTCTTCTTCTTCTAGTCTTCTTGCTTCTTCTTCAGCTTCCTTGGCCAATCTCTCTTCCTCCAGCCTTCTGGCTTCAGCTTCTCTGGCAAGTCTCTCCTGGAGTCTTGCCTCAGCATCTCTGATGTAGCCATTTCTGACTTGTTCAGATATGCTCTTCAGTCTAAAAGACTCAGAGGTCATCCAGCCAATGACTCTGTTCCAGTGTGTCCTTACAGATTTAGGATCATCACTGATTTCAGAGTTAGTGGTCAGAGACTTGACCTTTTGTACTGAAGCTTCTGCTACCTGCATGATGGCTTCCTCAAGGGTAGGTGTAGAAAGTTCAGGTTCATGTTCAGGTTCATAGGTATGAGGTGGAGAGTTTGGAGGGCTGAGATTTAATGTTTGAGGTTCAGATTCTGATTCAGGTTGAGGTTCAGATTCTGCTTCTGGTTGAGGTTCAGATCTTTGGGGTGAAGCGTAAAGAGGGTTTAAGTCTAAAGGTTCAGTTTCTGGTTCTGGTGCAGCGGAGATGTTTGGTGGGGTGATATCAGAGGTGTGGGGGTCAGAGGGTTGTGTTACAGAAGGTATGGTGGTTGTTTGTTGTGGTGGAGGTGAAGTTGCTTCAGATTGTGTTTGTGTTTGTTGTTGTGAAGCAAGTTTATGAGCATAAATTGTGGCTATGGTTGGGGAATCAGGGTCAGAATATTCTGGGTCAGAAGAGATAGAAACATATGGGGGTGATTCTGGTTCTGAGGATGATGAAGAGGAAGTGCTTTGGTGGGTTTGTTTAGGTTCAGAGGGAGGTATGAATGTACGGGCTACATTTAGAACTGGTGAAGGTTGGGAGGTTCTGGTGGTTGAAGGTGGGATTTCAGAGGTAGTAAAAATAGGTTGTGAAGAGAGAGGGTTAGAAGAAGCCATCAGAGGATTAGTGGTAACGGAAGGAACAGACGTACCAGTAGATATATTCAGAGGAGCTGAAGATCTGCTTCCAGAAGCTTCTTCAATTCTTGCCTTCTTTGCCGGAGGTGCTATCTTCTTCTCAGAGAGACCTCTCTTGTATCTGACGAAGTCTTCTTCTGAATCTAGACAATCGTCGAGGCTGAAGTCAGAGATGTCAACACCTTCATCCAGCAGACGATTAAGATAGATGGCCACCGCATCTCTGGGTTCGTTCTTGAAGAACCTGGAAAGGCCATGAGGCATCTTCCTCTGATCTTTCAAACAATCCCAGGATGTGTCCAGAGTGGGTCTGACTTGAATCTTCTTAATTATCCCCATACTCTTGAGATTTCTGGCATTCAGAGGCTTCCCAACATCTATTGCCAGATCTAGCATCAACTTGGCCTTCTCCAGATGATCCACCAGCCCATTCTCAATGAAGACATCAGATAACAATCTTCCCAGAGGGATGTAGGATCTGGGCTTCATATTGTTTCTGGTTTCTTTGACAGAATCTCTCAGATATCTGAATAGAAGCGCAGGAAGGCAAATCTTCACTCCCTTCTGAATACAATACAGAATGCATTTCTGGTCTGCATTGATGTAGTCAGAGGAGTTAGAGGCTGGTCGGTGGTGAATGGTTCCCAGAATAATCTTCAGCCACACTCTGAGGTTCTGGTGCAGCTCTTTGTTCTTTGAAGGATTTCCTTCAGTGTTGGGTTTGAAGATTGTTGGGTTGATTACATCAGTAATGCGCTTTGACCTAGGAGGGATGTTGTAAATCCTTTTTCCTCCACTTCTTTCCATGTTCAACAGGGAGGCAATTGACCTTTTAGTAATAACAATCTTCACCCCCAGAACATAGGATACGATGAAGTGGTCATCTGCATATGCAAATCTCCAGAACTCCTTGATGAGAAGAGGGTAAACAGGACCATAAAGCCTTTGGAAGTAGTTTTCCCATCCTTGTTTGCGAAGCTCTTCAGTAAGATCAACGCCATTTTTCTTCAAGTTGTCGAAATCAACTAGTGATTCACACAACACGTCCAATCCTTCAAAAGGGGTTGAAAGGTTGATATGGCGTTCACGGTCAAGAACATGAGGTTCTTTGTAAACAGGGGTGATGGTGACGCCTGTAACCGTTGGTGTTGGAATGCTTGAGGTTTGAGCAGTAGAGCTTGATTCCATTTCTTGAGAGAAGTTAAAGACTTGTTGTTGTTGAGCGTCCATGGTGAAGGAGAAGAAGATTGATGAAGATGAAGAGCTTTCAGAGAATGCTTGAGAGAGGTTTAGGGTTTTAGAGTGAGTGAGAGTGATAAGTGTGTGAAATGTGAGAGAAAGTGTTTATATACTCTAAGTAAAACACATGCAAAACGACACATTAAATTGCGTTAGCACAACGCTCAAGTAAGCACGCTTGGGGGAAAAATGATTACAGCTAATTAATGAATGTCTAATCCCACAGTACGCACACTGCTCAAGGAGATTTCAAACGTTCTGACCTTTGAATTTCTTTTGACAGCTGTCTAGAAGTTCTAGGGTTAGACGCTTA
This sequence comes from Lathyrus oleraceus, assembly GCF_024323335.1. Taxonomy (NCBI): domain Eukaryota; kingdom Viridiplantae; phylum Streptophyta; class Magnoliopsida; order Fabales; family Fabaceae; genus Lathyrus; species Lathyrus oleraceus. The sequence continues at coordinate 442,481,641 of NC_066582.1, read as the reverse complement.
GTGCTCCACGTGTTGATGTATCTGATCTTCAGGAATACCAAAAGATTGATTCCTGGAGATTTCTAACTCAGATATCTTCTTAACTGGTAGAAGTATCAGAGTCAGAGGCAGAAGTGTATTTGTTTTTATCAGAGTCTCATTTTACATTTTCAGAGCCATGCTTCACTCAGGGCAATTTTTAATGTTCAGATGTTCTAAGATAAAAAGAAATCTATCTTCAGCTAGAGGCTTAGTAAAGATATCTGCCCATTGATGTTCAGTATCAATGAACTTCAATGTTACTATCCCTTTCTGAACATAGTCTCTGATAAAATGATGTTTTATTTCAATGTGTTTGGCTCTGGAATGTAGAATGGGATTCTTACTTAAACAAATAGCAGCAGTATTATCACAAAAGATAGGAATGTTACTCTCAAAGATTTGCAGATCTTCTAACTGATGCTTCATCCAGAGCATCTGAGTTGTGCACAGTGACGCTGAGATATATTCTGCTTCTGCAGTTGATAGAGCAATTGTTGATTGTCTTTTGTTAGCCCAGGATATCAGATTGTTTCCCAGAAGCTGGCAATTTCCAGAAGTGCTTTTTCGTTCTATTCTATCTCCTGCATAATCTGCATCACAATAACCCGAGAGTCTATACTCTGATGTTTTCTCATACATCAGGCCCAGGTTAGGAGTTCCTTTCAGATACTTAAGAATTCTCTTAACTGCTGTTAAATGAGATTCTCTAGGATCTGATTGGAATCTGGCACAAAGACAGACACTAAAGAGAATATCAGGACGAGTAGCAGTCAGATAGAGAAGAGAGCCTATCATACCTCGATAGAGCTTCTGACAAACCTTGTTGCTTACCTCTTCCTTTTCAAGAATGCAAGTTGGGTGCATGGGAGTTTTTGCAGAGTTGCATTCAGTCATGTCAAACTTCTTCAGAACGTCTTTAATATATTTACTTTGATGGACGTACGTGACTTCTGGAGTTTGATTAATTTGAATTCCCAGAAAGAACTTTAGTTCTTGCATTAAACTCATCTCAAATTCTGCCTGCATTAACTTAGAAAATTCTTGGCAAACAGAGATATTAGCAGAACCAAAAATAATATCATCAACATAAATCTGGCATATCATGAGATCATTATTAAGGTTTTTACAGAAGAGTGTAGAATCAACTTTCCCTCTGATAAAATTTTGTTCCAGAAGAAAATTGCTTAATCGTTCATACCAAGCTCTGGGAGCTTGTTTGAGTCCTTATAAGGATTTCTTAAGTTTAAAAACATGTTCTGGAAAATTTGAATTTTCAAAGCCTGGAGGTTGATTGACATACACTTCTTCTGAAATATAACCATTAAGAAATGCACTCTTGACATCCATTTGATATAATTTGATAGAGTGATTAATAGCAAAAGATACAAGAAGACGAATAGATTCTAACCTCGCGACTGGAGCAAAGGTTTCATTATAGTCAATACCTTCTTGTTGACTGTAACCTTGAGCTACCAGTCGAGCTTTGTTTCTGACAACTTCTCCTTTCTCGTTCAGCTTGTTTCTGAAAACCCATCTGGTTCCAATGACATGAGTGCCTCTGGGTTTAGGAACGAGATCCCAGACATCATTCTTTGAGAATTGATCCAATTCTTCTTGCATAGCTGCCACCCAGTCGTTATCCTGAAGTGCTTCATCACAAGACGTAGGCTCAATCAGAGACACTAGTCCCAGAGGAGTATCTTCAGAAGTCCTGAAGGTGGATCTGGTTCTGACAGGTTCGTCCTTGTTTCCCAGAATCAAATCTTCAGATACATTGATACGACTTTTGACTTTCTTTGGGATTTCTGGAGATTTAATTTCTTCAGAGTTCTGAGTGACAGTTGCTTCTGGAGTTTTATCAGATTCTACAAGAGTGATTTCCAAATCTGCAAACTTTTCAACTAGCTTTGACTTTTCAGGGTCAAGCTTATCATCAAATCTGACATGAATTGATTCTTCCACAATTTTGGTTTCTGTGTTGTATACTCTGTAGCCTTTAGAGCGTTCTGAGTATCCTAACATAATACCTTTCTGTGCTTTGGAATCAAACTTGTTCAGATGTTCTTTAGTATTTAATATAAAGCAAGAACATCCAAAAGGATGAAAATATGAAATGTTTGGTTTTCTTCCTTTACACAGTTCATAGGGAGTCTTTTCTAGAATAGGTCTTATAGAGATTCTATTCTGAATGTAACACGCTGTATTTACAGCTTCTGCCCAAAAGTGCTTTGCTACATTAGTTTCATTGGTCATGGTTCTGGCCATCTCTTGGAGTGTCCTATTCTTCCTCTCTACAACTCCATTTTGTTGTGGAGTTCTAGGGCAGGAGAAATCATGGGATATTCCATTAGAATCAAATAATTCTTCAAAATCTTTGTTTTCAAATTCTCCACCATGATCACTTCTGACTCTAATAATTTTAGAGTCAAATTCTTTTTGCACTTTGGAACAGAAACTGGTGAATACAGAGTGAGACTCACTCTTGTGCTTTAGGAATTTTACCCATGTCCAGCGACTGTAATCATCAACAATGACTAGTCCATACTTCTTTCCATTAACTGATGCTATTTTCACAGGACCAAATAAGTCAATGTGAAGAAGTTCCAGAGGCTTAGAGGTAGAAACAACATTTTTCTTTTTAAAAGATGTTTTTGAAAATTTTCCTTTCTGACAAGCTTCACACAGAGCATCTGAAGAAAACTTCAGTTTAGGTAGGCCTCTGACTAACTCGAGTTTAGTTAGCTGAGAAAGTTTCCTCATGCTAATGTGGCCCAAGCGTCTATGCCATACCCATTGCTCTTTGTGAACTGACATTAGACATTTAACATTTTGATCTTTTAAATCAGAAAGATTTATTTTGTAAATGTTGTTTTTCCTCTTGCCTGTGAAAAGGACAGAGCCATCGTTCTGATTAATGGCTTTACATGTTTTTTGATTGAAGATTACATCATAACCGTTATCACTTAATTGACTTATGGATAACAAGTTATGCATTAATCCTTCTACATAAAGAACATCAGATATAGAGGGAAGAGTACCATTACCAATAGTTCCGGAGCCTCTGATCCTTCCTTTCTGATCTCCTCCGAACCCTACAAATCCAGCATCTTTAAGTTCCAGACTTTGGAACATAGACTTTCTTCCCGTCATGTGTCGCGAGCATCCAGAGTCCAGGTACCATGACTGGTGTCTGAACTTTGCTGCATAGGATATCTGCAACATACACAATCTTATCTTTTGGTACCCAGAATCTCTTGGGTCCTTTCAGATTAGTTTTCCCAGAGTTTCTTATAACTTTGGGTTTTCTAGCATTTTTAAATTTTTGTTCTTGTGTGTGTGTGTAATGATATGAAAAGGGAGACTTAAGTTGGTTACTGGTAGAAGTTTTATCTTCCTTAGAATCATACCCAATTCCCTTTTTATTGTTCTGACTAACTCCATAAATCATGGATGCCATAATACTCCTATCTATCCCATTTTTCAGAAATTCTTGAAAGGCTTCTTCGTATTTATAAATTATTGCATTTGAAGTTTGTGGAGTTTGAGATAACGCTTCTTCTAATTCTAAGCTTTTTCTTTTTGCTCCATCTCTTTCTAATGTTAACAATTTAATTTTATCTTCTTGTGCTAGAATTGTCATCTCAAGCTCGCCACAATCTTCAAATTTTGCTTTAAGACAGCCTTTAATGTTTTTAAACTTTTGTTTTAATTTTTGATATGAGCTAAGAGTTTCTGACAAACAAGATTCTAGATCAGATCGGGAAAGTTCAGAAAATACATCTTCAGATTCTTCATCTGAGCTACTCCTGGATGTGGTAGCCATAAGTGCCACATTGGCCTGTTCATCAGAGTCAGATTCTGATGATCCAGATTCACTATCATCCCAGGTAGCCATCAGTCCTTTCTTTGTCCTGAAGGTATTCTTCTTGAAGCTTTCTTTTCTAGGGTTGTCTTTCTTTAGCTTGGGGCATTCATTTCTGTAATGACCTGTTTCTTTACATTCATAACAGGTAATATCTTTGTTAGATTTACCTTTTGAAGTTGATTCAGATCGATCCCCTCTGGGTCTTGGTCTTCTGAAGTTGTTGTTCCTCTTTTTCCAGAGTTGCTTAACTCTTCTGGTTAGTAGGGACAACTCTTCTTCATCATCAGAGTCTTCTGGTTCAGAGTCGTCAGTGTCTTCAGTTTCTGCCTGGAGAGCTTTGGTTCTGTCAGGTTTCCGTCTTTCAGATCTGGACTTTAGCGCTACGGACTTGTTCCTTTTCTGAGGCTCATCTTCCTCTAGTTCTATCTCATGGCTTCTGAGAGAACTGACAAGTTCTTCAAGGCTGATATTGTTCAGATCCTTTGACAGCTTCAGAGCAGTAACCATAGGTCTCCATTTCTTTGGCAGACTTCTGATTATCTTCTTAACATGATCTGCAGTTGTGTATCCTTTGTCTAGCACCTTGAGACCTGCAATAAGAGTTTGGAATCTAGAAAACATAGCCTCTATAGCTTCGTCATCTTCCATCTTGAAGGCTTCATATTTCTGGATAAGCGCCAGAGCCTTCGTCTCTTTGACTTGGGAGTTTCCTTCATGAGTCATCTTCAGAGAGTCAAGTATATCTTTGGCTGTCTCTCTGTTGGTGATCTTTTCATATTCGTTGTATGATATAGCATTTAGAAGTATTGTTCTGGCCTTGTGGTGATTTTTGAAGATACGTTTCTGATCTTCTGACATCTTATTTCTGGGAACTTCAGCTCCATTTTCTGAGACTGGAGGTGTGTATCCATCTGTGACAATGTCCCAGAGGTCAGCGTCATAACCAAGAAAGAAACTTTCGATTCTATCTTTCCAGTAATCAAATTTCTCTCCATCAAAAACAGGAGGCTTAGCATTGTAACTATCTCTTTCGTTTGAGTGGGCCATGGTTTTTCTCGTACTGGATCTCTCTACATTGTTAAGTGTTTGATTAGAAAATCAATAACAGAGCCGGAGCTCTGATACCAATTGAAGGTGAGAAAAACAAGAAAGGGGGGGTTTGAATTGTTTGAAAAAATAAGCGCTTTTTCAAAATGAAAACCACACAATGATTTTATACTGGTTCGCTTATAACACAAAGCTACTCCAGTCCACCCGGCCAAGGTGATTTCGCCTTCAACAAGGACTTAATCCACTAATCTTGAAAGATTACAAACAACGTCTAAGAGAAAAATCTCTTAGTCCTCTCAAGTATACAGACTACACAGAGTCACTTGAGGAAATCAACAAACAAATAAATGAAAGATTAATGTAATCTAGAATGCTTCTAAGAAAGCAGATATTACAATAGTAAGAACAAGAGTTTTTCACGTAATAAGCAAAAACTTCGTGAAGATCTTAGAGAGCAAGAGTGTTTTTCTTGAGTGTTGATGTTTCAGTATAATTTTTGCTTGTTAGCTAATACTTGTGTATTACTGAAAGTTGATTTGCAGTCCTTTATATATAGAAGTGAGGTAGTAAATGAAACTGGTGGATATTAAAATGAATTTACGCCATCACTTAAATAGCTTCTGCAGGATAACTTTCTCTCCTTGAAATGACTACTTACCACAAGTAGTATCTTCTTTATTGAAAACGGAGATTAACGTCTCTTTCTTAATTAGGAAAACCATTTGCAAATCTTTACTTGACTTTAACGTTACTCTTTCATGATTAGCAATCCATGCTCAGAGTATTTGTGTTTCTGGAGAATCTTCGAATCTTGCTTCTGATGTTGAGTTCAGATAGTTTCTTCAGATAGCGCTGATAACTTCTGGAATCTAGAGATAGTATTGTTCAGAGTCAGAACTTCTAGAGCTTACTTCTTGTTCAGATGCATCTGATACTTGTTGTTTTACTCAGAGTTAGACTTTCTTGAACTTGTTTTCACTTCAGATGCTTCTGATCATTTGATAGTTTGTATCTGATCTGGTTTTGTATCTGATGACATCATCAGATTTCTTCCTTCTTTCTTTAGAATCCTGCACACTTAGAAACTTTTCGTTAGGGTGCCATTTTTGGTTTCATCCTTTGTTATCATCAAAATCAAGGAATCTGTTGTAGAACAATTTTTGTTCTTACATATATCACTTACTGAGGAGGAGAAAAATGCTTTGAAACAAAATGATCCCCTCAAGTATGTAAGATTGATGATGGCTCAAAGAGAATCTTCTTCAGAAAAAAGCATTTCTGGAACTTCGCCCCACTCTGGTGCTAGTGCAAACGAAGCATCACATGACGAACTCCTTAAGCAGGTGAAGATGGTTATTTTTGATGTAGATATATTTGAAGAATTGAAGAAGGACGTAGGAGCAAGTTTTGGCATAAAGAAGTTGATAAGAAAGATCAACATCACTGCTTGCCCCACTGATATAGGTGAAGCCCTTATCGACATCCAGAACCTCATTGACCAAGTCTGTGCTGAATACCGTAGGGAGGTGGATGCCAAAGCAAAGCTTCAATCAACTGAACAAGCTCAAGATTCTGAGTTTGATAACGCCCTTCGAACTTCAAAAGCCTCTGAGGAGTTAGCTGCTTCCAAAAAATAAGCCCAAGCAGAATTCAACACTTATACTGCTTCGATACGACTCTGGGAATCTCGCGTTGCAGAATTGCAGAAGAAGATTTTTGATGACAAGGCGAAGCAGGTTGCTATCCAAGGCTTGGATAGTACTGAAGCTGATAATCTGGCGAAGCAGAGCGTAGATCACGTCGAAAAGGCTACTGCTATGAATGAAGATATTACGCGCCTCAGAGGGGTTCAAGCTGCTGTTCAGTACAAGATTGGCTTGGCGAAGATAAAGTATGACCGGATGAAGGCCACTATTCCTTTCTGATTTTCGCTTGTATTCGTTTTATTTGACTTTTTTTTGTTTGTAATTTGATTAAGACAAAGCCATCTTGGAAAAATTTGTCGTTTTACATATATTCACCATCTTGGCTATGATAGTTCTTTGCTTACTACGTTGTTATGATTTTAACTTCATGCATAAATGGTTTATACTTCTTTAAGTATTTCCCATTTAATTTTAGGATTCTTCGATCCTCTGCTAGTTCCTCTATTTCGTATGCATTATTTGAAAATGCTTTTAAAATTCGAAAAGGTCCTTCCCAATGTGGAGACCATTTTCCTAGTGTTTTATTCTTTCGATCCATAGGTAATATAACTTTCCACACTAAATCATTCATAATGAAAGTTTTACCTTTGACCCTCTTATTATATGCTCTTGCTACCCTCTCCTTCTGTCTTCTTAATACTTCTAATGCATGCAACCTTTCTTCGTCCAAATCAACCAGTTCATTCATCATCATTTCCCAATATAGGTCAAATGGAATTTTCCTTGTCTTTGGATTCTTAAGTAAAGAGGTTTCTTGATATCTTCTGCAATTTCTTAAGTCCAGATTAGATAAATTTATTTTTAAGAAAAATATGTTGCAGAATGCTTAAGGTATTAGACAATATTTTCATCAGAGCTATTAATGACTTCTCCCCCTTTTTGTCAGAATCAAAAAGACATAGTAAAAAATAAATAAAGGAAGAGAAAAACATTGTATTAAAATAGAAGCACAAAGGCAACAAGAAATAAGAAAACATCAGATCCAGAGAAGGCAAGAAACAGAAACAACAGGCAAGCAAAAAAAAATAAAAAAAAATCCTAAGTGCCTAGGGGTTCGGAGGCGGAGGCATTCTCTGAAGCAGCATTGCAAGCATGTTCTGGATGTTGTCGTTGACAGTATCTTGCTTGTCCATTATGGCCCGGAGTTCATTCTGATCTTGCTTAAGTTCTTTCAGAGTCTGAAGAACCATAGGGATCACAGAAGAGGACTCCCCCAGAGTCAGAGCCTGCTGAGCTTCAGCTTCAGCAGCAGCTTGTGCTTCTGCATCCGCTAGAGCCTTAGCTTCAGCTTCCTTTTCCCTTAGGATTTCAGCTTGACGAGCTTTTTCTTCTTCTTCTAGTCTTCTTGCTTCTTCTTCAGCTTCCTTGGCCAATCTCTCTTCCTCCAGCCTTCTGGCTTCAGCTTCTCTGGCAAGTCTCTCCTGGAGTCTTGCCTCAGCATCTCTGATGTAGCCATTTCTGACTTGTTCAGATATGCTCTTCAGTCTAAAAGACTCAGAGGTCATCCAGCCAATGACTCTGTTCCAGTGTGTCCTTACAGATTTAGGATCATCACTGATTTCAGAGTTAGTGGTCAGAGACTTGACCTTTTGTACTGAAGCTTCTGCTACCTGCATGATGGCTTCCTCAAGGGTAGGTGTAGAAAGTTCAGGTTCATGTTCAGGTTCATAGGTATGAGGTGGAGAGTTTGGAGGGCTGAGATTTAATGTTTGAGGTTCAGATTCTGATTCAGGTTGAGGTTCAGATTCTGCTTCTGGTTGAGGTTCAGATCTTTGGGGTGAAGCGTAAAGAGGGTTTAAGTCTAAAGGTTCAGTTTCTGGTTCTGGTGCAGCGGAGATGTTTGGTGGGGTGATATCAGAGGTGTGGGGGTCAGAGGGTTGTGTTACAGAAGGTATGGTGGTTGTTTGTTGTGGTGGAGGTGAAGTTGCTTCAGATTGTGTTTGTGTTTGTTGTTGTGAAGCAAGTTTATGAGCATAAATTGTGGCTATGGTTGGGGAATCAGGGTCAGAATATTCTGGGTCAGAAGAGATAGAAACATATGGGGGTGATTCTGGTTCTGAGGATGATGAAGAGGAAGTGCTTTGGTGGGTTTGTTTAGGTTCAGAGGGAGGTATGAATGTACGGGCTACATTTAGAACTGGTGAAGGTTGGGAGGTTCTGGTGGTTGAAGGTGGGATTTCAGAGGTAGTAAAAATAGGTTGTGAAGAGAGAGGGTTAGAAGAAGCCATCAGAGGATTAGTGGTAACAGAAGGAACAGACGTACCAGTAGATATATTCAGAGGAGCTGAAGATCTGCTTCCAGAAGCTTCTTCAATTCTTGCCTTCTTTGCCGGAGGTGCTATCTTCTTCTCAGAGAGACCTCTCTTGTATCTGACGAAGTCTTCTTCTGAATCTAGACAATCGTCGAGGCTGAAGTCAGAGATGTCAACACCTTCATCCAGCAGACGATTAAGATAGATGGCCACCGCATCTCTGGGTTCGTTCTTGAAGAACCTGGAAAGGCCATGAGGCATCTTCCTCTGATCTTTCAAACAATCCCAGGATGTGTCCAGAGTGGGTCTGACTTGAATCTTCTTAATTATCCCCATACTCTTGAGATTTCTGGCATTCAGAGGCTTCCCAACATCTATTGCCAGATCTAGCATCAACTTGGCCTTCTCCAGATGATCCACCATCCCATTCTCAATGAAGACATCAGATAACAATCTTCCCAGAGGGATGTAGGATCTGGGCTTCATATTGTTTCTGGTTTCTTTGACAGAATCTCTCAGATATCTGAATAGAAGCGCAGGAAGGCAAATCTTCACTCCCTTCTGAATACAATACAGAATGCATTTCTGGTCTGCATTGATGTAGTCAGAGGAGTTAGAGGCTGGTCGGTGGTGAATGGTTCCCAGAATAATCTTCAGCCACACTCTGAGGTTCTGGTGCAGCTCTTTGTTCTTTGAAGGATTTCCTTCAGTGTTGGGTTTGAAGATTGTTGGGTTGATTACATCAGTAATGCGCTTTGACCTAGGAGGGATGTTGTAAATCCTTTTTCCTCCACTTCTTTCCATGTTCAACAGGGAGGCAATTGACCTTTTAGTAATAACAATCTTCACCCCCAGAACATAGGATACGATGAAGTGGTCATCTGCATATGCAAATCTCCAGAACTCCTTGATGAGAAGAGGGTAAACAGGACCATAAAGCCTTTGGAAGTAGTTTTCCCATCCTTGTTTGCGAAGCTCTTCAGTAAGATCAACGCCATTTTTCTTCAAGTTGTCGAAATCAACTAGTGATTCACACAACACGTCCAATCCTTCAAAAGGGGTTGAAAGGTTGATATGGCGTTCACGGTCAAGAACATGAGGTTCTTTGTAAACAGGGGTGATGGTGACGCCTGTAACCGTTGGTGTTGGAATGCTTGAGGTTTGAGCAGTAGAGCTTGATTCCATTTCTTGAGAGAAGTTAAAGACTTGTTGTTGTTGAGCGTCCATGGTGAAGGAGAAGAAGATTGATGAAGATGAAGAGCTTTCAGAGAATGCTTGAGAGAGGTTTAGGGTTTTAGAGTGAGTGAGAGTGATAAGTGTGTGAAATGTGAGAGAAAGTGTTTATATACTCTAAGTAAAACACATGCAAAACGACACATTAAATTGCGTTAGCACAACGCTCAAGTAAGCACGCTTGGGGGAAAAATGATTACAGCTAATTAATGAATGTCTAATCCCACAGTACGCACACTGCTCAAGGAGATTTCAAACGTTCTGACCTTTGAATTTCTTTTGACAGCTGTCTAGAAGTTCTAGGGTTAGACGCTTAGTGCTCCACGTGTTGATGTATCTGATCTTCAGGAATACCAAAAGATTGATTCCTGGAGATTTCTAACTCAGATATCTTCTTAACTGGTAGAAGTATCAGAGTCAGAGGCAGAAGTGTATTTGTTTTTATCAGAGTCTCATTTTACATTTTCAGAGCCATGCTTCACTCAGGGCAATTTTTAATGTTCAGATGTTCTAAGATAAAAAGAAATCTATCTTCAGCTAGAGGCTTAGTAAAGATATCTGCCCATTGATGTTCAGTATCAATGAACTTCAATGTTACTATCCCTTTCTGAACATAGTCTCTGATAAAATGATGTTTTATTTCAATGTGTTTGGCTCTGGAATGTAGAATGGGATTCTTACTTAAACAAATAGCAGCAGTATTATCACAAAAGATAGGAATGTTACTCTCAAAGATTTGCAGATCTTCTAACTGATGCTTCATCCAGAGCATCTGAGTTGTGCACAGTGACGCTGAGATATATTCTGCTTCTGCAGTTGATAGAGCAATTGTTGATTGTCTTTTGTTAGCCCAGGATATCAGATTGTTTCCCAGAAGCTGGCAATTTCCAGAAGTGCTTTTTCGTTCTATTCTATCTCCTGCATAATCTGCATCACAATAACCCGAGAGTCTATACTCTGATGTTTTCTCATACATCAGGCCCAGGTTAGGAGTTCCTTTCAGATACTTAAGAATTCTCTTAACTGCTGTTAAATGAGATTCTCTAGGATCTGATTGGAATCTGGCACAAAGACAGACACTAAAGAGAATATCAGGACGAGTAGCAGTCAGATAGAGAAGAGAGCCTATCATACCTCGATAGAGCTTCTGACAAACCTTGTTGCTTACCTCTTCCTTTTCAAGAATGCAAGTTGGGTGCATGGGAGTTTTTGCAGAGTTGCATTCAGTCATGTCAAACTTCTTCAGAACGTCTTTAATATATTTACTTTGATGGACGTACGTGACTTCTGGAGTTTGATTAATTTGAATTCCCAGAAAGAACTTTAGTTCTTGCATTAAACTCATCTCAAATTCTGCCTGCATTAACTTAGAAAATTCTTGGCAAACAGAGATATTAGCAGAACCAAAAATAATATCATCAACATAAATCTGGCATATCATGAGATCATTATTAAGGTTTTTACAGAAGAGTGTAGAATCAACTTTCCCTCTGATAAAATTTTGTTCCAGAAGAAAATTGCTTAATCGTTCATACCAAGCTCTGGGAGCTTGTTTGAGTCCTTATAAGGATTTCTTAAGTTTAAAAACATGTTCTGGAAAATTTGAATTTTCAAAGCCTGGAGGTTGATTGACATACACTTCTTCTGAAATATAACCATTAAGAAATGCACTCTTGACATCCATTTGATATAATTTGATAGAGTGATTAATAGCAAAAGATACAAGAAGACGAATATATTAATTTACATGTGTATAATATTAATTGTTTATAAATTAAATTAATATATATATATAAATTAATATATATATATCTTATAAATAATTTTATTTATATATTTGTGTTAATATAAATTAATATAATTTATAAAAAATATAAATTTATCAAATATCAAATATTTTAAAAAAAAAAATAAAAAAAAATATAACATATAAAAAAAAAATAAAAAAAAATGGAATGGGTGTAGGCGCCACTCCTAGTGGCGACTTGCCCTACCCATTAAGGGTAGGCGCCAACTACGGTGGCGCCTATGTAGTAACTTAGGGCAAAATTTGCCCATTTGTGTAATATTTTTGAAAAAATGATTAATTTTAAAATTTTTTTAAAATTTCTGAATATTTAAAAAAAAAATTCGTAATTTGCAGCTCATGTGTAACTCGTGTTTTCATTCAATGTAATAAAAACAAAGTTTATTTATTTTAAATTTTCGTTTCATTTTACTTTCAATCCAATTTTGATTTTCATGCTTGTGATGACCATATGTGATGTAATGATTATAATGGATGTTGTAAATTTCATGTAAACCACACATTTTTTTCACTTATGTAATACACAGCATTTTAATTCAATTTGAAACTTTCTCCATTTCAATAATATATATATATATATATATATATATATATATATATATATATATATATATATATATATATATATATATATATATATATATATATATATATATATAATATATATATATATATATATATATATATATATATATATATATATGAATTGAACTATAATTTCAAATCTAAAATCTAAAAGCTTAAGATTCTAGTATAATTTAAAATAAAATCTAAAGCTTAAGATTCTAGTATAATTTAAAAGGTAATGCTAAGTTACTGTAACATTATCCTAATCTAAATTATAATCAGTTTTAAAGAAGAAAAAAAAAATGAATGAAAAGAATGAAATAAACTCCTACCTAAATTAATTATTTACTTTTGAATGAATTTTGTCTGTAACGAAAATAGACTAAGATTCTTCAATTGATCTTGGAGAGCATAAACGATACTCCATGGGAGAAATCACAGTAATGTAAACATTTTGAAAAACACATTAATTTTAACACACCATGCCATGACATGACTATGGTAAAGTCTTTGATTTTGACTTGCCCATTGGCTTGAGCATAATAGGGTGTGGATGTTAATAATTTGAAACCCATTTCCTTTGCAAATTCTTGCATCTTTCGACCAGTAAAAACTGATCCTTGATCTGTTGTTATACTTTTTGGGATCCCAAATCTATATAGTATTTTCCTTTGAACGAATTCAATGACAGTTTCTTGATCCATATTTACTAAAGGTACTGCTTCGACCCATTTAGTGAAATAGTCAATTCCTACAAGGATGTACTTTTGACCTTTGGATGAAGTAGGTCGAATTTCCCCAATTAGATCTAATGCCCAACCTATGAAAGGCCAAGGCTTGATAATTGCATGAAGCTCACTTGCAGGAGCATGTTGAATTCCTGCATGTGCTTGACATTCTTGGCAACCCTTAGCAAACTCTATACAATCTTTTAACATGGTGGGCCAATACATTACATATCTGAAAAGCAACCATTTCATCTTATGGCCTGCCTGGTGTGCTCCACAGGCTCCACTATGTACACTAGATAATGCTAAGTACGCCTCGTTTTCCCATAAACATTTCAACAGGATTCCTTCAGGGGTTTTCTTGAATAATTCATTCCCCATCCAAACATAAGATAAAGCCCTGTACTTGGTTTTTCTTTCTGTATCTATCGAAGGGTCCTTGAGATAATTAATAATTGGATTCCTCCAATCTGTATCCATTAAGGTATCAATGGCCAGTACTTCGAACTCTTCTTTGTTAGCATATCCTAACTGAGTGCTTTCCAAGTCTGTCGGAGACAATCTGGTAGCCATTGCTTTTCCTCTTACTTCGACAAGTTCCTCTAGCTTCTCTTTTGAAATTCTATACCCTGAAGCTATTTGTGCGAAGTCATTAGCTTCTTGATTTTTTATTCTAGGAACATGTTTTATGTCTATATATTCAAAAAATTTGAGCAACCTATTTGCCATGACGAAGTACATAATCAAATTTTCTTTTATACATTTGTACTCTTTCGTTAGTTGCTTAATTACTAATTCCGAGTCTCCTTTAATTTTGACCCTAGTTGCCCCCAATTACAACAAAGCCTCAAGTCCTGCAATAAGGGCTTCATATTCTGCTTCATTGTTAGAACAAAGGGGACCTTCGATTCTATATTTGAGTTTTGTTGGAATTCCATCAGGAGAAATTATCATGATCCCAACTCCATTTCCATCCTTATGAGTGGAATCATCGAAGAATAATCTCCAAGGTTTTAACTCAACTTGAAGTTGAGGACTTTTGACCACTGCATGGTCTACAATAAAGTCTGATACTATTTGTCCCTTCATTGCTCTTAAAGGCATAAAGGCTAAAGAATATTCAGTGAGGGCTAATGCCCATTTGCCAATTCGACTGTGCATTATTGGCTTTGATAACATATACTTGATGACATCAAAGTGTGAAGAGACGTATAAATCAATAGGTTTTATATAATACTTGAGTTTAGTACAAGAGAAATGCAGACAAAGACACAACTTTTCTATTGAAGTGTATCTAGTTTCTGCATCATTCAAAACCCTACTAAGATAATAAATGGCTCTTTCGACGCCATCTTCATTCTCTTGTGCTAACATGCTACCTATAGTAGTGTCGGAAGCTGATATATACAATCTCATAGGCTTCTTTCCACATGGTGGTGACAAGATAGGAGGATTCATCAGATAATGCTTGATCTTGTTGAATGCCTTTTGATGTTCATCATTCCATTCGAACTTCCCTTATTTCAGGCGTAGGAGGGGAGAGAAGGCTTGAGTTTGACCACTTAAGTTTGAGATGAATCTTGTCAGGAAGTTTATCTTTCCTAATAATGATTGCAAATATTTCTTAGTTGGTGGTGCTTTGGTCTCCATAATAGCCTTTGTCTTATTCTGATTGATTTCTATCCCCTTTTTATGGACCACAAAGCCCAGAAAATCTCCAGCCTATACAAAGAATGCACATTTAAGAGGATTCATCTTTAAGCCATGTTTTATCATTCTTTCGAATGATTGGCTGAGATGGGTTAGATGATTTTCGTCTGATATAGATTTTATCACAATATCATCTATATAAACCTGCATAAATGTCTCTGTATAATCATGGAATACAGAATTAATTGCTCGCTGGTATGTTGCCCCAGCATTTTTTAAACCAAAAGGCATAACTATCCATTCATAAGTTCCTATTGCCCCTGGACATCGAAAGGCTGTTTTGGAAATATCCTCTTCAGCAATGAAAATCTGGTTATAGCCAGAATATCCATCAAGCATGCTAAGATATTCATGGCCTGCAGCTGAGTCGACTAGCATCTCTGCCACAAGCATTGGATACTCATCTCTAGGAGTTGCTGCATTTAGATCATAAAAATCTATACATACTCTTAAAGAGCCATTTTTCTTAATCATAGGAACTATATTTGCAATCCATTCGACATACCTTGTGGTCCTGATGAAATTGCATCGAAGAAGTCTTTCGACCTCTTTTTTGATCTTTGAGAGGATCTCTGGGGCGAATCTCCTTGGAGTCTGCTTGATGGGCTTCTTGCCATCCTTGATAGGCAGCTTCAATTCGACCAGTTCCCTCTTCAAACCAGGCATCTCGTCGTAGTCCCAAGCAAAACAATCTTTGTTTTCTCTTAGCAGTCCAATTACTCTTACTTTCAACTTGGGGTCCAGTTTAGTGCTGATGTAGGTGATTCTTTTTGTGCTCCCATCTCCAAGATCAATTTCTTCAAGGGGATCTTGCGCTAACATCTTCGCACTCAACGTCACTGGATCGTTTTCGAATCCCAGAGGCTCTTCGTCATAGATGGCATCTAACCTCTGTTCTGTTAGTTCCATAGGTACTTGTTCGTTAGGGGGTTTTGGTTTAAAGTACTCCCCAGTTCCTGTATTATAAATTTCACCATATGTGGCTTTGTCAGCCATGTTAGTTATCTCGGCTTCGAGAGCCGCTTTTCTTTTGTTCTCAGCCATGTAGGCCGAAATCTTTTCGAAAAAAGAAGACTCAGGCATAATCCAGGTCTTCATCCCAGGCTGTTGGCCGTATTTCAGATGACTCCCCTTCTTCTGGGTCCCCCATAATTTCCCCACCCCACTGAAAGCCATTAGGATGTAGAGTCAAGAAATACAAAGCATTTTTATTTGGGGAGTAGCTGTCTTCAGTTGGGTGACATGGTCCTATATGAGCCAAGTTCCTGTCGAAGTTCTTCTTATCTACATGGTTCACTTCCGCCATGAAGTAACTTTGGTCAGCCTCAACATTTTCTATTACACCATCTTCTCTCCAGATGGATACCCTCTGGTGCATGGTCGAAGGAACTGCCCCTATTCCATGGATCCATTCCCTTCCTAGCAGCAAGTTGTAATTCACCTTCGCAGGTATTACCATGAACATTATTGGTCTTGTGATTGATCCAACAGTCAGATCTACTTGTATGACACCCAAAGTCTGTCCTATCTTACCCTCATAGTTCGACAATACCATATTATGAGGTTTAAAATCAGTATCGAACATACCTATCTTTTTCAACATGAACTGAGGCATCAGATTGACTGCTGCTCCTCCATCCACCAGAACTTTGTTCACCCCCACATGTTCAACTTTAGCTCTAATGTATAAGGGCTTGAGATGGTTCTGCATCCCTTGGTGAGGCCTTTCAAAAAGAGCATTATGCTCTTCGACAGCGTCGTTATTGAGAACGTAGTAACACACAGGTTTATGCTTCGCCATCTCCACAACATATGCTTCCTCATTGTCTTCAATCTCCGTCTCCTGATTATATTCGTATGGCAGAACTGATACCACATTGCAATTCATATTAACAGATGACACTCCGTCGGACTCAAAGTCGTCAGTGAGCATTTCTTTCTCTCTTATTTGTTCCTCCTGAACTTTCTGATTTTTGTTTTCATCTGGAAACAACTTCCTTCCTACAGGTGGTTCGGTCGAATTTGTGACATTTGGGGGAACCTTGATGTTGCTGGATTCTCCAATCTCCCTTGAAGTCATCTCTCTTTCAGCCTTCCTAAACCTCTGATGTCTTCTCCACTAGGACCTTGACATGGAATTCTTTCCTTTGTAGTTCTCCAGTCTGATAGCCTCTCTCTTAGATGCCTGGAACTGTTTTCTATAAGCCCAAGAGGTTCTTCCTCCATCCTCAAAACTTTTCCACTTTCCCCTCTTTGACCCCGCCTGAGTCCATTTGTCCTCAGGGACTTCTGCTGGAAGCTTAAACATAACTCTTTTCGCCCTTGGGTGATGGCTGTCTTGCCTCCTAGGAACTCCCCTCTTGTCGAATATGTACATATTCGGGTTACCTCCGTGTCCATCCCAACCTTCGTTAGATGGAATTCTCTCGAACGCTTCAGCCAATTCCCTGTTGTAAACTGCCCCACATCTGGGACACATCAAGCATTCTGTTTCGTACTTGTAGCAATGCACAATAAAACCAAGAAGGCTTTCTCCAGGCTTGGGATAAACCTTTAGTAGTTGGCTTTCCTTTCTCCAATTTCTCTCAGTCTTAGTTCGTTGCCATCTTTCATTGTCCTCAGCCACCCTTCGACACGTGATGATGCTACACCTTGGGCACAACAACATGTCATAATTTCTTTTGTGACACCTCCAAAGGTATTCACGTAGGCTCTCATTGGCTTTGGGATAGCCAAACTGCATTTCCTCTTGCTCTATCTTCAGACACCTCTCCACTTCCTCCATCTCTGGGGGGGGGGGGGGGGGGTTGGTTCAGATCCACCATGTTGACACCTAGATTGGCGCCCTCAGCGATTGAAATTTCCTCAAATTTCTTCCTTAGGCCCTCAGTAGCCTCAGTTTCCTTCCCATTAAGACCTTTAGTGGCCTTTGGTTCAACATCAGCAACCTGTTCACTTTCGACAGAAATTCCAAAGGGAACATCATTATTTAGGCCATCAGTAGCCTGTTTTCCAACTGGCACATAGCCTTCAGTTCCCGTTTCCTTCACAGCCTCGATTTCCACCATGTCAATCATGTTGATTTCGACAGGTTCAACATAATTTGTGTCAGCAATGTTGAGGGGGTCAGCGTCAACCTTCATCTGGTTTCTCCCATTGTCAGCGAACTTGAGGCGGTCATCCTTAATTGCATTCTGAATAAGATCCCTGAAAAGAAAGCATTGTGAGGTTTTATGGCCTAAAAAATTGTGGTATTTACAGAAGCCTCTTTTCTCCCGTTGTTCTAACGGAGGGATTTTGGTATTAGGAGGCACTAGCATTTGGTCATCTTTCACTAATAAATCGAAGATTTCATCACATTTGGTAACATCAAATGTGTAAGTCTTCTTAGAAATCTATCACTCTTTTCAGTTTCGACAGGGTTCCTGTCATTTGAAGCTGTAAGTAATTTGCAAGCATAAAGTGGTGCTTCTTTTAATTCAGCCAAATCTACTTCGAAATGCTCGAGACCATAAGGGTCATTAGAGATTTCAGACTCCTCATCTTCGACTTCGACATAAGCAACCCTTTCTTTCTTATAATTCTTATTCGCTCTGGCCTTTTCAGCTTTTAAACGTTCGACCTGTCGAACCCTGTCTGATAATTGGGCCATATCTCTGAGATACTGGGTATCTAACTTTTTCCTAATGGAATAGTCTAACCCTCCAGCGGCCATTTCGACCAATTCATGTTCAGGCACTACTGTAACGCATCTAGATTTCAACAAACGGAACAGATAATCATCTATAGGTTTAGTGAATTTTCTTTTAATACTGGCTAATTCATTAAGACTTATCTTAGTTTGGCCCATGTAGAATTGTTCATGAAATAATCTCTCCAAGTGAGGCAAAGTATCTATGGAATTTGGTGGCAAAGTTGTAAACCACGTGAAGGCATTCTTCGTTAAAGAACTGGGGAAATATTTCATTCTTAGGTTCTCACTGTTCGCCAAATCCCCTGCCTCAGTCATGTATCTGGCTATGTGTTCTATAGTGGATTTACTAGTGTCCCCTGCGAATTTGGTGAACTTAGGGATTTTACAACCCCTTGGTATTTTAGTTTGTAGGGCGTATTCTGATAACAAAGAGGTATAATTTGGCCGTCGAAGCCATGTATTCAGACCATTCTGGGCCATGATTCTCTCTATCATAGTAGTTATGTTATTTTCCGTCATGTTTTCTTGCCTAACCCTATGAATTACTTCATCTGCATCCTGGTCTTTGTTAACCATCATTACTCTCCTAGGTTGTTCTTTAGGGACTTCCTGCCGAACTGACCGTTGTTCTAATCTTGCCCCCATGATCCTTTCGTCAGGCGCTTGTCTAAGTGGTCGAACCTGATTTATAGTTGGTTCTTCTTCCTGGATTATGACTTGGTTTGGTCTGCGTCGAACAGAGGACTGAGGGGCGCCTAGGAAATCTACTATGCGTCCCATCTGCGCTGACAGTTGTTGGTATGTTTGGGCATTATCATTGTTTGTCCTATTTGCATTCTGTATTAGGGGAGAAAAAATGGTATTCATTTCTCTGGCAAGAACTCCTACCATATCATGGTTACTATCATCCATTTGTTGTCTAAAGGATGCCTGGTTATTCATTGTAAGGGTAGGTAATAGGGTGGATACTCCTTGTGATTGGGTATTTCGACCTATATGGTTCATGCCAGAACTAGAATTTTGAATTGGCGAAATAACTGTATTCTGGGGTTGAGTATATATGGAGGTATTATTTTGAAGTCCTGCCATGGAAGTAGATGGCATTCCATATGTGTATTCTCTCCCAGGCCTAAAAATCTCAAATCCCGATGGCCTAGGGGTAGTAGGTGTTGGTTGGTTTCCGACAATTGTCGAAAATGGGCGAGGGATTGAACTTGCAGAAACGTCTCCCACGCTAGACATAATAGGCATTGTTGTCGAATTATTTAAGGCCATGGATCCAATTGTTGGTATGGCTTGCGTACTAGGGATCTCAGTGGATGCATCAATCGAACTTGTTCCGATTGTGCCTGTTCCTTGGGGAGGAAATTTCTCCCTTGACTGGTTGTATTAACCATCTTTTTTGTGTTTTTTCTTTTGGTTATAGGTTGCGAATTGTTGGCTATCTTACCACTTCTAAGGTTCATGCAACACTATGATTTTTTAACTCAAAAGAATAACAACAATTTTGTATTGTAAAAGTAAAGCAAACTATTATAATTAATAGTTCTTTTGACACTGTCCCGCCGGGTGTGCCAATTTGTTTACCAGTAATTTCTGACAAACAACCGCTAGTCCTCCAATGTTATTAATCTTGGTAACTTACAGGATCAACTAGATTGATCCTAGGACATGTGTCTCAAGAACTAATGTTATGGTGGTTTGATTCATGATTAAGTTTGTTTCTAGGTTATGAATGGTACAAAGTAAAGAGTGTTTCGATAATAATCCTAAACGAATCCTAAAGGCTTATGACTTTAAAGATAAAGCACACATAGAAGTAATTCTGTAAAAAGGTTTGTAAAGATAACAAAGGTAATTGGCAAGAGTAAAGATGAATAACTTGAAGTAAGAGGTTCTAAGTTTGAAAAGTGCTGGGAATAAAGGTTTGGCGAAATATAAATGCAAAGATAAAAGTAATGACGCAAGACTTGTGAGGATAAAGGTAATTCGACAGAAAAAAGACAGTAAATGGTTAAATTTAAGTAACTTGCATCAAAAAGATAATATGGAATGTAATCATGGTGTTCTTCATACATACATTTTCAGCAAAGACTCGTTTCTCTCGCTCCGGTACTTTGAGTATTTTTAGTGAATTTTGTATATTAGTTTGAACACCCGAAATCTAAAAACTAAGACTCCTATTTATAACATTTCGACCCTAACGGTCTCTACACAGATGATTGCCACGTTCGGCGTTTTCAAGCGTCGCATGTCTCAGATGCTTCCACGCGTTCGCCTGACGAAACTGCTTCGTTTGAATTTCAAATCTTTCTCGCTTGAAGCTTCGAATCTGTCAAACGCCTACGTCGAAGAGAACTTGTGGAGATCCTAAAATCTTCTAAGTCCTAAGCTTCGACCAAAAAGGTCCTTTCTCCCAAGAAAAGGATTTAAATAATAGCTTCGACAAAGCCATTTTTATATTATTCTCCAAAACATAATATTTCAAAGAACTTTAACCTAATGGTCGAAATCTCCAGCTAACAACCATTTAATTTTTGTTTCTATTCACTTGCCATTGTTCATATCATTCTAATTGTTTGTGTTAATGCAATTTTCACTTTGTCCATTTGGACCATATTGTGTGATATATTTTGTTTGTGTATACTTTGCTTGTTTGTGTGGTCTTTGACCATTAATGTACATAATAACAACAAAAACCCTAAAAGACTTTTGTATGGATTGTTGGCTTGATCTTGGACAAATGGACTTAGAATCTAGGCAACCTTCCTATGCTAAAGGACTTGGCCAATGCCAACTTGTTGAGAAACCAAGTGCTTGCAATCTGAAACTTCATCTGATACATCATTCAAGATCCTTTTGAGTTCATCTGCAACATGATCATTGTGAAGCTGTTATTTTGAACCCGTGACTTGTGGAATTCATCTGTTACATGGGCTACTTTGAAGAAGATAATGGAATGGATAAGATTGGATGTGGCCATCTTTATTTGATGCCTTGCTCTTCAAGATAATATAATTGTGCATTTGTGTGTTGCTTGATTCTAAAAATCCAAGGGAATTCTGGGTTTCTATTGGCATTCTTGTCTATTGGATTGCTACCCATTTGGTCAGATCTTTTCAACTCTAAACTTTTAATTTTGTACATAGGATAGCCTCTTCATCTTCTCCCCATTTCTTTAATTTCAAAATCCCTCCCTCCATTTTTTAAAACCTTCTTTGTGTGAACTACTTTTGTTCTAAACTTTGACCATTTTGCAAAGAAAGATAGAAACTTTGGCCTTATGCCATTGCATTTTCAAACTTCTTTTCTTAAATCAAGCTTGTAAATAAATTTAACTATACTTGACCTAAACTTTCAAAAAAGCCAAAAAGAACTAACTCATTCAAACCATTTTTAGGCCTTCGTGCCTTTCAAACTTAAATTTTGTTAAAAGCAATGCATCCATTTTGAAATTTGTATCACGAACTACGAGGTTTTGATCCCTCATGTTTATGTTGGTATGTAGGCACAAGACGGAAGGTCTTGTTAAACACAAAAATATAATTAATGAATTCTTTTCTCATCTCCCCATTCTATTTTTTTGTAAACATCACTTTATACCAAGTACATTTGCACACAAAAAGGGCTCCCTAGGAGTACCTAAGACACTTTGGGTGCTAACATCTTCCCTTTGTGTAACCAACCCCCTTACCTGTAATCTCTGACTTTTTATTAGTTTTGATTTGAAAACTTCTTACTTTTGGGTTTTGTTAGTACTTTTTCCCTTTTCCCTTGGAAACAATAAAAGCGCAGTGGCGACTCTTGTTACTTGATCTCTAGCTTGTCAATAGCTTGATGATCATTAATTTACCGCTATAAAAATTAAGTGGCGACTCTGCTGGGGAGTAGTCTCCAGTGGGTTTAGCCTACTTTTTGTGTGTGTATATTTGTATATATGTATGTGTGATATAATCTGCTTGTTGTGCTTGGTGATCTCTGAATAGTGAGATAAGTTCTAACCCGAACTTGAGTGCAATTAAGATAGGAGGATGGTATAGTCATGTTCGACTTGTATGGAGTAGTCCTTAATAAGTTGGCTTGAGATCCATCTGCTCAGTGGAGACTCCTTTGGATTTGGAAATGTCACATAAGTATTTGTGGTTAGGCATTACTATTTCATATTGGGCCTGAGAAGTTGAGGACCTTAGAACATTTAACCCATCTTGGCCTATTTAGGGCGTAGTGCGGAAACTGTTCAAGTGTAGCCTTGATAACAGTTGTTACGCGATACTACACTCAGACGAGTTTCTCTTGAGAATATTATGGGTTGATGAGTCAGTCATCTTAACCTGTAATATCCGATAGATGGAATTAAGACTCTCGGAACTTTTTAGAACATGATCTACAGGTTTTTATCCTTAACTCACTCCTTTGGGATGGTTCTTACCCAGACTCCATGCTCGTGACTTACAACAAACCCTTGATTCTTGGTTGATCCAATCAAGTCTTGTCAATATCAATGGAACTTGGGTGTTGATAAGGTGTAAACCATAATCCACCAAAATGGATGATTGATCTTGACCAAGATTTGATTAATCCCTTAACCTTTGTTTTCCTTGTGTGTGATCCCTTATTTGTGATTGTTGCATTCATGCATTCATGCGCATCATAACATTCATCACATGAAAATTTCAAGGAACTAAGGTATCATTTGCAAATATTTTCAGACCATGGATTATGGACGAAGGAACACTAAGAAGTACAATTTCAGATGTCCCGACTTGAAAGAGTTAAGGAAGCTAACATCTTTTGTATTATATCCCTTGGACTTCAAACAACGTCATAAGAAGCTTTTGTCCATCTTGTCTGCTGATGTGGGTGAAGGACTCTTGAGTGTGTTAATGCAGTTCTATGATCCTCTCTACCGTTGTTTCACTTTCCCAGATTTTCAGCTTGTGCCTACATTGGAGGAGTATTCTCATCTTTTGGGGATACCTATTTCTAGTAGAGTGCCTTTTAGTGGATTGGAGGAGATTCCCCGATCTAGTATGATTGCTGAAGCTCTTCACTTGAAGAAGTTTGAGATAAAGGCTCATTGGGTGAAGAAAGGAGGGTTATTTGGGTTGCCATCTGTTTTCCTCATCAAGGAAGCTACTACTTTTGCTCAAGCTGGTAGTGTGGACGCTTTTGAAGCTATCTTTGTGTTGCTCATTTATGGATTAGCTTTGTTCCCTAACATTGACGGTTTTATTGATGTTAACGCCATTAGACTTTTCTTGATTGGGAATCCTGCGCCTACTTTGTTGGATGATATGTATTTCTCTTTGCATCTAAGGAATTCTAAGGGTGGTGGAACGATTGTCTGTTGCATTCCTCTTCTGTACAAGTGGTTTATTTCACACTTGCCTGAGACCCCTGCTTTTATGGAGAATAAACAATGTCTAAGGTGGTCTCAGAGACTTATGTCTCTCACCAATAATGATATAGTTTGGTATGGCCCATCTTTAAGCAGTTTGGAGATTATTGATAGTTGTGGTGAATTCTCTAATGTGCCTCTCATTGGTAAACAAGGAGGAATTAACTACAACCCTGCTTTGGATCGTCGTAAACTTGGGTTCCCCTTGAGAGGCAAACCTAACAACATGTTGTTAGAAGGTCTTTTCTATAAAGAGGGTAAAGATTCCCAACATTTGAAGCAGAAGATTGTGCATGCTTGGCATAATGTGCATAGGAAAGGAAGATCCGAGCTTGGTCCGTGCAATTGTGTAGCTTTGGAAGCTTACACTCTTTGGGTGAAGAAGAGAGCTATGGAGTTGAAGATGCCTTATCCTTGCGAAAGACCTCTGTCTATGGTTGTGGTTGAGCCATTAACTCTCCCTAACCAAGATGTAGAGGAGTTGGAAGACACGCTCATCAAGATGAAGCAAGAGAAGGACATGTGGGAAGAGCGTTTCCATGCTTTGAGCAAGAAGCATGAAGAGTTGCAGTTGGAGTCTAAGGACAAAGATGCACTTATTGAGCTACTTGAAGACCGAGTGACAAAGAGACAGAGAGAGCCAGAGGTTTCATCTTCTAGCATGCCTCAGCCTCCAGTTGCTTGGAAGAAGATTATTGATCAGCTTGTCCTCGAGAAGACTCAGATGAAGGCTTCTTTTGAGACCGAGATCCGTTGCATTCGAAGGAAGTACGTGCCTTCAGCCAGATCTTCTAACATTATTGTTAGGGATCCTTAGGATGACTAGTCTCCTTTTCTCTTGTATCTTTTTATTTTGGTTTCTGAAATTGTACTCAGTGTAATCCTTCCAATTTATATAAATAAAAAGAGATTTTTGGTCATATCAAATTGTTGCAATTGCCATTTAAATATTATATATTTGCAAATGATATAGTAAGTTCCTTGAAAATAAAATAATCAAGCATTGCATTTCATGCATCACTTGCGTAAGCAGATTTTCGCCAGATGTCTGATTGGTGTTTCTTCTGTGCTTTGGAAAAGATGACTCACCGGTACAATACCCGAGCTAATCATATGAGAATCATGGAACATTTGGAGCAAGAGAACAGAGAGCTGAAGGACGAGATCGCCCGCCCGACTGCCATGATGGAGTCAGTTCTTGCTGCTCAGAACCAAGCTTCTCCAACACCTGTAACTCCTCCCGCGAGGACTGTTACTTCAGAGGTGACTACCTCTACCATGCATGCTGCTACCGCCCATTTCGCACCGAATATGCCTACCGGATTCCCATGGGGAATGCCGCCCAACTTTGTGCCCGAAGGCTTTGCGCCTACATTTGCTTCCACGCTGGCATCTAGCCCGGTCATGTCCGTGCCACCTCTCGTTGTGCACACTTTGCCTCACGTTGAGGATACCATCTATCATTATGAGCCGTCTGAGGGTCTGGATGTTTTTGAGAAGATGAACGAGATGAAAGATCAGTTTCTTGAGATGCATAAGGAATTGAAGACGCTGAGAGGTGAAGATTTGTTTGGAAAGAGTGCTGTTGAGTTGTGCTTAGTGCCCAACGTCAAGATCCCAGTGAAGTTCAAAGTGCCTGACTTTGAAAAGTATAAGAGGAACTCTTGTTCACTCAGTCATCTTGTGATGTATGCCCGTAAGATGTTTACTCATACCGACAATGATCAATTGCTTATTCACTACTTCCAAGATAGTCTGACTGGTGCTGCACTCTGTTGGTACACGGGGTTGGATAGTGCAAGCATTCACACTTTCAACGACTTGGGAGAGGCTTTTATGAAGCAATACAAGTATAATGTGGACATGGCACCGGATAGAGACCAGTTGAGGTCTATGTCTCAGAAGGACAAAGAGACATTTAAAGAATACGCGCAAAGATGAAGGGAGTTGGCCGCCCAGATCACTCCTCCTTTGGAGGAGAAAAAAATGACAAATATCTTCTTGAAAACTATGAGTTCATTTTATTATGAACGCATGATCGCTAGTTCCCTCAGTGATTTTACCGAAACGGTAAACATGGGGATGAGACTTGAGGAAGGAGTCTGTGAGAGATAATTGTCAAGAGATGAGACGTCAACAAGCAAGAGATATGGTAACAACTTTGGTAAGAAGAAGGATAGTGAGACCAATACAGTAATCAGTGGGAGGCAGAGGAGGCTTCAGATCAGAAGGAATCCACCACCCCGTCAACATCATCATCATTAAGTGTCATCAGTAATTCTGGTATTTTCTAATCAACAAGCAACACCAATTCAACAACAACAACAACATCAACAACCGTAACAACGAACAAACACCTACAAGAACAATACCAACAACAATCATCATCAGTAAAACTTTGAGAGGAAAAAGGTCTCTTTTGACCCGATTCCTATGTCATATGCAAAGTTGTATCCCTCGTTAGTTCTCAAGAACTTAATTCAACCGAGGAACCCACCGCAGATCCCAGAACCACTTCCCTGGTGGTATAAACCCGAGCTCCGTTGTGCTTTTCATCAAGGAGCACTCGGACACGATATTGAAAACTACTATCCATTGAAGTATGAGGTTCAAAAGCTTATGAAGAGTGGTATGGTGTCCTTTGAGGACCGCGCGCCAAATGTGAAAGCGAACCCTTTGCCCGCTCATGGGAACTCTTCAGTGAATATGGTGGACGGTTTTCCTGGAGAATTCAAGCTTTATGACGTCCGATTTATCCGAAGATCCTTGGTGCAGATGCATAAGGATATCTGTATGGTGAGTGACTGTGAACATGACCATGATGGTTGTGTTGTTTGTAGTGTGAACCCAATAGGGTGTGTTGTAGTGAAAAGGGACATCCAACGTATGATGGATGAAGGCATGATTCAAATTGTTCAATCTCGTCATGTAGATGACGACGTCAATGTCATAGTTCCCGTTTTCAAACAACAAGACCGGTTGGTAATTCAATATGACAACAACAACAATAATAATGTCAGTCAAAGATCAGTATCGCCGTTGGTAATACAGTTAGCGGGCCCAGTCCCGTATTCATCTGATAAGGCTGTATCGTACCAGTACAATGCTACAATGATAAAGAATGGTCAAGAGGTCCCGTTACCTACGACTAGTTCAGTAGTGAGCATTGTAACACCCCTTTTTCTACCCCAAAATCCTTAACATATAATCAGAGTAAATAAGCACGCATATAAACAAAAGGGCGTCACATCGACATTTTCAAAAACTAAAAGCTTTCAAAAACCAAACATCATTCATCATCAATATACAATACACCTGGTCATTTGAAATAACACATTTCAATTATCATGAATATTCAAGAATATGCGTTCGCAGCGGAAAATAATGAATATTCATGCATTTCATAAAATGATCCATGTCCCATACCATGATCATCTCTCAATAATCTCTTCAAGATAAAATAAAACAAGTAACAACATAATGCATATCCAAATAAGATGTGAGTTCAATACTACTAATCTACCCAGTGTTACATGACCAGAGCATTGACTCACTACTCAGTCTCTAAAATGAAACACAGAAACTCTCCAGCTAACTCTCGAGTGAGCTACCGTCCACTTACTTTAGCAATACTACTCTGGAGTATCTGCACGATTCCCATGTAAAGGCAACATTCAAACAGAAAGGGTGAGAATTCAAATCATTATGAAGAAGTATAATAAGGCACAATGATTAAATCAACAATTAAAGGAATTCATCACACTTAGTATAACCATGTAAATAATATTAATCAACATTTATTTCACATGTTTCAAACATCCATCAAAACTCAAGGAGTACAATATTAAAATCCAATACTATATTCTCAAAAATACACATAACTACAATTATCACATAATCACATATTTTGCCAAATTATGTATCCAAACATCATCAAATTCAATTACCATATCTCATACACACATCACAATTACAATAATGCATACACTCAATTATCACATAACTCTAATGTGACTCAATGCAAGACATGTGACTCTATGCATGCGGTACCTCAATGTGAACCCAATGTTTCACCGCTTTCCGATTCAATATCTAGAATCCAAGCCACGCTTCCGATCCGGACAAGATCAAAGCCACTACCACGCCTATTTCCAATTAAGGATCAACGTGTGCTATGTCTATTTCCAATTAAGGATCACCGTCTACTACCACGCCTATTTCCAATTAAGGATCAATGTGTGCTACGTCTATTTCCAATTAAGAATCACCGTCCACTACCACGCCTATTTCCAATTAAGGATCAATGTGTGCTACGTCTATTTCCAATTAAGGATCACCGTCCACTACCACGCCTATTTCCAATTAAGGATCAATGTGTGCTACGCCTATTTCCATTCAAGGATCAACGTCTAATACCATGTGAACCCACAGTTTCACCGCTTCCACTATGAAGCCGACCATGCCATGAATGAATGTACAAATACCAATACATATGCAACTAAGATCATCTCTACCATCTTAACATTCCACATATCACCATAATTCAACTCTATGAATTATCCACCAATGGTACATATACACATTCATAACAAATACACCATTCACATAATATGCAATTAAGATCATCTCTACCATCTTAATCATTCCACATATAATCATAATTCAACTCTATGAATTATCCACCAATGGTACATATACACATTCATAATAATATATCATTCAAAAATATAGGCTAATTATCAACCACCCACATTTAGATTTCATTCCAAATTGAATACAATTTTTAAAATCTCAATTTTTCATTTTTCACAGCAAGTAACCCAATTAAATAATTTAATCACAACTTTAAGATTATGCCTAAAACCTTCGAAATTGCAACAATGGTGAATACAAGTTTAATCATCAAAACAGAAAACTACACACATGTAAGACACATGAAATTCATCATATCATCATCATATAATAATTAACATAGCATCCAAATTCAAAATTATAAATTAAAACACTCAACCCTAAGGAGGTTGAGGGTTTCTCCATTCTATCATTCTATCATACCCTTTACTATTGTAACAAGTTATCACCATTACATTATATATCTTAGAGTCACCTTTCTAATGCTTTAAACCCCAACCCAAAATGATTCACGAATTGAAAGTTATGATTAAAACCGTGCACGAAGGCGTTACTAAGAAGTTATTGTTTTCTAAATTATCCAACATAATTTTCATCTTCTTCAACCCCAAAAAAGTTCATGAAATAATCTCCAAAATTATTTTATTCATGAAACAAAGTTATAGCCCTCTGTTTCAGATATTCAAAGCTTCAAACGGCACTCGATTTGGACTTACGGATCAAAAATTATGATCAAAACGATTTCGACTGAAAAACATAAAAAAAACCTCGCGATTGCGACGGACAGCATGCAGAATTTTCTGCATTTTTCATCATTGGAGGACTTTCGGACCTCCGATTTCGATTCCGTAAAAAGCCAAACGTTCAGAAAATTATGACTCATACAATACTCTAAGTATATAACATTAATTTACAGTTTTAACACAATCAAATCACCACAAATCGAGAATACTCATCAACCTAACAATTTCAAACAACCATACAAAATTAGGGATTTTAACCTAAACATACATCTACCCATTGACCCGATCATACTAACCCATAAAAATAAGGATCCCCCCTTACCTCTTCAATTTTCTGGAAACCCTAGCTTCTCTCTTGTTCTTCCCCTATTCTCCTTATTTTTCCTCTTTTCTTTCTCTATTGCCTTCAATGATCCAATGAATCCTAATTCCCACTCTCCTATCTCTTATTTATAGTATTATATTTGGGCTTAAAGAATGATACCTCTAATTTAATTAATAGGCCCAATAAGACCTAATATTTAAATATCTCTATTTAATTCAAATAAATCAACCAACTCAATATACACACCAAGTTAATTAATATAATTAATTATTTAATATTATCTCATATCAACTAAATAATTAATTAACACACCAAATTAATTAATATAATCAATTATTACTACCTAACAACCAATTAAATAATTAACACTCCAATAAAATAAAATAAAATATAGTAA
This sequence comes from Lathyrus oleraceus, assembly GCF_024323335.1. Classification (NCBI taxonomy): domain Eukaryota; kingdom Viridiplantae; phylum Streptophyta; class Magnoliopsida; order Fabales; family Fabaceae; genus Lathyrus; species Lathyrus oleraceus. The sequence continues at coordinate 442,451,513 of NC_066582.1, read as the reverse complement.
TAATATTATAAGAAATAATTACTAAAATTGGGTTGTTACAACTCTCCCCCACTTAAAAGATTTTCGGCCTCGAAAATTTACCTCAACCGAACAACTCCGGATACCATTCCTTCATCTTATCCTCGAGTTCCCAAGTAATATTGCCATTGGCGACTCCGCCCCATATCACTTTCACCAAAGCAATCTCCTTACCACGAAGCTTCTTCACTTCTCGATCTTCAATTTGCATAGGTGATGTATCGACCGTCAAATTATCCCTCACTTGAACATCATCTAATGGAACAACATGCGATGGATCCGCAATGTACCTCCTCAATTGAGACACATGGAACACATCATGAAGATTAGAAAGTGATGGTGGTAATGCAATCCGATATGCCACTATACCTATCCTCTCGGAAATCTGATAAGGACCAATGAAACGCGGCGTTAACTTACGTAACTTCAAAGCTCTACCAACACCCGTTATTGGCGTAACTTGAAGGAACACATGCTCATCTTTCTCAAACTCAAGAGCTTTCCTCCTCTTATCATGCTAACTCTTTTGACGACTCTGAGAAGCCTTCATCTTCTCTTGAATCATCTTAATCTTATCCGTAGTCTCTTGAATCAACTCGGGTCCAACCACAACACTCTCTCCCGATTCGTACCAACACAAAGGAGTTCTACACCTTCTACCATAAAGAGCCTCAAAAGGTGCCATTCTAATACTCGAATGGAAACTGTTGTTATATGTAAACTCGATCAAAGGCAAGAAACTATCCCAATTTCCTCCTTGTTCCAAAACGCAAGACCTCAAAGGATCTTCAAATGACTGAATAGTCCTCTCCGTTTGACCATCAGTTTGTGGATGATATGCCGAACTCAAACGCAACTTCGTACCCAAAGCACTTTGCAAACCTTCCCAAAATCTCGAAGTGAACCTCAGATCTCTATCCGAAACAATGCTCGACGAAATACCATGTAAACACACAATCCTTTCGATGTACAACTTAGCAAGTCTCTCCATCGAATAATCAATCCTCATCGGAATAAAATGAGCATATTTTGTCAACCTGTCCACAACGATCCAAATCGCCTCACAATTACTCGATGTTCTCGACAAACCCGAAACAAAATCCATAGAGATGCTATCCCACTTCCACTCGGGAATAGATAACGGTTGCATCAAACCAGACGGCTTTTGATGTTCAATCTTTGACTTTTGACAAGTCAAACATGAATACACAAATTCTACTACATCCTTCTTCATACCTTGCCACCAAAACATCTTTCTCAAGTCTTGATACATTTTAGTAGCACCAGGATGAATACTCAGACCACTTCTATGCCCTTCCTCAAGAATCCTCTTTCTCAAATCCGCAACATCCGGAACACAAACTCGATCACGACACCTCATGATACCATTCTCATCAATCCGAAAGTCACCACCTTTGTCTTGATTAATCAATGTCATAACATCGACTAATTTCAAATCTGACTTCTGACCTTCTCTAATCTCGTCAAGAATGCCACACGTAAGCTTCAACATACCAAGCTTAACACACGAAGACGTCGCTTCACAAACCAAACTCAAATCTCTAAATTGCTCCAACAATTCAAACTCTCGAATCATCAACATAGACATGTGCAAGGACTTCCTACTCAATGCATCGGCTACAACATTTTCCTTTCCAAGATGATAATTCAAACCAAAATCATAATCTTTCAAGAATTCCAACCATCTCCTTTGCCTCATATTCAATTCCTTCTGATCGAACAAGTACTTCAAACTCTTGTGATCACTAAACATATCAAATCTCGATCCAAACAAATAATGTCTCCAAAGCTTCAACACAAACACAACGGCGGCCAACTCTAAATCATGCGTCGGATAATTCCTCTGATGAACTTTAAGTTGCCTTGAAGCATAAGCTACCACTTGCCCTTTTTGCATCAAAACACCTCCTAAACCCAACAAAGAAGCATCACAATACACAACGAAAGTTTCTAACGGATCCGGTAAAATTAAAATAGGAGTCGTAGTCAATCTTCTCTTAAGCTCTTGAAAATTCGCTTCACACTGCGAAGTCCAAATGAAAGCTTGACCTTTCCTAGTCAACTGCGTCAATGGTAACGACAACTTAGAAAATCCTTCAATGAACTTCCTATAATAACCAGCCAAACCAAGGAAACTTCTAATCTCAGCAACAGACTTAGGAGCTTCCCATTGAGATACAACTTCAATCTTCGTAGGATCCACAGAAATACCACCACTCGAAATCACATGTCCAAGAAAACTTACTTCACTCAACCAAAATTCACATTTAGAGAGTTTAGCAAACAACTTCTTCTCTTTCAACACCGATAACACAACCTTCAAATGCTCGACATGATCCTCTTCGCTCTTAGAATAAATCAATATATCATCGATGAACACGACAACAAACTTATCCAGATAATCATGAAAAATTCTATTCATATACTCCATCAATACACCAGGTGCATTAGTCACACCAAAAGGCATCACAGAGTACTCGTAGTGACCATACCTTGTCCGAAAAGCAGTCTTTTGAATATCCTCAGCCTTTACACGAATCTGATGATACCCAGACCTCAAATCAATTTTGCTAAACACACAAGCTCCAACCAGCTGATCCATCAGATCGTCAATCCTTGGAAGTGGATACTTGTTCTTAATCGTCACTTTATTCAGTTGTCTATAATCAACACATAATCTCATAGAACCTTCTTTCTTCTTGACCAACAGAATAGGTGCACCCCACGACGACACACTAGGACGAATAAACTTCTTCTCGAGCAAGTCTTCAAGTTGACTCTTCAACTCTTTCAACTCGGAAGAAGACATTCTATAGGGAGCCATTGATACAGGACTAGTTCCAGGAACTAAATCAATCGAAAACTCAACCTCACGTTCCGGCGGTAAATCACTTATATCTTCCGGAAATACCTCCGCAAACTCACAAACTATTGGCAATTCCTCAATCGTCCTCTTCTCACGAATATCCAAGGTTTCCAACAACACAAACAGCTCGGCACCACCTTGCACCGATTCATCAACTTGCTTAGCAGACACAAACCAATCTTCCTTAGCACCAACCTCAGGAAAAATAACCGTCTTCTCGAAACAGGTTAACTAGCCAACACTGCTCTCTTGCAGGCAACAACATAATGTCCAAGCCCGATACAATTGGAACATCCAAGAGAAGCAGACGCTTCTCCCCCACTTATTTCATTCCCAACCTGCCAATGGAAAATAAAACAAGCATCGACAGTGTTCTCACACACATGTCGCATACTAGGGAACCAACATAATTAAACAACCTGGCCGGACGGACCGACCTGCTCTGATACCACTAATGTAACACCCCTTTTTCTACCCCAAAATACTTAACATATAATCAGAGTAAATAAGCACGCATATAAACAAAAGGGCGTCACATCGACGTTTTCAAAAACTAAAAGCTTTCAAAAACCAAACATCATTCATCATCAATATACAATACACCTGGTCATTTGAAATAACACATTTCAATTATCATGAATATTCAAGAATATGCGTTCGCAGCGGAAAATAATGAATATTCATGCATTTCATAAAATGATCCATGTCCCATACCATGATCATCTCTCAATAATCTCTTCAAGATAAAATAAAACAAGTAATAACATAATGCATATCCAAATAAGATATGAGTTCAATACTACTAATCTACCCAGTGTTACATGACCAGAGCATTGACTCACTACTCAGTCTCTAAACTGAAACACGGAAACTCTCCAGCTAACTCTCGAGTGAGCTACCGTCCACTTACTTCCGCAATACTACTCTGGAGTATCTGCACGATGCCCATGTAAAGGCAACATTCAAACAGAAAGGGTGAGAATTCAAATCATTATGAAGAAGTAAAATAAGGCACAATGATTAAATCAACAATTAAAGGAATTCATCATACTAACCCAATAAGACCTATAAAAATAAGGATTCCCCTCTTACCTCTTCAATTTTCTGGAAACCCTAGCTTCTCTCTTGTTCTTCCCCTTTTCTCCTTATTTTTCCTCTTTTCTTTCTCTATTGCCTTCAATGATCCAATGAATCCTAATTCCCACTCTCCTACCTCTTATTTATAGTATTATATTTGGGCTTAAAGAATGATACCTCTAATTTAATTAATAGGCCCAATAAGACATAATATTTAAATATCTCTATTTAATTCAAATAAATCAACCAACTCAATATACACACCAAGTTAATTAATATAATTAATTATTTAATATTATCTCATATCAACTAAATAATTAATTAACACACCAAATTAATTAATATAATCAATTATTACTACCTAACAACCAATTAAATAATTAACACTCCAATAAAATAAAATAAAATATAGTAATAATATTATAAGAAATAATTACTAAAATTGGGTTGTTACAAGCATTGCTGATGTTACGAAGGTGACCTGTAGTGGTCGAGTGTTTGGGTCGGTGTTCCTAGAAAACAAAGAAGAAACGATTGTTGGTAAGAAGGTGGAGGTGCCTAATGTAGATCCGGTTGGTTGTTCAAAAGATAAGTCTGGTGAATCCAGCAAATTGAAAGCCAATGATGATGATGAGGTACTCCGATTGATAAAGAGGAGCGAGTTTAATGTGGTTGAGCAGCTGCTCCAAACCCCCTCAAAAATCTCAGTGTTGTCTCTGCTGATGAATTCCTAAGCGCACAGAGAAGCACTACAGAGAGTTCTTGAACAAGCATTCGTAGAGCATGATGTTACTGTGGATCAGTTTGATCACATCATGGCTAACATCATTTCTTGCAATAATCTGAGCTTCTGCGATGAACAACTCCCTGAGGAGGGAAAAATCATAACCTGGCTTTGCATATTTCAATGAACTATAAGGAATATGCTTTGTCAAACGTGCTTGTTTACACCGGGTCGTCGCTGAATGTGCTTCCAAATTCAACTTTGTCAAAGCTATCTTACTGAGGAGCGCCTATGAGGTATAGCGGTGTAATCGTCAAAGCCTTTGATGGTTCGCGCAAGACAGTAATTGGTGAAGTTGACCTTCCAGTCAAGATAGGTCCGAGTGATTTTCAGATTACTTTTCAAGTAATGGATATCCACCCGGCCTACAACTGTTTATTGGGAAGGCCATGGATTCATGAGGCAGGAGCTGTTACCTCCACTCTGCATCAGAAATTGAAATTTGTCAAGAATGACAAGCTTGTGATTGTTGGAGGAGAGAAGGCGTTGTTGGTTAGCCACCTGTCATCTTTATCTTATGTTGAAGTTGAGGATGAGGTTGGAACTCCGTTCCAAGCCTTGTCTATTACTGCTGAAAAGAGAGTTGGGGCACCTATGTCCTCATTAAAAGATGCTTAGAAGATTGTTGAAGAAGGTACTGTTGATCAGTGGGGGCACATGGTAGAGGTCTCCGACAACAAGGGCATAACCGGTTTAGGGTTCCAGAAAGGCTCATCAATTGCAAGATCTGAAGATATGCAACTCAGCTTCTGTAGCGGAGGGTTCATTCATGGTAATGAACAACACTTAGCTGCTGTGCTAGAGGATAGCAAAGAGGAAGACTGCACCGACTTTATTACGCATGGAAAGACATGCAACAATTGGATTGCTGTTGATATTCCTGTTATTTTGCATCGATTTAAGTAATTGCTTTTATATTTTAAAATCCTCCTCCTATGCCTAAGGGAGAAGTGAACATTATTTGGGCATTTTAAATTGATCATTAATAAAATTAATTCTATTCATCCACATCTTTGATGTTTGTTTTACTTTTTGCTTTATTCTGAAAATGGTAATCACAAAAAAACATAAATAAACAATATAATTGTCCATTTGCATAATATTTGGTCACAAATTCACTTCTCTAAAATCAAAATATCAAATCATTATGCAGATTGGTTCCTAACCCCATTGAATACAATGATCCTTCTCCTTCTCCAAATTTTGAATTCCCTGTGTTTGAGGTCGAGGAGGAAAGTGATGTAGAAGTGAATGATGAATTGACTCGTCTTCTTGAGCAAGATGAAAAGATTATTCAGCCGTTTGAAGAGCAGATTGAGCTAGTCAACTTGTATTCCGAAGATGATGTGAAGGAAGTTAAGATTGGGTCTCGACTGTGTCCAGATGTCAAGAAGGGGTTGATTGATCTTCTTCGAGAGTATTCAGATGTGTTTGCTTGGTCTTATCAAGATATGCCTGGTTTGGATTATGAGATTGTGGAGCATAGATTGCCGTTGAAGCCAGAATGCCCGCCAGTCAAGCAGAAGTTGAGAAGAACGCATCCTGATATGGCTGTGAAGATCAAAGAGGAAGTGCAGAAGCAGATTGACGTCGGTTTCCTTGTGACCGCTGAGTATCCGCAATGGGTGGCCAATATTGTACCTGTGCCGAAGAAAGATGGAAAAGTCCGCATGTGTGTTGACTATCAAGATTTAAATAAAGCCAGTCCAAAAGATGATTTCCCTCTGCCACAAATTGATATGTTGGTAGACAATACTGCTAAATTCAAAGTCTTTTCGTTTATGGGTGGATTTTCTGGATATAATCAGATCAAGATGGCACCCGAAGATATGGAGAATACCACATTCATTACACCCTGGGGAACATTCTGTTATAGAGTGATGCCTTTCGGTCTAAAGAATGCTGGTGCGACTTACTAGAGAGCAATGACTACTCTTTTTCATGATATGATGCATAAAGAGATTGAAGTATATGTCGATGATATGATTGCTAAATCAATTGATGAAGAGGAACATGTTGAGCATTTGTTGAAGTTATTCCAGCGTTTGAGGAAGTATAAACTCCGCTTGAATCCCAATAAGTGTACTTTTGGTGTTCGTTCTGGTAAGTTGTTGGGCTTTATTGTCAGCGAGAAGGGTATTGAAGTTGATCCTGCCAAGGTCAGAGCAATACAAGAGATGCCTGCGCCCAAAACTGAGAAGCAAGTCAGAGGCTTTCTCGGCCGCTTGAATTATATTTCTAGATTCATTTCCCACATGACTGCCACATGTGCACCTATATTCAAGCTTCTTCGGAAAGATCAGTCTTGTGATTGGACCGAAGATTGCCAAAAAGCTTTTGACAGTATCAAAGAATATTTGCTTGAACCTCCGATTTTGTCTCCTCCTGTTGAAGGAAGATCATTGATCATGTATTTGACTATGCTTGAAGATAGTATGGGTTGTGTTCTTGGTCAGCAAGATGAGACTGGAAAGAAAGAATTTGCAATTTACTACCTCAGTAAGAAGTTCACCGACTGTGAGACTCAGTATTCTATACTTGAGAAGACTTGTTGTGCATTGGCTTGGGCTGCTAAGCGTCTGCGCCAGTATATGTTGAATCATACCACTTGGTTGATATCCAAAATGGATCCAATCAAGTATATATTTGAGAAGCCTGCTTTAATTGAGAGGATTGCCCGTTGGCAGATGTTGTTGTCAGAGTATGATATCGAATATCGATCTCAGAAAGCGATCAAAGGTAGTATCTTGGCTGACCATTTAGCTCACCAACCAATTGAAGATTATCAGTCAGTGCAATATGACTTTCCTGATGAAGAGATTTTGTACTTGAAAATGAAAGATTGTGATGAACCATTGCTTAAAGAAGGGCCAGAACCTGGTTCCCGTTGGGGCATGGTATTTGATGGAGCTGTTAATCAATGGAAATGGCATTGGGGCAGTGATTATTACTCCTTATGGCACGCATCTACCATTTACAGCTAGATTGACTTTCAAGTGTACAAACAACATGGCAGAATATGAAGCTTGCATTATGGGGCTTGAAGAGGCCATGAATCTCAGAATCAAGTATTTGGATGTCTTCGGTGATTCGACTTTGGTTGTGAATCAGATCAAAGGAGAATTGGAGACAAATCAACCCGGTTTAGTACCATATAGAGATTATGCGAGGAGGATTTCAAATTTCTTTACAAAGGTTGAATTTCATCATATCCCTCGAGATGAAAACCAGATGGCAAATGCTCTTGCAACATTGGCGTCGATGATTGTAGTGAAGTATTGGAATGAAGTTCCCAATTTATCTGTGGTGCGTCTTGATAGGCCAGCTCACGTGTTTGTTGTTGAAGAGATCAAAGACAAGAAGCCATGGTATTACGACATCAAATGTTTCCTCCAAAATCAGATTTACCCGCCTGGGGAATCTTTGAAAGATAAGAAGACTTTGAGAAGATTAGCCGACAATTTTTACTTGAATGGTGATATACTGTACAAGAGAATCTTCAACATGGTTTTTATCAGATGCGTGGATAGACACGAAGCAGACTTGTTGATGACTGAAGTGCATGAAGGTTCCTTTGGTACTCATTCCAATGGACATGCAATGGCGAAGAAAATGTTGCGAGCAGGTTACTATTGGCTGACAATGGAATCTGACTGTTGCAAATCTGTGAAGAAGTTCCACAAGTGTCAAATTTATGCTGATAAGATTCATGTTCCTCCGACACTATTGAATGTTATCTCTTCCCCATGGCCCTTCTCTATGCGGGGAATTGATATGATTGGGATGATTGAGCCCAAAGCTTCAAATGGACATCGTTTCATTTTAGTGGCAATTGACTACTTCACAAAATGGGTTGAAGCGGCATCGTATGCAAATGTGACCAAGCAAGTTGTTGTAAGGTTTATCAAGAATCAGATCATATGCCGTTATGGTGTGCTAAGCAAGATCATTACTGACAATGGATCAAACTTGAATAACAATATGGTGGAAAATCTTTGTAAAGACTTCAAGATTGCACATCATAATTCTTCTCCCTACAGACCCAAAATGAATGCGGCTGTTGAAGTTGCGAATAAGAACATTAAGAAGATTATCCAGAAGATGGTTGTCACATATAAGGATTGACATGAGATGCTCCCTTTTGCTTTGCATGGGTATCGTACATCCATCCGCACTTCAATAAGGGCAACCCCTTTCTCTCTTGTTTATGGTATGGAAGCAGTACTCCCCGTAGAGGTTGAGATTCCTTCATTGCGTGTGCTCATGGAAGCCAAGTTGACTGAGGTTGAATGGTGTCAGACCAGGTTTGATCAGTTGAATTTGATTGAAGAGAAGAGAGTGATTGCCATATGTCATGGTTAGTTGTATCAGCAAAGGATGAAGAAAGCTTTTGATAAGAAGGTCAGACCTCAAGTGTTAAGAGAAGGTGACCTTGTGCTCAAGAAGATTTTGACGTTCAAGCCAGATTCCAGAGGAAAATGGACTCCTAATTATGAAGGCCCATATGTTGTTAAGAGAGCCTTTTCACGCGGTGCATTAATTCTTACAACTATGGATGGTGAAGAGTTCACTTGTCCTGTGAATACAGATGCAGTCAAGAAATACTTCGCCTAAAAATAATAATAAAAGAACAGCTCGCTAAGTTGAAAACTCGAAAGGGCGGCTTAGGAAAAATGAGCATCTCGGTGGATTGAAAACCCGAAAGGACGATCCAGGAAAAAATTAGAGACATAAAACAGAAAGAATTTCCCGATAAGTTGAGTACCCCGCCTTGAGGCAACTTATGCAAAAATTAGGGATTATGGCAAGTAACTGCATTCTGCTGATCTTCAGATTTTGAAGGCTCGTTTGAGCACAAGGGTTGACATCAGTTCATCCCCAGCAGCGGTGAAGAGCACAGTGGATATCGAGAGTTGGTAGAAGGATTAAAGATCATTTGTATTAAATGTAACCCTTTTCCATTGTAAATTACCATTTTCAACTTTGTAAAAATTCATGGAGTCTTGTCATTGTCGCATCCGCGAAAAACAACCGGCGGGCTAAAACAAAGCAACACAGAGCCGCCACCGTGCGTTATTTATCCCAAAAGAGGGAAAGGAAACGCTCGAAGTAAACCTGGAAAAAGCATGGTCTCGCGACCAAAGAGATGGGATCGGGAGTCGGTTATGCGAAGGGAAGGTATTAGCACCCCTACGCATCCGTCGTACTCGACGGGATCCACGCTCAAACGATAGGTTAAGGTTGCTAAAACAAACATCACACACACACTGAAGACAACACAGGTGGGATAAGAGGGGAGAGGGCTCGCTAGGACATCGCGTCCTATGCCTACGTATCTCGTCTGGAACGAGAATCAGAGCTGCCGTAGTTCGGCTCATGCACGCCAAACAAGACACACACAAACACAGGCAAACCTAGAACCCGAACGCCAATCGCTGGACTTACATCGGCTTCCGAACCAAACAAACACACTCAGGATATGGACAGCCAATCGCTGGGCTTACATCCATATCCTGACACACAAGAGGGTTAACAAGCAAACAAGCTACTAAGGAGTCAGGCACTCGAGCCTAGTAACCGTCAAGCAAACGCACACAAAAAGAAGAAAAGGTTGCCCAGAGAGACCTCGCACGGTCTCCTGCCTACGTACCTCATCTGGTATGAGGATCAGGGCGACGTAGTTCCCCTGAACGGGAAAGAAATTCTAACCAGATACAAAGGGAGACACACTACTAGGGAGCTGTACTCGAGCCTAGATGTTATCATGCATATCATCCCTAAGTTATGGTTTCTATCCTAACTAGCACAGGTAGCAAGCTAATCCTAAACAAGCAAAGCATGCAAGCATAATCAAAGCAAAGCAAACATTCACAATTAGCACACACTATATCCAGACCAAGTGGGCTCAAACAAAGGGTTAGGCTACAAAAGCAAACCAACTGTATCAGGTGATATTAGCTCTTAACCCTGACATTGAGAGTCAGGGTGAAGCAGATGAAATAGGAGTGAGGGGTGTGCCTCACAGCTCTTATCCCTAGCCAGGGAGAGCTTCAGACAAAGGAAGTGTGGGTCCAGAAAGTGGGAACCCTTCTACACTTATGACACTGACTCAACTGTACAACGGTACATGGATCTTGGGTTAATGTCCACAAGGCATCAACACGTGATGTGAGCTAAGGGACGACTTCACAGATTAGCAGGAGGTGGACTACACACCTCTTGTGTCTGCCAATTGCCTTAACAAAGGTCTTTTCCTGCTTGGGGACAAAAATAAACAAGCACAAACATTGCCTCTTAAGGAGGACTTCAGACAGGTGCCTGGCCAAGTAACAGGCCAGGTCTTCCAGACTACATGGAGAAAGGAAATTCTACCTCAATTGGTTTACACAACCAAGCAGCAGCACAAGCAAGTTCAAAATGAACTATAGCAACTAAGGTACCTGAAATCAATCCAACATAATCAGTATACCAGACAAGCAAAAGTCAAACAGAAAATTACAAGTCCACAGCACAAACAGATAACAAGCATCTATGCACATAGGTGCAAGCCACAAGGCCTAAGCATAAGTCTCAATGCCTACAAAACAAACTCAAGTTAGTCATAAACAAGCAATAAACCAGTCCCAATTGAGTGCACATCATCAAGCATAAGCAATTGTGCTCTTTGACCTGAAACAAAGCTCAAATGTGAGAACACAAACTACTAGTACAAGACTAGGGTCAAAATAGGATCAATAAGTCAAAACAGAACATGAAACTTATCCAAAATCAAGATCAATCAATTAATAATCAAATCCAATTGGTCTCATGTTCATATCATCAACCATTATCATTTCATGAGGCAAAGAGTGCGAAGCATGTCATTTAGAAGCTCATTGGACCAAACAGAATGAATCAATTCAAACTCAATCCAAAACAATTCAATAAATCCCTAAAAAATTCACAGCTAAACAGCATTCATTACATGTCAATCACACAAAATTTCAAGCCAATTGGACAATGGGAAGCAAGTCAATTAAATTAATCAAGCTAAAGCATGCTCATACAAGTCCAAACAAGGCACAATATCATGTATCAACTTCAAGCAAGCATAAAACAGTGTAGAAACATGATAAATGAGTGAAACCAAAACCATGGCAAACTTCAAGATGTCTATAATCACTCCACAAAATTTCAAGTCCATCCAATGCATATCCAGAATTTCACAAAACAATTAAAAACATGACTCACAAAAAGTCCACATTTGGTCAAACAGAAAGGAAATTCTCAATCAAATTGGAAATGCACTCAAAAAATCCAGAAAAATTCACATGTGAACCTAACATCCCTAATCATCATCATGCAAAAATTCAGCTCAATCCAAGTTCATATGGCATGTCAAATAAAATCAGGAAGTAGGACAAGAAATGGTGTGACACAAATTGTCACACCTCTAATGATCATGTCATATCTCACAATCCAGGAATGATAAAATAGCAAACTCAAAGCCAAAATATCCATTAATTTCTCTAGAATAAGCATGCAAAATTTTAGCTCCATCCAGTTAAGCATCATCATTTCATGATCAAAATACCAAGCAAGGTGCATGAAACCACATATATGAACAAACCCTAGGCTATTGAAAAAACCACACGTGCACAATTTTTGCAAAAATGTTCATTAAATTTTAGAGACCACAAGGATTAAGGCACAAAAAAAACCATGCAATTTGGATTTGTGGTTCATGAGATATGGAATTTTGAATGTGGAGAGAAATTAAAAATGTGAAATGGAAGCATGTGGACCAAGTGAAGCCTAAAGAAATAAACGGCAAAGGCCAAAAGTGAAATTGGCCTCACACGGAATCGAAGGGAGTATCATTTTGAAACTCAGCGCGCGCACAAACACCTTAACCATGAACAGTAGCGCTCATTTTGGATCAAACATGGAAATCTGGAAAATATTATCACATTCATACGCGTTCTTCACGTGTTCATCATTCAAGAACAAACTCTCACCAAATCACACAAACCTTATATCATTAGAAAGGTCTCACAACGTACATCAACAATATCACATTCATTAAGCCTAATTCATCCTAATTCAACCGGATCGATCCAAAACATGTTCATGCATCAAAATTCAAATCATCATAACTTGACCAATTCTTAATGAAAATCAGTGGTTCAAAGTGCAGATTTACCTACTCTAAGAGATCTATCTAAAGCATCAAACAATTTCATGAATTATTAAGGTCGAAATCTGACCTTCTTTGAAGCACAGGTGTTGAATCGCGCGTTTTAAGCCTTGAAATGTGAAAACAGAACTTCTATGATGCTTGGATAGATGAATGGAACAAGGTTTGTTGCTCAATTACGCACGATCTTGATGAAATCTCCATTTGCCATTGTTGCACCTCACTTTAACATTCCACGATTTGGCTTGATAGTGATGATTCCTTGCTTCAATTAGCTTCAACAATGATTGTAGATGATGAAACAATGAAGATCTTAGCTAGGCTTGTGAAGAAATTGCAAAAAAGTGAAGATGAAAAGTTGAGAGAATTGTGCAATTTTGGATCTAGATCTGAGATGAATGAATGTTAATCTCAAAAACAGTTATGATTAACCATTTATATGATGCACTAATCCGTTTTGTTAATCAAGTTTAGCAAAATGTGAGTGATTAGTGAAAATGCACTTTTATGCTAAATGGTAATTAGCCAATACACCCTCACTTATGCAAATCCAATGTAACAGTAGACATTTCTGGTTGCAGCAAGTTTCAAATGGCATTTGTGAACTGTTGCAAGTGGAATCATGTGAAAATAATGCTTATTTTGCAAAATGCACTTTTTCCCTCCCTTTTTCAAAATTGGTCCACTTGAAAAATGGACTTTTTATGTGATGAGTTTTCATGACATGTAATGCTTGTTTTGGATAGAGGACATCAAAAGAATTTTGCTCAAAGAAACCTCACTCCATTTGGCCTTGTGAATCAAAAGTTATGCCACTTTGAAATTCCACTTTTTTGGACAATGATCAATCCATAACTTGCCAACCACAAATGAGAAATTCATGTTCTTGGACTTTTTGGAAAGGTGAGAGCAATATCTACAACTTTCATGTTGAACAAAATTTCTTTTGAAGCATTTTTGGACATGTAATTTTGAGGAGAAAAACTTTCCATTTTTGGCAATTTTCAATTACAAGTCACTTTCTATTTTTGGAAAGTTTCCATCTGACTTTATTTTCTTCATTCTTGATCTTTGACATGTCAAATGAAACTTGTTTGGACATGAATGAAGTGTCTCTAGCCCTCTCCCACCTCCAAATCCATCAATTCAGGCACAGTTGACCACAGTTGACTTTTCTGACTGATAGATGAATTGGCTATGCACTGATCAACTTGAGCTTCAAACTCCTGATGAAATGGCTCAATGATGAAACCCTAGCTTCCATAAGCTCAAAATAATCATATGATGATCCCCATATCCATTGAAGACCTCATCTCCTTACCAAGCCCTGATTGGCACCATGCAGATGATTAGGGTTGACCAGAGGTCAAAACCCTAATCTCAAGGTATCTGATCAAGCATAATGAATCTCTTGGTGATGACAAAACCATGATGATGATGATGTACCATTTCAACCAAGATGATGCTCAATCCCCTTGAGAAATCAAGAAACCCTAATTTGAATCACACATCCTCAAATAGTTAATAATCAATCCAATGAAACCCTAGCTTGCATCTTAACCTCTTTATCTTCTGATCAAGACTTAGGAGGATGACTTGCTCAATGTAGCCACATGATATGCAAAAATTCAATGACTAATGACCTAAAAAATGATATGCAATATGCTAAGCTAGTCCCAAGAGAGGAGGGCAAATTTTGAGGTGTTACAGCTGCCCCTATTCAATCCACTGTGAACCTGTCGATATGAATAGCCTCGGCTTTCAGATGATCAGGATGAAGAGTGATTGAATACCAAGAACAGACGAACAATTTGCACTCTGATGGGAAAATAATTAACAATGCCTGTCAGAATCGGCAAAGAAACACAATCTGGAAAGAAGAAACATCCGTCTGGTACGGAGAAAGTAGTCGGCCTGAATACCGAAACAGAAACGTCGACCTGGATACCAAAATAAATGGTAACACAGGGATAACCATGGCCTGAACACCACATCCGCTGGGGATTATTATCATCTCTTTTCTTCTGTTTTTTTTGTTTTTTTTTTTTTTTTGAACCCCGAAATTTTTCTTTTTCGTTTTCTTGAACCCCAAAATTTTCTTTTTCGCGCAAATGATCCCGGATCATTGCATTTGAACCCCGACATCTTGTTTGCCAAAATAATGAACCCCATTCTCCATTTGAACCCCAGTCGCCTGACGATAATTTGTGATCGCCATTGTGAACCCCATTCTCCAAAAAATTCCTCAACATTTCCTTTTCTCCGTTTGAACCCCGCTCTCCGCTTTCTTGTGATAATTCCGCTGGCAACGTCGGAAATAACACCAAACACCACTCTGAGGGCGACATATCAGAGGGTACACCTTCACAAAAGGAAGGTAACATGTGCATCTCTTCCTCAGAAGACACCCATAACGACCTCCATTGGCCTCAGCCAAAGTCTAAGGTGACACATGAACAGAAGATAATCCTGCGGACCTCATCCCGGATATAATCTTCAACTCCAATCTCTATTTGAACCCCGATCTCCAGAAAATGCCTCAACACTTCCTTTTCTCCAATTGAACCCCGATCTCCAGAAAATGCCTCAACATTTCCCTTTCTCCATTTGAACCCCGATTGTCGCGCTGATCGCGTAACGTCCTTTGATTTTATTTCCATCTCCGTCCGACGGAAAAATTTCCTCCAGTATCGCACTACTGGGGAACATTGCTGATCTGATGCCATGATGCTACACTCCTCAGAGTAACACCTTCACCATCCGGCGAAACTAAATCTCAAACGGTAACCACGGCTTGAGTCGCGCTGATCGCGTAACATTCCCATCTCTGTCCGACGGAAAAGTTTCCTCCAGTATCGCACTACTGGAAGTACTGTTGATAAACAACGGTGTCAAACTCCTCGGAGCAACACCCTCACCCTCAGGCAACCACTTCTCAAACGATAACCACGGTCTGAGACTAGCTCATGCTTGCAATAATGATGCATGATATTCTTTTCAGCGTAATGCTCCACAATTATGGAAATGCTACGCGATTTATTATGCATTATGCTATGCTTATTTTTTTCATGATGAATGTATAAAAAGTATCCCCCTCAAGGGACTCTTCTGGGGAGCTCGAGGCACTCTGCTGAGAACTCGCCATCACTCCAACTCCACACTGCTGGGGAATATCACTGCTGCTGGGAAGAAAGTAACCCTTGCTGGGGAAAAACCTCCTTTGCACTCTGTGGGGAAACACCAGTCTTTGACTTGTTGGGGATATCAATCCCGGCTCTGCTCGGGAAACCGCCACTCACAGATACCTCCGCTGGGAAACAGCAACCTTCTGGCCTGGCGACTGGGGAAGCATTGATCTAAAACCTGCTGGGGATTTAGTCCTCACGACTCTACTTGGAGAGATAAGGAAATTCTGGTACTGAACACCCGTCGACTCGTCGAACCTTGGTGTTCCATATCCAAATCCACTATCCGCTTTCCAATTTTGAGAACTCCCAGACTCGTCTGGACTTTTCTGATTCATCACCTTGTATTCCCAACTGCTCCGTACTCGACGGAGAGCGAACCCCTGGGATTTATACAGACTTTTCAATCTTCAGACTTTGAAGAGTCTTCTTGATTAATTCTCACGGATCGTCGTACGTCTCGCCGTCTTGTCATCGTTCTTCTATTCATTTGTCCCTGATTGGACTCCGTGGGGATTTGTTTCGTCAAAAGCTTCCACATCACAACCTGCAAGTGAGGGAAAAAATATCTAACAACACCTGCAAAAGAGATCGTTAGATAAAACCGTGTCCCAGGCGTGTCAAGATTTCAACACTTGGGTCACTCAACCTTCCGAATAAGATTTCAAGCTTTCAATCTTATAAACATGCATTGGAAGGGACCTGTATGTCTAAAAATGCAAGATTCTTTATCAAAAATAATCGGATGTTTTTTGCAATCAAAGCGGTAATGAAAAACAAAAACAAAATTATTTGACTGAATTTGCATTTTATTGATTGAAAAGTGTGGCTCAAACTGAGCAATACAAAGGAAGCAATTCCTGAAAAGAGGTAATTGCGCACAAAAGGAAAAATCTATCCTAATGGCAATGTGAAACCCGTAATCTCATCGAGTTCCAACTCGGTTACACCCCATATGTCCTCAGACTCTCCTTGCTTTCTGCCTTCTGAACAAGACGTTTCTGATTAATCCCTACATGGTATTATCCATGATGCTTTAACCAAAGCGCAAACGATCATGCCAGACGCAGTTGTTCATTTCAATCCCTCTTTTGCCTGGACCGCCCTTTCGGGTTTTCAGTCCACCGGGATACCCATTTTTGCCCAAGTCGCCTTTTCAGGTTTTCGACTTGCCGGGTGTACATTTTTTCTTTTTATCCCTAATTTTTGCCCGAACCTTTCTTTCTGTTTTTTGGTTCGCCGGGATGCCCATTTTTGCCTGGACTATTTTATTCTTTTCGTCCAGCGGGTCTCTTTATACGAAGTATTTTTTAACTGCGTCCGCATTCATAGGGGATGGAAAATCCTCGCCATCCATGGTTGTTAACAACAAGGCTCCTCCAGAGAAAACCTTCTTGACCACGAATAGACCTTCATAATTGGGTGTCCATTTGCCCCTTCGATCTTTTTGAGGAGGAAGGATCCTTTTCAGCACCATATCACCTACGTGATATACACGAGGTCGTACCTTTCTGTCAAAAGCACGTTTCATTCTTTGCTGGTACAACTGCCCATGACAGATGGCTGCCAGCCTCTTTTCCTCTATCAGGCTCAACTCTTCATACCGAGTCCTTACCCATTCAGCCTCTTGCAACTTCACGTCCATCAGGACTCTCAAAGAGGGAATCTGAACCTCAACCGGTAGCACGACTTCCATCCCATATACCAACGAGAAAGGCGTTGCCCCAGTAGATGTACGCACCGACGTTCGATACCCATGCAATGCAAACGGAAACATCTCATGCCAGTCTTTATAGGTTACCACCATTTTTTGCACAATCTTCTTAATGTTCTTATTGGCTGCCTCAACCGCCCCATTCATCTTCGGACGATAGGGAGAAGAATTATGATGTTCAATCTTAAATTCCCGGCACAGTTCTGCCATCATCTTGTTATTCAAATTAGAACCATTATTAGTAATGATTCTCTCGGGAACCCCATATCTACAAATGATGTCTCTCTTGAGGAATCTGGCCACGACCTGCTTCGTCACGTTTGTATAAGAGGCTGCTTCCACCCACTTGGTGAAGTAATCAATAGCCACTAATATGAACCGATGTCCATTCGAAGCTGTAGGCTCAATCTTTCCGATCATATCAATGCCCCACATAGAGAACGGCCATGGAGACGACATTAAGCTCAACGGATTCGGAGGCACGTGCACCTTATCGGCATAAATCTGGCATTTATGACACTTCCGCACGTAATTGAAACATTGGGCCTCCATTGTCATCCAGTAATAACCTGCCCTCAGCAGCTTCTTTACCATCGCATTTCCACTGGCATGGGTACCGAACGATCCCTCGTGAACCTCTTTCATTAACTGACTTGCTTCTTTATCATCAACACATCTGAGCAAGACCCAATCGAAATTCCTCTTATACAAAACCCCATCTTTATTCAAGTAGAACACCATGGCCAATCTCCGCAGAGTCTTTCGGTCCTTCTTAGATGCTCCCTCGGGATACTCTTGAGTCTCTAGATAGCGTTTGATATCGTAATACCACGGCTTCTCATCATCAAGCGTTGTGTCAACAGCAAACACATAAGCCGGTCTATCCAGACGACCTACCTCAACGCTGGGGAACTGATTCCACCACTGCACCTTAATCAAGGCGGCCAAAGTAGCCAAAGCATCTGCCAGAGGATTCTCCTCTCTAGGCACATGATGCATCTTCACCTTGGTGAAAAACGTCAATAATCTCCTCGTATAGTCCCGGTATGGAACTAAATGAGACTGATGCGTATACCATTTTCCGTTAACTTGATTTACAACCAGAGTTGAATCTCCATATATGACAAGGTTCTTGATTCTCAAATCAATCACCTCTTCAATCCCCAATATACAAGCTTCGTATTCAGCCACGTTGTTGGTGCACTCAAATGTTAGCCGGGCAACAAAAGGAATATGGGATCCTTTCGGCGTAACCAAAACAACACCAACACCGTTTCCATTCACGTTAACGGCCCCATCAAACATCAGAATCCATTCGGATTCAGGGTTAGGCCCCTTCTCCGGGATTGGTTCCTCACAATCTTTCGATTTGAGAAACATGATGTCCTCATCAGGGAATTCAAACTTCATCGGTTGATAATCCTCAATGGGTTGTTGAGCGAGGTAATCAGACAATACACTCCCCTTAATCGCCTTCTGAGAGGTATACTGGATGTCATATTCGGTCAAAATCATTTGCCACCTCGCCACCCGTCCGGTCAATGCTGGCTTCTCAAAAATGTACTTGATTGGATCCATCTTGGAAATCAATAAAGTGGTATGAACCAGCATATACTGTCTCAGTCGGCGAGCAGCCCAGACCAAAGCACAGCAAGTTTTCTCGAGCAGTGAATATCTTGTTTCACAGTCGGTAAACTTTTTGCTAAGGTAGTATATGGCATGCTCTTTTCGACCAGACTCGTCATGCTGCCCCAATACACACCCCATAGACCCCTCAAGGACTGTCAGGTACAGAATTAACGGTCTTCCCTCCACAGGAGGCATCAGAATCGGAGGCTCCTGCAAATATTCTTTTATCTTTTCAAATGCCGCTTGACAATCATTATTCCACCTGACCGTTTGATCTTTTCTCAATAACTTGAAAATCGGTTCACACGTGGCTGTTAGGTGAGATATGAACCGTGAAATGTAGTTCAATCTACCTAAGAAACCACGAACCTCCTTCTCTGTCCTCGGTTCAGGCATTTCTCTTATCGCTTTTACTTTAGCAGGATCAACTTCGATTCCTTTCTCACTCACAATAAACCCCAGCAATTTACCGGACCGCACGCCGAAAGTGCACTTGTTCGGATTCAACCTCAGTCTGAACTGTCTCAGCCGGTCGAACAACTTGGCCAGATCTACCAAATGCCCCTCTTCTGTTTGGGACTTTGCTATCATGTCATCAACATAGCATTCAATTTCATGATGAATCATATCATGAAACAAAGTCACCATGGCTCTCTGATAAGTAGCACCGGCGTTCTTGAGACCAAATGGCATCACCTTATAACAAAAAGTGCCCCACGGTGTGATGAACGTTGTTTTCTCCATATCATCTGGCGACATTTTGATTTGATTATAGCCAGAAAAGCCATCCATGAAGGAAAACACCGAGAATTGAGCTGTATTATCTACCAACACATCAATGTGAGGTAGCGGAAAATCATCTTTCGGACTAGCTCTATTCAGATCTCGGTAGTCCACACACATTCTCACTTTCCCATCTTTCTTCGGAACGGGCACAATGTTCGCGACCCAAGGCGGATAATTAGTGACAGCAAGGAAACCAGCATCCCACTGCTTCTGCACTTCCTCTTTGATTTTCATCGCCATGTCAGGTCGAGTTCTGCGCAATTTCTGCTTCACTGGAGGACAATCTGCTCTCAACGGTAGCTTGTGTACAACGATATCGGTATCCAACCCTGGCATATCTTGATAAGACCAGGCAAAGATGCCGACATACTCTTTCAACAATGCTACCATTCTGCTCTTGACACTTTCCTCCAAAGCAACCCCGATTTTCACTTCTTTCTTGACCTCGTCGGTACCCAGATTCACAACTTCAATCTGCTCTTCATGCGGCTGAATCACCTTCTCCTCTTGTTTTAACAACCTGGCTAACTCCCCTGGCAGTTCACAATCTTCTTCGCCTTCTTCTTCGGCATGATAGATCGGATTGTCGAAGTCATATGAGGGTGTAACAGGATTGTTATCAATGAGATCCGGAGAATGATCGCATCTGCATGAATATGGATTCATGCATTGCTTTAGAACCGGAACGAGACAAATTGAAAAGAAAAATGAAAACATTGTCATTTTTATTTGTTTTATTTTTAAACTGCAAAAATAAATGAAAAACAAGGAACACCGCTTTTAATTGAAAAACATCCTTTATTGATGATGCAAGAAATTGCAAATTTTAAACATGAGGTGGCCCTTACAATGAACCACTACGTGTCGGGCAACACGTATGGCTTTCATGCATATAAAATCAAAAACAGAAAAATATTACTCTTCGAGCAGAGTGACCCTGATGATTTTTTCAGCCTTCCAGTTCTGGATCCCCATCCCTGGTGCGCACGGCTTTATCCATCGGTCGATTTCGCAGTCGCTGTCAACTTCATCACCTACCATGCAGATGTGATCCGGATCCAGCATTCCGGCACTGGTGAACGTGACTGACGTACGGCGTCCTCTGCCTTGTCCGGAGGAGCCTCTGCCAGGCTGGTACCCCACTCCGAAGCGGTCCTTCTTGGCGGAGACATCCATCATCCTACCCCAACCAGGAGCCTCTCCATTCTTCACCACCTCAGCGGCCTGTTTGTACGAAGCAATGGACGGTTTTTCCTCTTCTTTTGCAAACAGAGCATTCTCTACCTTAACGGTTTCGAATGCCTGACTCGGCGTCTCCCATATTTCGCCGTCCATCTCAACGTACTTGAAAGATGAAAGGTGGCTGACAAAGATGTCTTCTTCCCCGCACACGGTGACAACCTGCCCTTCCCAGATATATTTCAACTTCTGGTGCAAAGTCGAGGTCACTGCCCCAGCAGCATGGATCCATGGTCGACCCAACAGGCAACTGTATGCCGTCTGAATATCCATGACGTAGAAAGTCGACTTAAACACCTCAGGGCCTATCTTCACTGGAAGCTCAACTTCTCCAAATACAGCCCGTTTTGACCCATCAAAGGCCCTCACTATTAGATCAGTGGGAGTTAGGATCAACCCTTCACAATTCAGCTTAGCCAGAGCCTTCTTTGGCAACACATTCAAAGAGGAGCCGGTATCAACCAGCACATGCGAAAGCACGACCCCTTTACACTCCATTGCAATGTGTAATGCCCGGTTGTGATTCCTCCCATCCACCGTCAGATCCATGTCGGTAAAACCCAACCCATGGCTGGCATGCACATTAGACACTACCGTCTCCAACTGGTTGATCGTTATCTCCTGAGGAACATAGGCTTTCTTCAAAATCTTCAACAGAGCCTCTCTATGCCCCTCAGAGCTTAACAGCAAAGATAGAATTGATATTTTGGAAGGAGTCTGCTGCAAATGGTCCACAAGCTTGTACTCAGACTTCTTGATGATTCTTAAGAATTCTTCTGCATCATCATCAAGCTTTTCTTCCGACCTCACAGGCGCCGGTGTCACCACTGGAGTACCATCATTCACCACCTGTTTTCCTTTCGCCCTGGCTAAAGCCTCGGCCTTTTCTTTTTTCTCCTTTTCCCCTTCTTCTCTCCTCAATGCATCAGGAGCAAACAGTCTTCCACTGCGAGTGAAACCACTAGTACCGACATTATTCACCTTTGAAACGGTGGTTTCACCTACAGCTTGGTCCTCTACCTTCTCTCCATTACAGTACACCTCCCCACCATAATGCCACGGCACGGCATCATCTTTGTCATTGGGAATTGGTCCAGGTACCGTGATGGTAACTGGAGCCGCTTCAGCTAGAGTTGACAAATCCACCGGATCAAAGTAAATTGTTATGGTGGAGACCTCATCTTCCCCCACATCAGCCCTTTCAAACTGGATACTTCCATCGTCCATCAGCCCTTGGACAGTCTGTCTCAACAGTTCACACCCATTAACAGCAATAGTGCACGCAACACAATCAACACAACAGCCGGGATAAACCCCATTCAACAATAACTTCCGCTTGACCTCGGCCAACGGAGTCTTCAACTGATCAACCCTTAACAACCCGATTCGGCCCTCCTCAGAGATAGCATTCACCCCCCTTTGACCATGCGCGGGCATGGGATTAGCATTCACGTTGGGAGACGGCGCAAAGTTGATTGCTTTCGAATCCACCAGGTCTTGAACCACGTGCTTAAAAGCTTTGCAGTTCTCTATGTTGTGTCCGGGAGCACCTGAATGGAATTCACATTTTGTATTCTCATCATAATTGGCTGGCCTCTGATCAGGTCTCAAAGGTGCCAGAGTTCTTAACTGTACCAACCCCAGATCTGTCAACTTCTTCAACAAGAAGGAATAAGTCACAGGTGGCCTGTCGAACTGTCGGTCGTTCATTCTTCCCCTGACCTGGTAACCAGCCCTCTGAGGCCTCTGCTAAAACGGTTGACGCTGTTGTTGAGGTTGTTGCTGCTGTTATGCAGGCTGACTGTCAGCAGGAATAGTTACCGCAGCAGTGTGCTGAAAGTAACGATCCCTATTGGGTCCTCTTTGGGTGTATACTGCACTGGTATCACCCTCCTTTTTCCTCTGGCCGTTACCGAAGGGCTTCTTCGATCCTGAAGATGAAGCATTACCCTGAATCTTTCCGAGCTTCAGCCAGCTCTCAATCCTCTCTCCGGCCACCACTATGTCTGCGAAGTTGGTGACCGGACAACCGACCATCCTCTCAGCAAACGCCCCTTGCAAGGTACCCATAAAGAGATCAGACATCTCCCTGTCCACTAACGGAGGTTGCACTCTGGCAGCCAACTCCCTCCACCTCTGAGCGTATTCTTTAAACCCCTCGTTATTCTTCTGAGACATACCCTGCAGCTGGGTACGACTCGGAGCCATATCAGCGTTGAACTGATACTGTTTAAAGAATGCGTCACCAAGATCTTGCCAGCTCTTGATATCAGAAGACTTAAGCTTGGTGTACCACTCCAAGGAGCCTCCGGACAGGCTGTCCTGGAAGAAGTACATCCAGAGCTTTTGGTCCATAGTGTATGCAGAGATCTTGCGAACAAATGCTTGCAGATGAGTTTCCGGGCAGGAACTCCCATTGTATTTATCAAAAGCGGGCGCTTTGAACTTCTGCGGGATCACAATCCCCTCGACTAGCCCCATATTCGACATGTTCACGACCCCGGGAGTGGCATAGCTTTCAAGAGCTCTGATCTTTTCAGCCAGCAGCTGAATCTCTTTATTCTGTGGTTGGGCACCGTACTGACCAAACGGTTCGTTGTGCATAGAGAACTGATCAGCTTCCCTGTCTTCCTCTCTATCATCTTCAACCCCGAAAAATGGCGGGAATAGACTGTCTTTCATGTTATGACCCATCGGACCAGGTTGACCACCTGTAGCAGCACCAAAGCCGGCAACATTATTTACTATCCCCACAGTCGTCCTCTTTCCACCATCTCGAGAACCACCCAGCCTCTGGTTGGAGACACCATCCAGGTTAACACCACTATTAGCAGCAGAAGCCCGCTCGAGCTTCTCAACTTTGTCAGCCAGCGCTTTCTGACCAACTGCAAACCCTTGCATGATGTTGATCAGTTCGCTCATCTTGTCCTTCAGCTCGAGAATATCTGCGTTTGGGAGATCCATCAGTCTGGGAGTATTGCGTCGAGTGAAATATCTGTGCGGGCGTGTTGAGTGCAAAGGTACAACTCTGCGAGCGCGAGCAATGATTCCTGAAACAATCAAGCACGTTAGAACTGATACCTGCAAAATAAAAACACGTTATTATGATCATGCATGAATACAGTGTTTATCCATACGGGGAACACTTTGTCTCTCGATCCTGGCTTCATTGAGACAAATAATAACCCGGCGTCAATATTCTGACATTCATCATTTGATTTCATCATACAGATCAGAGATATATGATTTAGCATTATACCCCCAACCATGTGTGTGCTGTGTGAGTGCATACAGTAAAGCAAATAAAGCTTGAAGATCAACCACTGAATGAAAACGATCATTGCATAGCAAAATGCACAATAAGCGCCATAGTCATACATCACAGCTGATATAAATCAAATACAATCCTCCAGAATCGGAAAGGAAGTACAAGCAAAAAAAAATGAATTCCGTCAACAGGCCTGACGGTAATCCACACAAAGAAAGGTCTATCCTGACGAGGGTCCCACAGAAGGCCCTATATCATCAACCATCTTCGCGAACTCTGCGGCGAACCTAAGCTCGGTGTTCTCCTGCTGTAATCTTCCCACCTCTTTCTGGTGAATCTTCATCTTCCTGAAGTAATGATCTCTCTCAGCAATGCAATGATCTCTCTCGGCGATGATCTTCATGTTCTCTGCTTCCTTGATCTTCAGCTTTGCCTCCCACTCAGCAATGAGGACTCTGACTCTGTCTTCTTTCTGATTTCTCACGAGGATTTGCCTCCTCTTCTCATCTTCAATGACCTTTGAGGCTCTGGCTAGCTTCTCCTTCGTGATGTCGTGCTCCTTTGTCGACGACGCTAGGGCTTGGCTGATCTTCCCATAGTAGGCAGTATCCATCTCAAAGCGCTTCGCTTCCAAGGCATGTCGCTTATCCTGATCTTCCATCTTCACTTTAATCTCCTGATTAGACATCTGAATACGAGCAACACTCATCTCCAATTCAGCTTTCTCCGCAAGCAACTAATCTCTGGCTCTCTTCATCTCGAGGAATTCTTCCATGCTGACAGAAGAACGCGGACCCTCAATCATAGGACACCAAGGATCACCTCCCAGAAATGGTAGATGTGTGATCTCAATTCTCTTCCGAAGCCAATCATCAAAAGGGGGAAAAGACCGGCTATTAACCTTGCCAAAAGGAACCTTACCCTTTCTCTGAATGTTATGCCATGACCCAGCCACTTGCCTCAACTTGGCCTGATTGCCCTCAACTGGGAAGTAGAAGACTCCTGAATCTCGCACTCGAGAGGAGGAACTTCCATAGCAAACCCCAATTGTCTCCTAAGAAGCATTGGATTGTAATTAATGCAACCCTGAACTCCTATGAGAGGCACATTGGGAAAACTCCCACAGCTATATATGAAATCTCGTCCAGCCCTACCGTTATGAGTCCAAGCTATGTCAGTGGCTCGCAAACCCATCAACCTGACTGACCACTTGACCGTAGGATCAAGAGAAGCAAAAGCACCTCGGGAAGGCAAATACCCCATGAACCATCTGAATAGCATCTGAGCACAACATCGGATCAAACCCCCACGCCGCTTCTCGTTCCTGTTATGAACCGAGTAATAGACATCTCCAATCAGAGTAGGAATAGTATTCCTCTGCATAAACAATCTGATGGCATTATGGTCCACAAAACTCTTCTGATTAGGAAACAGGATGGTCCCATAAATGCTTACAGCAATCAAGGCACATACCGTCTTCCAATTACCCGCAGCAGCATGTTCCTTGGCCTTAGCCTCCAAGAAACTCAAATGAAAACCCGGTAATTTTCCTTTCTCCTTCAAACCTTCCCTGGTCATCTCCGGACTCAAATAAAGAGCACGAGAAATCCCAAGGATGTCAGGCTCTCCCCTAATGGCACAGAAAGGAACCTGATCTCGGATCTGCATACCCAAAATGCTGGCATAGTCCTCCATCAAAGGCCCCAACAAATAGTCCGGGAACACAAAACATCTCAGACCCGGGTCATAGAACTGGAGAAGAGTATGAATGGCGCTTCTGTCGCTGTCAGTGAGTCTGAAAGCCATCTTCAGAATACCACCGTATGCCTCTCGGAACATCCCCACATGGTCGGGTGTGATCAATGCTATCATATCTCTCAACTCATCAATCTCTGGGTTGAAGAAACTGTAAACAACATCGTCCTTCAAACCGGTCCTCATGTCTGAGCAAAGAAGTCTCTCAACCAGGATCTTGATCAAAAATGTCCCTGCATATGGATAAACATGTGTTAGATGCAGGTAAATGCAAAATGTGATGATGCTGATGAATGAATGCAATGCATTGCCATCCTCCAAGTCATTTGAACATCTGTTGCTCTGAAGCCCGATCTTTGAACTAATCACAACCATCTGAGGTACTGACAATCTCTGAGCAGATAACCACAACAATCTCTGAATCGGCCAAGGGAATCCTGAAATAAACGGATCCCCAC
Organism: Lathyrus oleraceus; assembly: GCF_024323335.1. Lineage (NCBI taxonomy): Eukaryota > Viridiplantae > Streptophyta > Magnoliopsida > Fabales > Fabaceae > Lathyrus > Lathyrus oleraceus. The sequence continues at coordinate 442,424,537 of NC_066582.1, read as the reverse complement.
TGATAAATACCACGGACAGAACTCCGGCGTCTCAGCAATAAATGACCATAAATCCGACTTGTAAATATGACTCTGATCAATGGAACCAATAGTCACCATCAAATTCACCAACAGAACATGCATCCGAAAGAATCATCCTCCCCTCACAGGTAAATTCTAATCAGGTCATCCTAAGGCGGATAATAGTCTCGACAATCGGGCAGAGATACTCAATGGGTTTGCCCTTTCGGGTGTGCCATTGTAGCTCTCCTGAGATCGTCTAAACCAAAGATCCGGGAATGAACGGTCACCGAAGTCAATAGTTCAGATGAAGTGACACAACCAAAGTGGATACTCCACAGAGGAAGGGCACCATCAAATGAACCTCGTCCGGCTTGTGGTATGTCACGTTGCAACAATATGCTGATAAAGCAAATGAGGAACGTGAGACCACACTAATCCTAGGTGTATACTCGGGCCTGGGTTTTAGCCCCACTCAGAACACCCACCCCAAACAGAGGAACCACCTGTACAGAGGACAGCAACATGATAACATGATGCATGCAAATATTTATGCAAATATATACACAATCAGAATAATAAGTGCAATAAATATAACAACACAAGCAACCTAAACTATCCTAGAACGCTAGGAGAGACTCGCTTAGGGAAGATGGACCAGCAGAAAGGTCAACTATGAGTCCCCAGCAGAGTCGCCAGCTGTCGCATCCGCGAAAAACAACCGGCGGGCTAAAACAAAGCAACACAGAGCCGCCACCGTGCGTTATTTATCCCAAAAGAGGGAAAGGAAACGCTCGAAGTAAACCTGGAAAAAGCATGGTCTCGCGACCAAAGAGATGGGATCGGGAGTCGGTTATGTGAAGGGAAGGTATTAGCACCCCTACGCATCCGTCGTACTCGACGGGATCCACGCTCAAACGATAGGTTAAGGTTGCTAAAACAAACATCACACACACACACTGAAGACAACACAGGTGGGATAAGAGGGGAGAGGGCTCGCTAGGACATCGCGTCCTATGCCTACGTATCTCGTCTGGAACGAGAATCAGAGCTGCCGTAGTTCGGCTCACGCACGCCAAACAAGACACACACAAACACAGGCAAACCTGGAACCCGAACGCCAATCGCTGGACTTACATCGGATTCCGAACCAAACAAACACACTTAGGATACAGACAGCCAATCGCTGGGCTTACATCCATATCCTGACACACAAGAGGGTTAACAAGCAAACAAGCTACTAAGGAGTCAGGCACTCGAGCCTAGTAACCGTCAAGCAAACACATACAAAAAGAAGAAAAGGTTGTCCGGAGAGACCTCGCACGGTCTCCTGCCTACGTACCTCATCTGGTATGAGGATCAGGGCGACGTAGTTCCCCTGAACGGGAAAGAAATTCTAACCAGATACAAAGGGAGACACACTACTAGGGAGCTGTACTCGAGCCTAGATGTTATCATGCATATCATCCCTAAGTTATGGTTTCTATCCTAACTTGCACAGGCAGCAAGCTAATCCTAAACAAGCAAAGCATGCAAGCATAATCAAAGCAAAGCAAACATTCACAATTAGCACACACTATATCCAGACCAAGTGGGCTCAAACAAAGGGTTAGGCTGCAAAAGCAAACCAACTGTATCAGGTGATATTAGCTCTTAACCCTGACATTGAGAGTCAGGGTGAAGCAGATGAAATAGGAGTGAGGGGTGTGCCTCACAACTCTTATCCCTAGCCAGGGAGAGCTTCAGACAAAGGAAGTGTGGGTCCAGAAAGTGGGAACCCTTCTACACTTATGACACTGACTCAACTGTACAACTGTACATGGATCTTGGGTTAATGTCCACAAGGCATCAACACGTGATGTGAGCCAAGGGACGACTCAACAGATTAGCAGGAGGTGGACTACACACCTCTTGTGTCTGCCAATTGCCTTAACAAAGGTCTTTTCCTGCTTGGGGACAAAAATAAATAAGCACAAGCATTGCCTCTTAAGGAGGACTTCAGACAGGTGCCTGGCCAAGTAACAGGCCAGGTCTTCCAGACTACATGGAGAAAGGAAATTCTACCTCAATTGGTTTACACAACCAAGCAGCAGCACAAGCAAGTTCAAAATGAACTATAGCAACTAAGGTACCTGAAATCAATCCAACATAATCAGTATACCAGACAAGCAAAAGTCAAACAGAAAATTACAAGTCCACAGCACAAACAGATAACAAGCATCTATGCACATAGGTGCAAGCCACAAGGCCTAAGCATAAGTCTCAATGCCTACAAAACAAACTCAAGTTAGTCATAAACAAGCAATAAACCAGTCCCAATTGAGTGCACATCATCAAGCATAAGCAATTGTGCTCTTTGACCTGAAACAAAGCTCAAATGTGAGAACACAAACTACTAGTACAAGACTAGGGTCAAAATAGGATCAATAAGTCAAAACAGAACATGAAACTTATCCAAAATCAAGATCAATCAATTAAGAATCAAATCCAATTGGTCTCATTTTCATATCATCAACCATTATCATTTCATGAGGCAAAGAGTGCGAAGCATGTCATTTAGAAGCTCATTGGACCAAACAGAATGAATCAATTCAAACTCAATCCAAAACAATTCAATAAATCCCCAAAAAATTCACAGCTAAACAGCATTCATTACATGTCAATCAAACCAAATTTCAAGCCAATTGGACAATGGGAAGCAAGTCAATTAAATTCATCAAGCTAAAGCGAGCTCATACAAGTCCAAACAAGGCACAATATCATGTATCAACTTCAAGCAAGCATAAAACAGTGTAGAAACATGATAAATGAGTGAAACCAAAACCATGGCAAACTTCAAGATGTCTGTAATCACTCCACAAAATTTCAAGTCCATCCAATGCATATCCAGAATTTCACAAAACAATTAAAAACATGACTCACAAAAAGTCCACATTTGGTCAAACAGAAAGGAAATTCTCAATCAAATTGGAAATGCACTCAAAAAATCCAGAAAAATTCACATGTGAACCTAACATCCCTAAGCATCATCATGCAAAAATTCAGCTCAATCCAAGTTAATATGGCATGTCAAATAAAATCAGGAAGTAGGACAAGAAATGGTGTGACACAAATTGTCACACCTCTAATGATCATGTCATATCTCACAATCCAGGAATGATATAATAGCAAACTCAAAGCCAAAATATCCATTAATTTCTCTAGAATAAGCATGCAAACTTTTAGCTCCATCCAGTTAAGCATCATCATTTCATGATCAAAATACCAAGCAAGGTGCATGAAACCACATATATAAACAAACCCTAGGCTATTACAAAAACCACACGTGCACAATTTTTGCAAAAATGTTCATTAAATTGTAGAGATCACAAGGATTAAGGCATAAAAAAAATCATGCAATTTGGATTTGTGGTTCATGAGATATGGAATTTTGAATGTGGAGAGAAATTAAAAATGTGAAATGGAAGCATGTGGACCAAGTGAAGCCTAAAGAAATAAACGGCAAAGGCCAAAAGTGAAATTGGCCTCACACGGAATCGAAGGGAGTATCATTTTGAAACTCAGCGCGCGCACAAACACCTTAACCATGAACAGTAGCGCTCATTTTGGATCAAACATGGAAATCTGGAAAATATTATCACATTCATACGCGTTCTTCACGTGTTCATCATTCAAGAACAAACTCTCACCAAATCACACAAACCTTATATCATTAGAAAGGTCTCACAACGTACATCAACAATATCACATTCATTAAGCCTAATTCATCCTAATTCAACCGGATCGATCCAAAACATGTTCATGCATCAAAATTCAAATCATCATAACTTGACCAATTCTTAATGAAAATCAGTGGTTCAAAGTGCAGATTTACCTACTCTAAGAGATCTATCTAAAGCATCAAACAATTTCATGAATTATTAAGGTCGAAATCTGACCTTCTTTGAAGCACAGGTGTTGAATCGCGCGTTTTAAGCCTTGAAATGTGAAAACAGAACTTCTATGATGCTTGGATAGATGAATGGAACAAGGTTTGTTGCTCAATTACGCACGATCTTGATGAAATCTCCATTTGCCATTGTTGCACCTCACTTTAACATTCCACGATTTGGCTTGATAGTGATGATTCCTTGCTTCAATTAGCTTCAACAATGATTGTAGATGATGAAACAATGAAGATCTTAGCTAGGCTTGTGAAGAAATTGCAAAAAAGTGAAGATGAAAAGTTGAGAGAATTGTGCAATTTTGGATCTAGATCTGAGATGAATGAATGTTAATCTCAAAAACAGTTATGATTAACCATTTATATGATGCACTAATCCGTTTTGTTAATCAAGTTTAGCCAAATGTGAGTGATTAGTGAAAATGCACTTTTATGCTAAATGGTAATTAGCCAATACACCCTCACTTATGCAAATCCAATGTAACAGTAGACATTTCTGGTTGCAGCAAGTTTCAAATGGCATTTGTGAACTGTTGCAAGTGGAATCATGTGAAAATAATGCTTATTTTGCAAAATGCACTTTTTCCCTCCCTTTTTCAAAATTGGTCCACTTGAAAAATGGACTTTTTATGTGATGAGTTTTCATGACATGTAATGCTTGTTTTGGATAGAGGACATCAAAATAATTTTGCTCAAAGAAACCTCACTCCATTTGGCCTTGTGAATCAAAAGTTATGCCACTTTGAAATTCCACTTTTTTGGACAATAATCAATCCATAACTTGCCAACCACAAATGAGAAATTCATGTTCTTGGACTTTTTGGAAAGGTGAGAGCAAGATCTACAACTTTCATGTTGAACAAAATTTCATTTGAAGCAATTTTGGACATGTAATTTTGAGGAGAAAAACTTTCCATTTTTGGCAATTTTCAATTACAAGTCACTTTTTATTTTTGGAAAGTTTCCATCTGACTTTATTTTCTTCATTCTTGATCTTTGACATGTCAAATGAAACTTGTTTGGACATGAATGAAGTTTCTCTAGCCCTCTCCCACCTCCAAATCCATCAATTCAGGCACAGTTGACCACAATTGACTTTTCTGACTGATAGATGAATTGGCTATGCACTGATCAACTTGAGCTTCAAACTCCTGATGAAATGGCTCAATGATGAAACCCTAGCTTCCATAAGCTCAAAATAATCATATGATGATCCCCATATCCATTGAAGACCTCATCTCCTTACCAAGCCCTGATTGGCACCATGCAGATGATTAGGGTTGACCAGAGGTAAAAACCCTAATCTCAAGGTATTTGATCAAGCATAATGAATCTCTTGGTGATGACAAAACCATGATGATGATGATGTACCATTTCAACCAAGATGATGCTCAATCCCCTTGAGAAATCAAGAAACCCTAATTTGAATCACACATCCTCAGATGGTTAATAATCAATCCAATGAAACCCTAGCTTGCATCTTAACCTCTTTATCTTCTGATCAAGACTTAGGAGGATGACTTGCTCAATGTAGCCACATGATATGCAAAAATTCAATGACTAATGACCTAAAAAATGATATGCAATATGCTAAGCTAGTCCCAAGAGAGGAGGGCAAATTTTGAGGTGTTACAGTCATTTACAGACTACCATTCCATTAAATAAAGTTGAGCTTTTATCCAAATTGTTTCTACTCTTATTTACTTCAGCCAATAGTTTTAAATTTTATTTTGATCATTTTTAAATTAAATTTTTAAATCAAAATCATGTTTTTTTTCTTAAATATATAAAAGCAAGAATTTTTCCAAAGCAAGTAAAAGGAATATCAACAACATTTTGATAGATAGCAAGTCCTTAAGTGCGAAACATCGGAGGTTCCCCAAGCAGTTAACGCTTCGGGTATCCCTAAACGTTTGTATTGATTCAGTTCCTCGACAGAGTGTTTGACCCTCAATGAAATCCCTTTCCTCGTCCCCAGCTGATTTGGTTGATTCAGATACCCTGTGGCGTGTTGTTTTCCCCGACAGAGTTTCTGCCTTCCCCAGCGAAGTTCGTATTTCCTTAGCAGGGTTGATCTTCAGAGGTGGTTGATATTCCTCAGTAGATCGCATTAGTTTCCCCACCAATCGCATTCAACTTGCTCCCAGTTAGAGTTTCCTCCTGGTTTTTGAGCAGCTTTTGTTATGATTTTTCTCTGTAGGGTTGTCTCCCATTTTTATGGTGTTGACCAAAAATTCCCCACAGATTTGATGTTCTTTCCCCAACAGATCTCCTCCTTCCCCAGCTAGGGTTGTCCTCCTTCAATTGTAGAGTGTCAGCCCCTTAAGCAGAAAGACTTTAACCTTTCTCCGTTTCCCCATTGAGTTTGTTTCCTCGTGGATGGTTGTTATTTCAGTTTCCTCTCTAGTAGATTTCCTGGATGGAATTACTCCCCTTGAGTTATGTCCTCATTGGGTTGAGTCTTGATTGACCGTTTTCTTTCTAGCTCTTACCTAGATATATACTTTGGTCCCCTAAGAGTCTATTACCCACTAACTGGTAATATTCTTCTTAGTTTGCAGTTTGTTACTTCTTGCCCAATACCCGGCAAAAGTACCCTTATGTTTCTCCTCAGTAGAGTCCCTAGTGGATCTATTCCCCAGGAAGTGTATCCTTGATATGTTCATCCTAACTGGTGACATATATCTTTCTTTTCCCTGCCTGAGTCTATCCTTGATATGTTCACTTTAACCAGTGACAGATATTCTCATTTTTGGTATTCTACCTAGTAAAAAGGTAGTTGTAATCCCTATTTTGTTCCCCAGAGAGTTAATCCTTGATATGTCCATCTTAACCGATGACGGGTTTTCTTCTCCTTGTGGTTTTCTACCCAGTAATCGATAGTTGTAAATCCTACTTTGTCCCCTCGCAGAGTCTATCCTTGATATGTTCATCCTAACCGTTGACGGATTTTCTCTCCGACGGTTTTCTATCCAACTTTCGACAGATGTAATTCCTACCCTTTTTGTTCAGTTGGTATATCCTTGATATGTTCATCCTAACCGATGACGGGTATCCTCCTTGGCATTTCTAGGCAAGTCTATCCTTGATATGTTCATCTTAACTAGTGACTGATTTTCCTCCCTGTTGAGTTTATCCTTGATATGTTCATCCTAACCGATGACGGATACTCTCACCCTTGATCTTCTGCCCAGTAACTGGTAGTTGTAAATCCTATCTTTTCTACAGTTTCCCCATCAAGGTTATTCTTACCCAGTAGCCGGTAATGAATTTCCTCTCCTGGAATCCTCAACGAGTCATCCTTGATATGTTCATCTTAACTGATGACGGATATTCTCTCTGTAAGATCTTTATTATCTCCTTACCCAGTAACATGTAGTAGATATTAGATTTCTGCTCCTCCTATGTTGAGTTTATCTTCCCCAGTTGATTTGAGTACGCATTTCCTTAGTGAAGTCGTTTTTCCCCTGCATGATTCGAGTACCTCAGTTTTATCCTGACCTACTCATGTCTCCTACAGATGTTGTTGTTTCCCCGACTGAGTCTTTAGATGTTTGTATGGATGTCCTTGAGTCCCCCAATAATTTTTAAGTCGTAGCCTGGCCTACACATAACTCCTTTTTACCCCCCCCCCCCCCAAGAGTCTCTGTCTCCCCAGCGAGTTTTCCTTACGGAATGCATTGTGCTCCTGCGGATTTTCGGTATCTCTAATTCCTTTTTTCCTTTGTGGCAATATTTCCCATAGAGCATTAACTTTTGCATTCATGTCATATGCATCATGAGGTCTCTTAGGGACCAAAGTTTGTTTCTCTATGTTGTTATTTGAGCCCATTCTACTGAGTCGAGCCGAAGATTTTAACCTTCACCTCCTCAGTTAGAATGTCCTTAAGTAGGGGTAGCTGTAAGATCCCAATTTTGACCCTAAGACCCCTCATGTAATTTCATCATAAGCATTAGCATTGGGATCATAACTTGGCATCCTCCTTACCCCTCTTTCATTGGGTTTGTTCTGGGAGAGATCACGAAGCACTTTGTGATTGTATCATACTTGTATTTTATCATTTCACTAACCAAAATATCAAAATATGTCTTTGCATTTGCCTAACTCTTTTGTAGGAAGGGCATGATCTCCATTGATCTATCAAGTTCACATCTAGGGTTTGAGACCCTCATGAGCAAAGAGCAAAACCAAGAATTGATCCAAGACTGGTTATGAGCATCATATATGAGTCCCAATGTTCTCTACATGTTATATTGGTCAAGTTTTCTTCAAGAGTTTGAAGGTGATTTTCCTTGGAAACCCTAGTTTGACTAGGTATCTTGAGTAACTTCTCTAACAAGCTATCTCACCAATTGATCAAATTTCTCAAGGGACACTTCAAATTTCATCATCTTATGCATATATGATATACCATGAGCCAAGAAAGTCAAGAGAATTGGAAGTTAGCAAGTTGGTTGATGGTGGTTGGCCATATGGATTCATTTGATCAAAACTGGGTCTCCCTAGACCCTATCTCCTACAATATTCACCATATGAAAATGATTCTAAGATAAAACTTACTCTAAATGACATTCCAAACAACTTTAATGTTGAGACCTAGAGCTAGTTTTGCTTGGAAAATCATTTTCTATGTTGAAACATTATAGGTCATTTTGTCTAAACCCTAATTTGAAACATTATAGGTCATTTTCCCAAGGCCATAACTTGCTCAATTTTTATGATATTGTAGGTGTTTAATTGGCTGCATTATATGGTAAAACACTAGCTGGTTACAAATGTCTTGACTGATGTCATGACATGGTATGTATGCGTGACTACATTGTAGGTTAGAATATCTAACTGTACTCTGATGTCTTGACTGATGTCATGACACACTTGAGTAGTTACTGCAGGATTAGCTAACACAGGATTTATTGAATGTCAAACTGGATGCTGTGACATTCATACCTGTCAACAGATACTAAGGAATAGAACAGCTGGTGTTCTGTTAGAACTTAGTATTTATTTCCAGTCTGGTTATCAAGGAAAGACCAGACCTGGCATAAGGCCTACTGACTGAATGTCAAATTGGATGTTATGACATTCATCACTGACAGCAGCTACTGAACATTAGACAGAGTGGTGTTCTGCTATACTTCAGCATGTAACTTAGTTTGTTCTTCAAGAGAATAACAGAACTAACTTAAGGCCAAATGTGTAAATGTTAAGTTGGACACTTTAACATTTATTAATGTAAGCTGTTACTGTAGTATGGTCATTTTGATCATGTACAGGTCAGCAAAATTGTACAGTTTGTTTTCTGGAAAAACAGACTCAGCATATGGACCTTGATGTCAAGCTGAATGTCGTGACATTCATTCCTGACAGCATATGCTATATTGTAGGTTGTTCAGTTTTCTGTTTCAGCTTTTCTTGGGCTATTCTTCAGGAAGTCAACAGCTTAGAGAAAAACCAGGAAACCAACAACCAAGTTAAATTTAATGAACCTAACAAATAGCCTATTTGTTAGTAACCTAAATGTTGAATTTATGGGAACTCGTGTGACCTTAAATTCAGGAGAATACAGGTGCAAAAGTCCAGGTACTGCAATATAAAAAGGAAGGCGTTCCTTCATTCAGTTTCAGGGATTTTAAGGCGTGAAGATTAAGTGTGTCCATCATAATTCACTGCTGTATTTTTGTGAGTCTTGTATTAGACGTATCTTGTAAGCCAAGCCATTATCAAGTAGATGATTGCTGTGGCATAGGGTGTTCATTGAGTTGTAAGTGTTGTGTCGCTCAAAGCTTTTAAGCGTGAGTGCTGTGTATCTTGATTAAAGCTGTGAAGCACAATCAAGAGTTGTTTGAAGTGTGACTTCAACTTGTCTTTAATATTGATTAAAGGTAGTAATCACTGAGGTGATTGAGGGGGAGTGAGTAGGAACTCTGATCTTAGTGTAAGATTGAAATTGCATTGGGTAGGGATTAAGTGATAAGTTGTAAACGGGTGAGTTTAGCTTTGAATTGATACTACTAATAGTGGATTTCCTCCCTGGCTTGGTAGCCCCCAGATGTAGGTCATGTTGGACTGAACTGGGTAAACAATTACTTGTGTTATTTACTGCACTTACGTTTAAGTTCTGCATAATCCCTGTCTGTGCAGAATTGGATGTCATAACAACCCGTGTGACACCCAAAGTCTGATAACTAGAATTTCAATTGGCATCAAAGCAGGCACCCTGCCTGTGAATTTCTGGGTGAGGTCTAGGGAAGTTACTTTCTAGTACCATGGACAAGGATATAGGACACTCAAATAGACCACCCATGTTGGATGGCTCTAATTATGATGACTGGAAGCCTCGTATGATAGCCTTCTTAAGGTCTCTAGACAGCAAAGTCTGGAGAGCTGTCAATAAAGGATGGGAACATCCAATGAGGACAGGTGAAGATGGAGTCAGTGTGCAGATTCCTGAAGAAGAGTGGGACAAGGAGCAAGAGGCATTAGCTCTTGGAAATTCCAAGGCCTTGAATGCATTGTTCAATGGAATCAGTAAGAACATCTTCAGGCTGGTACACCACTATGAACTAGCTAAGGAAGTTTGGGATACCCTCAAGGTAACTCATGAAGGTACTTCCAAGGTGAAGATGTCCAAACTTCAGATGCTGACCACCAAGTTTGAAAATCTGAGGATGAAAGAGGATGAGACTATTCATGACTTTCACATGAATATTCTTGAAATTGCAAACACCTCTGGTGGACTAGGTGAGAAAATGGCTGAAGAGAAACTTGTAAGAAAGATTCTCAGGTCCTTGCCTAAGAGATTTGCTATGAAGGTCACAACCATAGAGGAGGCGCAGGACATCTGCAATATGAAGGTGGATGAGCTCATTGGTTCTCTCCAAACCTTTGAAATGGGCTTGTGTGAGAATGCTGAAAAGAAGAACAAAAGCATAGCTTTTGTATCTAATGCTGAAGAGGAGTCAGAAGCAGGATATACTGAAGGTGATGAAAGTATATCAGAAGCCTTAGCCATGCTTGGGAGACAGTTCAACAAGTTCGTGAAGAAGATTGATCAAAGAGGGAGACCTAATGTCAAGAACATCCCGTCTGACATCAGGAAAAGATCAACTTCTGAAGAAAAGTTCAACCAAGGCAAGGGAATCCAGTGTCATGGTTGTGAAGGGTATGGACACGTCAGAGCTGAATGTCCTACTTATCTCAAGATGAAACAGAAGGGGCTAACTATCACATGGTCTGAAGGAGATTCTGAAAGTGAATCTGAAGGAGAATCTGCCAAACATGTCACTGCACCAACCAGTGTTTGTGCCTCTGATGATGACTCAAGTGCAGATGAACTGACCTTTGATGAACTTGCTGCAGCCTATAAGAAGCTGTGTACCACCAGTGCAGAAGTGCGTGCACAAGGAGAAAAGCAGAAGAACCTCATCAAGGAACTGGAAGATGAGAGACAGAAGTAACTGTCTGTCATAGAGGGTCTAAATGGTGAGATAGCCCTGCTGACCTCCAAGCTGAATCAGATGACCAAATCCATCAGAATGATGAATAAGGGAACTGACATCTTGGAAGAGATACTAAAGGTGGGACAGCAGTCTGGAACCAAATCTGGCCTAGGATTTGGGAAAAGATCCTCAGCTGAACACAAACGCCCAAAGGCTAAAGTTCAGAAGTTCAAGCGGAAGTCAAAGCCAATGTCTCAACATCGAGGAACTAGGATGAATGATCATCAGAAGAGGAAATACCAGGAGTGGAGGTGTCACCATTGTGGTAGGCTTGGTCATATAAAAGCCTTCTGCTACTGGATTCATGGTTTCCCTAACCAAGCCACGCATGTCAGGCCTAAGCATAAACCATATAAACGTTATGTTCCCATCAAGAAGCAACAATGGTATGCTAGGATAGCACACACTGCTCTAAGGGCTTCTACCAGAGAAGACTGGTACTTTGACAGTGGATGCTCAAGACATATGACTGGTATGGAAAATCTACTGGTGGATATTCAACCTCACACTACCAGCTATGTGACCTTTGGTGATGGTGCCAAAGGTAAAATAAAAGGTGTGGGTAAGCTGGACTGCTCTGGAGTTCCAAAACTGAATAATGTGCTGTTAGTAAGAGGACTAACTGCAAACCTCATCAGCATAAGTCAGCTGTGTGATCAAGGGTTTCATGTTCAGTTTACTAAGGAGCTTTGCATTGTGACTAATGGTGACAATCAGGAAGTTATGAGAGGAACCAGGTCCAAAGACAACTGTTATCTGTGGGAACCTAAAGTCTCTAACTGTTCTACAATATGCTCCTCAACCAAGGAAGAACAGGAGGTGAAGATGTGGCATAGACGTCTTGGACATCTCCACTTAAGGGGAATGAAGAAGATTATATCCAAGGAAGCAGTCAGAGGGATCCCAAAGCTGCTTATTGATGAAGGAAGAGTCTGTGGTGAATGCCAGGTGGGCAAGCAAACCAAGATGTCACATCCGAAGCTGGGACATCCTACAACTTCCAGAGTTCTGGAACTGTTGCATATGGACTTAATGGGACCTATGCAGGTTGAAAGTCTTGGTGGGAAGAGATATGCCTACGTGGTGGTTGATGACCATTCCAGATACACGTGGATAAGCTTCATCAGAGAGAAGTCAGATACATTTGATGTCTTCAAAGACCTGTGCATCAGACTTCAAAGGGAAAAGGACAGTTGTGTGGTCCGAATTAGGAGTGATCATGGTACGGAGTTCAAGAATTCCAAGTTTGATGAGTTTTGCTCGTCTGAAGGAATAAGTCATGAGTTCTCCTCCCCTATAACTCCCCAGCAGAATGGGATAGTTGAAAGAAAAAATAGAACTATTCAAGAATCTGCCAGAGCAATGATTCATGCAAAGAAGCTCCCCATGCACTTTTGGGCTGAAGCAATGAATACCGCGTGCTATGTTCACAACAGAGTCACCTTGAGAAAAGGAACCTCCTCCACTCTGTATGAAATATGGAAAGGCAGGAAACCTACTGTGAAGTACTTTCATATCTTTGGAAGTAAATGCTACATTCTCACAGATCGTGAACAGAGAAGGAAGCTAGATCCGAAAAGTGATGAGGGTATATTTCTGGGATACTCCACTAACAGCAGAGCCTACAGAGTGTTCAACTACAGGACCAATGTCCTGATGGAATCCATAAATGTTATTGTGGACGATAAAGAGGAAGGAACCGATGTCATGGAGGATGTTGAAACATTCCTTGACAGTTTAACTGACATTCCAGTCAAGTCTGAAGAAGTAGAGGAACCTCCTCCTGAATGTGAAGTAGATGCAACCACCAAAGTGCCATCTATCAGAATTCAGAAAGACCACCCTAAGGATCTTATCATAGGGGATCCCAATAGTGGTGTGACTACCAGGTCACGGGGAATAAGCTCAAATTCCTGCTTTGTATCCAAGGTTGAACCAAAGAATGTGAAAGAAGCCCTGACTGACGAATACTGGATCATTGCCATGCAAGAGGAACTTGAGCAGTTCAAAAGGAATGAAGTATGGGAGCTAGTTCCAAGACCTGAAGGGACCAACATCATTGGTACCAAGTGGATCTACAAAAACAAATCTGATGAGAAAGGAGTAATTACTAGGAATAAGGCAAGACTAGTGGCTCAAGGATACACTCAAGTTGAAGGGGTAGATTTTGATGAGACATTTGCTCCTGTGGCTAGGCTTGAGTCCATCAGATTGCTGTTAGGGGTAGCATGCATCCTGAAGTTTAAACTATTCCAAATGGATGTGAAGAGTGCATTCTTGAATGGCTACTTGAATGAAGAAGTCTTTGTGGAACAACCTAAAGGGTTCTGTGATCCTAACCAACCTAAGCATGTATACAAGTTAAGGAAAGCCTTGTATGGGTTGAAACAAGCACCTAGAGCATGGTATGAAAGGTTGACCGAATTTCTGACCTCAAATGGATACAGAAAAGGTGGAATAGATAAAACCTTGTTTGTGAAGGATGAAGACGGCAAAATCATGATTGCTCAAATCTATGTGGATGATATAGTCTTTGGTGGAATGTCAGAACAAATGGTTCAACAATTTGTTCACCAGATGCAATCTGAGTTTGAAATGAGTCTAGTTGGAGAACTGACCTATTTCCTTGGAATGCAAGTAAACCAAATGGAGGACTCTATGTTTCTCTCCCAAAGCAAGTATGCCAAGAACATAGTTAAGAAGTTTGGTATGGATAATGCTAGGCACAAGAGGACTCCTGCGCCTACTCATCTGAAGTTAACCAAAGATGATGGAGGGCCTAGTGTTGATCAATGCTTGTATAGAAGCATGATAGGAAGTCTACTTTACCTAACTGCAAGTAGACCTGACATTTCTTATGCAGTTGGAGTATGTGCTAGATACCAAGCAGAGCCTAAGGTGAGCCACTTGAATCAAGTCAAAAGGATTCTCAAGTACATCAATGGGACTTGTGACTATGGGATGCTGTATTCACATGGGTCTGAACCTGTCCTATCTGGGTACTGTGATACTGACTAGGCTGGGAGTGCTGATGACAGAAAAAGCACATCAGGTGGATGTTTCTTCTTAGGAGACAATCTCATATCTTGGTTCAGCAAGAAGCAGAATTGTGTTTCTCTGTCCACTGCAGAGGCTGAATACATAGCTGCTGGAAGCAGTTGTTCCCAACTGGTTTGGATGAAACAGATGCTCACTGAGTACAATGTCACTCAAAATGTCATGACATTGTTCTGTGATAATCTCAGTGCCATCAATATCTCCAAGAATCCCATCCAACACAGCAGGACCAAACATATTGACATTAGGCACCACTTCATCAGAGATCTGGTGGAAGACAAGGTGATCACTTTGGTACATGTAGCCACGGACCTTCAACTGGCTGACATATTTACAAAGGCTCTGGATGCTACTCAGTTTGAAAACTTAAGGAGCAAACTGGGAATATGTCTCTCTGAGACCTTATAGCAACCACTGATGTTTGGGATGTATTGTTTAATATCTCTGCCTATTAAACAATTGGTACTATGCTCTGATTGTTCAACAGATCACAGCTATGCTACTTGCAACAACTGTGGCTACAAGAGGGTAAGGAGACACCCTACCGTGAGAAGACCAATGTACCTGCAGGAGTTCAAGGATGTTGTTCATGCAGGAGTGGTTCTGGATGTCAGAAACAAAATCATGGCATCTGATATGGTGGTACCTACTGTAAAGCAAAAGTGGGTGATTACTTGATCAAAGCTGTGAAGCAAGATCAAATGGATGCTAACTTGGTTGAAACTGTGGAGTAAAACCAAGTCTGTAACTCTGTCATTATTCTCTGGTTTTGTTGTTGGCTTTGGCAACATTTTTGACAAAAAGGGGGAGTAATAACCACCACCCCTGACAAACAGAGTGGGTCTCTACAACAGACTCTCGTGACAGATTCCCTCCCCTGCAGCTGCTGTGTGTTGAAGTTTAGATTTTAGATTTAACTTCTGTATGTGTGCTGCTTCCATGTGTGTGAGTGTGCTGCCACTCTGAGTGTATTAGCTAGTATTATTTCCTGCTAGGTGTGTAATTCCGCTGCTATGAACTCTGTTATGGGGATCAAAGTGTTTTAGCCAAAAATTTGCCAAAGGGGGAGTTTTTAGGTGTTTAATTGGCTGCATTATATGGTAAAACACTAGCTGGTTACAAATGTCTTGATTGATGTCATGACATGGTATGTATGCGTGACTACATTGTAGGTTAGAATATATAACTGTACTCTGATGTCTTGACTGATGTCATGACACACTTGAGTAGTTACTGCAGGATTAGCTAACACGGGATTTATTGAATGTCAAACTGGATGTTGTGACATTCATACCTGTCAACAGATACTAAGGAATAGAACAGCTGGTGTTCTGTTAGAACTTAGTATTTATTTCCAGTCTGGTTATCAAGGAAAGACCAGACCTGGCATAAGGCCTACTGACTGAATGTCAAATTGGATGTTATGACATTCATCACTGACAGCAGCTACTGAACATTAGACAGAGTGGTGTTCTGCTATACTTCAGCATGTAACTTAGTTTGTTCTTCAAGAGAATAACAGAACTAACTTAAGGCCAAATGTGTAAATGTTAAGTTGGACACTTTAACATTTATTAATGTAAGCTGTTACTGTAGTATGGTCATTTTGATCATGTACAGGTCAGCAAAATTGTACAGTCTGTTTTCTGGAAAAACAGACTCAGCATATGGACCTTGATGTCAAGCTGAATGTCGTGACATTCATTCCTGACAGCATATGCTATATTGTAGGTTGTTCAGTTTTCTGTTTCAGCTTTTCTTGGGCTATTCTTCAGGAAGTCAACAGCTTAGAGAAAAACCAGGAAACCAACAACCAAGTTACATTTAATGAACCTAACAAATTATTGGAGAATAGCCATCCAAGGCGCGGCGGAATTTAAAAGTGTCTCCATTTAGTGATCCTTATGAATGGGCATGATCAGTGATAGAATCGTTACCTCTTGTGGCGATTCAAACCTTTGGTGCAGATCTCTGATAATGATCAAAACCTTTGATACAGATCCACGGGGCGATCACGAACGTTGAACGATGACAACGTCTCTACTCAGTCCACACGAACGGATTCCTTCAATCGCAGTGCTAGCTGTTATGAATGAAGGCTTTGAGTGAGAGAAAGAGAGATACGAAATTCCAACTCTTCAGTTGTGTTGTATTCCCATACAAAGCTTCTGCACAAGAGCTCTATTTATAGAACCACTTGTGTGGGCTTCAAGCCAAAAAGCCCACTTAAGTGCATTTTGCCCATATCTCATAATATGCCAAAATCACTTAAGTATTTGGTACCTTACCATATTTTGTTTCCACTTAAGTGCACCGTACCTTACGATGTTCCTTAATTATTCTATCTCTCATCAATCTGTCCTTTGTGTGTGACCCTATAGGTTTTCGCGACGTTGGCAATTATATTAAATCAC
The DNA here is from genome assembly GCF_024323335.1 of Lathyrus oleraceus. Taxonomy (NCBI): domain Eukaryota; kingdom Viridiplantae; phylum Streptophyta; class Magnoliopsida; order Fabales; family Fabaceae; genus Lathyrus; species Lathyrus oleraceus. Next base: position 442,407,623 of record NC_066582.1, on the reverse strand, counting down.
ACATTTAACATAATAAACAGTGAGCGGTATCTAGCAACACATCACTGCTACCCAAGTCACGAAAATGTCATGTGATCTGACAAAACCTCCTGTGATAATAATTATGTGTATAATTACCCCTTTGCCCTTATGTTTATATTGAACACAAGGTATAGACCGTGTCACCCTTGTCCAGTTCAATATTGGGCCCATAGACATTTATCCTGTTACGCAGGATTGGCAAATTCCATCTAAGACACTCATGTCCTTCAGCATGCTTCGTGGAGTACCCATCAACTGTCTTTATGGTTATCCAGTTACGGACAATGTTGGATCAACAATAAAGCACTCGACTCTACATCTAGGATCCATAGTGGTTTCAGGTTGAAGAGTGGTATACACTATTATCACCATGAGAATAACTTATGACACTTTGCATAACTTTCTATATAGTATTCTCATAGCGGGTCAATCCGGTATAAATATTACTCCTAATATTCATACCTATGTTTAAGACTTGATAACTCTTTATCCATGATCCATGAGATGTGATCATCAGTCTACAAACATAATAGTCTTAATGCTTTAATGTTATCCCACTTCACATTAAAGCTCGACTACGGATACTTTAAGAATAGTGCCCTTATGTTTAATGTGTTCTCATGATTAAGTCACACTTAATACATTAAACGGACTATCTATTCTAGGGACTTTATTAATCAACCATTAATAAAGAAAATGCCTTTTACTATTAATAAATAATTCGATACAAGTACCAAAAGTATTGGCCTCTAGGGCTTACACCAACAATCTCCCACTAGCACTAGAGCCAATCAGGCATACCCCGTATGCCCATTGATCTAGTATGGCCATCATGCTTCTGCTGCGCAATAGGCTTTGTCAGTGGGTTAGCAACATTGTCAAGTGTAGGTACTTTACATATTTTCGCACAACGCCTAAGTATGTGTTTGGATCGTTGGTGAGATCTAGGCTCCTTAGCTTGTGCGATAACACCATTGTTATCATAATAGAGACCAATGGGATCCACAATGCTAGGGACTATGCCAAGTTTATTGATCCAAACAGCTTCCTTTGCTGCACTTAAGGCAGCAATATACTCAGCCTCAGTTGTAGAATCAGCAACTGCATCTTGCGTTGAACTTTTCAAGCTCACAGTGCCACCATTTAAGCAAAACACATAACCAGATTGAAATCATTCATATTAAAGCGTCTCAGCACTTTGTCTATGTACTCTGAATTAGGCCAAGCATTTCATGATCTATCTCTATAGATTCTGATAGGCTGCTTCACCCAGGTCCTTCATAGAAAAGTATTTCCCCAACCAAGCCTTTACTTGTTGCAGGGTAGGGATATCGATTCTAATGAGTAATATGTCATCTACATATAATACCAGGAATACGATCATGCTCCCACTAACCTTCTTGTAGACACAAGGCTCATCTTCGTTCTTGATGAATCCATACAGCTTTATTGTTTCATCAAGGCGAAGATTCCATGAGTAGGTCACAGGCTCATCTTGATCCATGAGTAATACATCACCTTGATCAGATATCCATATATCTCAGGTAGGTGACGTATCCTGCCTGACCTACGGTGGTCTTGTTCTATTTGAGCAGGTTGCTCTTACACAACTACTTGTGTTTCCTGCTCTAATTCCTCCATAGGTGTATCGATACTTTGTGATTCTTGAATTTCTTCAAGTTCTACTTTCCTCCCACTGATTCCTTTGGAAATAAAATCCCTTTCTAGGAAAACTCAAGTTCGAGCGACAAACACTTTGCCCTTAGAAGGATTGTAGAAATAATATCCTCTTGTTTCTTTAGGATACCCCACAAGTAAGCTTTTGTCAGATTTGGGCTCAAGCTTAGTTGAAATTTGTCGTTTCACATAAACTTCGCAACCCCAAATCTTCATGTAAGACATATGTGGTCTCTTACCACTCCATATCTCATATGGTGTCTTTTCAACCTTTTGGATGGAACACGGTTAAGTGTGTAAGCTGATGTTAATGGTGTATGTCCTCAAAAGGAGTTTGGAAGATTGGTGTGACTCATCATGAATCGGACCATGTCCAACAGGGTTCGATTTCTTCTCTCAGATACACCCTTCCATTGGGATGTTACAGGAGGAGTAAGTTGGGATAGGATCCCACACTCTTTCAGATGGTCATCAAACTCTAGGATTAAATACTCACCACTTCGATCTGATCAAAGAGTTTTAATATTATTACCTAGTTGGTTTTAACTCGTTAGGTTTCACCCTTTTGTATTAATGTTATTAATAGGCATTTCAAGATCAAGGACATATAGTCCATTGTTCATTTGTGCAGTAGCATAGAATATATCATTCAAATAAATTGAGCAACAATTGTTCTTTATTATAAATGAAAAACCAAACTTGTCCAAACAAGAAATGGAAATAATATTCCTGCTAATTGCAGGTACATAATAACAGTTCTCTAACTGAATTATTAAACCACTAGGTAAAGTCAATACAAAAGTTCCTACGGCTAAAGCAGCAACCTTTGCTCCATAGCCAACTCGTAGGTCGACTTCACCTTTTGCCAAATCTCTACTCCTTTTTAGTTCCTGCACATTTGTACAAATGTGAGAACCGCATCCAGTATCTAATACTCATGATGTAGAAGTAGATAAATTAATAACAAAAATACCTGAAGTTGAAGTCTCTACTCCATTCTTCTTATCTTCCAGGTATTTTGGGCAGTTCCTCTTCCAGTGTCCGGTCTTACCGCAATGGAAGCAGGTGCCTTCTTTTGCTATGCCTCCACTAGGCTTCAAAGCAGCAGTGGGTCTGGGATTGGCAACTTCCTTGCCCTTCCCCTTATCACTATGCTTAGTGGGCCTTTTGTTCTGTCTCTTTCCATTTCCGATCATCAAAATGGACTTCCCTTTTGACTTCAGATTCTGCTCGGCAGTTCTTAACATGGCGAGCAGTTCAGGAAGAGATTTGTCCATATCAATCATATTGAAATTTAGGACAAATTGACTGAAATTATCTGGCAACGATTGCAAGATCAAATCAGTTGCAAGTTCCTTTTCGAGGGGAAAACCCAATCTCTCAAGGTTTTCCACATACCCAATCATCTTGAGTACATGGGGACCTACAGGGGCTCCCTCAGCTAACTTGCTTTGAAAAAGGTCTTTTGAAACTTCAAACCTCTCATGCCTTGCTTGCTCTTGATAGAGCAACTTCAGGTGTTCGATCATATCGAACGCTGACATGTTCTCATGTTGCTTTTGCAATTCTGAGTTCATGGTAGCCAGCATGAGACAAGCAGTTTCATTGGCATCATCGACATGCTTCTTATAAGCATCTCTTTCTGCCTTAGGTGCAGAACTAGGAGGTTCCTCTTCAGGAACAGGTGTCTCCAAGACATACAGCTTTTTATCATGTTTGAGGACAATCCTCAGGTTTCGGTGCCAATCCAGAAAATTTGTCCCAGACAATTTTTCCTTATCAAGGATTGATCGTAGGATGTTGTTAGAGGTGTTTGCTGTCATGGTAATCTACATAAGGATTAATGAAAATATAAGTATCATTGACATATTCAATTAGGCCTTTAATTAAACATGCTCCCACTATTTTACTCAAAACAAATGACCCTCATCATCTGATTCAGAAAATCCCGTTGGAAGATTTTCTAGTGGGTCGAGATCCATATTTCACTTCGTTCTAAGTCCGCGTAGGCGGATTACACAAAACTAGGTTATTTAGGTAGGAACTCCTTCCAATTGTATCTCATACAACTCTCGAAAATTTCAGTTGGGTGAATAACTCCTTATTCCAATCCATCATATGGATCATTCCCAACTCTTGCTTCTAGACATATATATAATCTTATTATAATTTGTTTAGTTAAGTTTGACCCATTGTTTTAACAGTTGGATATTACAATTATCCCATCGCACCTTACTAATATAGAACATGCACCTCGCGTAGGCGAAACCTACATTATTCGATACTAGTCTTGATGAGTGTTAAAACTTGGAAAGCTTAAAACTTAATATTTAGTTTTGAGGGAATTGCAATTTTCTGATCTCACCGGCTTGTTTATCATATAAACCGTCTCTCACATGCATCAACATACATTCACATGCATCAACATACATACATACATACATAATGAAACAGTTATGGCCCCTAGCGCAATTGTTCTCCCAAGCCAATGAAAGAACCTAAGCTAACCTACAACGATCTAAGCTTCTCCAAGCAAGATCTTCAAGGTTGTCCTCCTTTGGCACTGACTTCTTTGCTTTCTTCATATCATTACATTACATGAAAGAAACTCGTTTTACATACGAGGGAGTGAGATGAGAAAAGAAGTTACATTTGGGAGATTAAGAGAGAGGCACGACACGCAGGTCGTATTTTAAAATCCAAAGCAGAATAAAGGAAAACTAAGGCCATAACCAATCACCACAAGACAATAATAAACACTTTATTATTATAATTATTAATTCCTTTAATTAATCAAATTAAATTTCGACGACCGATCATCACATTTTAATGAACAATTCATTTAAAATCGATGTCGCTTTTCGTATCAACACTTGACACTTTTAAAGCACTGAGTTAGCCGAATGGGCGAAAATTTCCTTGCGTTAACCGGTTAACCATATGCGTTAACCGGTTAACACTGTTTTGAAATTTGAAAAAATTGTTTTCTGCCTTGCGTTAACCGGTTAACCGAATGCGTTAACCGGTTAACACTGTTCCAAAATTAAAAAAAATTATTTCGTATTGCGTTAACCGGTTAACCATACGCGTTAACCGATTAAGACTGTTCGGAAAAGTGTTTAGAACGCACAACTCTTGTGCAGTCAAGCCCCAATCGCATAACTCTCTGACAACACAACCCTTGTGTCGTCACTAACCCTGATGCACCAATTTCAGACCGTCAAACACATCTCGATTGTTAATTCAGTATGATTGATCAACACGTCATTGCTTCATCATACTAATGTCGGATCAAGAAGCAAACGACCATTGATCGCTCAAAGGAAAACAATCATCGAGGGTTTGAATGAACGAAACAAGAACACTATATCATATATAATGTATTTTGCATCAGGGTTACATATATCACATATATGTAACTTGATCGATCTCAATTTAACCTTTGATTCATTCTGTTTTTAATCATATTATTACAGAACAAAAACAAATATCAGATTCATGGTTTCGTAAGTGGCTCTGATACCACTGTTGGAGAATAGCCATCCAAGGCGCAGCGGAATTTAAAAATTTCTCCATTTAGTGATCCTTACGAATGGGCATGATCAGTGATAGAATCGTTACCTCTTGTGGCGATTCAAACCTTTGGTGCAGATCTCTGATAATGATCAAAACCTTTGATACAGATCCACGAGGCGATCACGAACGTTGAACGATGACAACGTCTCTACTCAGTCCACACGAACGGATTCCTTCAATCCCAGTGCTAGCTGTTATGAATGAAGGCTTTGAGTGAGAGAAAGAGAGATACGAAATTCCAACTCTTCAGTTGTGTTGTATTCCCATACAAAGCTTCTGCACAAGAGCTCTATTTATAGAACCACTTGTGTGGGCTTCAAGCCAAAAAGCCCACTTAAGTGCATTTTGCCCATATCTCATAATATGCCAAAATCACTTAAGTATTTGGTACCTTACCATATTTTGTTTCCACTTAAGTGCACCGTACCTTACGATGTTCCTTAATTATTCTATCTCTCATCAATCCGTCCTTTGTGTGTGACCCTATATGTTTTCGCGACGTTGGCAATTATATTAAATCACACATTTAACATAATAAACAGTGAGCGGTATCTAGCAACACATCACTGCTACCCAAGTCACGAAAATGTCATGTGATCTGACAAAACCTCCTGTGATAATAATTATGTGTATAATTACCCTTTTGCCCTTATGTCTATATTGAACACAAGGTATAGACCGTGTCACCCTTGTCCAGTTCAATATTGGGCCCATAGACATTTATCCTGTTACGCAGGATTGGCAAATTCCATCTAGGACACTCATGTCCCTCATCATGCTTCGTGGAGTACCCATCAACTGTCTTTATGGTTATCCAGTTACGGACAATGTTGGATCAGCAATAAAGCACTCGACTCTACATCTAGGATCCATAGTGGTTTCAGGTCGAAGAGTGGTATACACTATTATCACCATGAGAATAACTTATGACACTTTGCATAACTTTCTATATAGTATTCTCATAGCGGGTCAATCCGGTATAAATATTACTCCTAATATTCATACCTATGTTTAAGACTTGATAACTCTTTATCCATGATCCATGAGATGTGATCATCAGTCTACAAACATAATAGTCTTAATGCTTTAATGTTATCCCACTTCACATTAAAGCTCGACTACGGATACTTTAAGAATAGTGCCCTTATGTTTAATGTGTTCTCATGATTAAGTCACACTTAATACATTAAACGGACTATCTATTCTAGGGACTTTATTAATCAACCATTAATAAAGAAAATGCCTTTTACTATTAATAAATAATTCGATACAAGTACCAAAAGTATTGGCCTCTAGGGCTTACACCAACACAAATAGCCTATTTGTTAGTAACCTAAATGTTGAATTTATGGGAACTCGTGTGACCTTAAATTCAGGAGAATACAGGTGCAAAAGCCCAGGTACTGCAATATAAAAAGGAAGGCGTTCCTTCATTCAGTTTCAGGGATTTTAAGGCGTGAAGATTAAGTGTGTCCATCATACTTCACTGCTGTATTTTTGTGAGTCTTGTATTAGACGTATCTTGTAAGCCAAGCCATTATCAAGTAGATGATTGCTGTGGCATAGGGTGTTCATTGAGTTGTAAGTGTTGTGTCGCTCAAAACTTTTAAGCGTGAGTGCTGTGTATCTTGATTAAAGCTGTGAAGCACAATCAAGAGTTGTTTGAAGTGTGACTTCAACTTGTCTTTAATATTGATTAAAGGTAGTAATCACCGAGGTGATTGAGGGGGAGTGAGTAGGAACTCTGATCTTAGTGTAAGATTGAAATTGCATTGGGTAGGGATTAAGTGATAAGTTGTAAACGGGTGAGTTTAGCTTTGAATTGATACTACTAATAGTGGATTTCCTCCCTGGCTTGGTAGCCCCCAGATGTAGGTCATGTTGGACTGAACTGGGTAAACAATTACTTGTGTTATTTACTGCACTTACGTTTAAGTTCTGCATAATCCCTGTCTGTGCAGAATTGGATGTCATAACAACCCGTGTGACACCCAAAGTCTGATAACTAGAATTTCAGATATGAAATATTTCCAAGTTGCACAATCAAATTAAATGTGTCTAATTCAACTTTTATGTCTGGAGTGGGAGCTAATTCAACTTTTTTGAGCACGTGATATGAGGTTACATTATAGGTCACTTTTGACCTATACCATTGATCAAGTGATTTTTCCAAACTTCAAAAATGCATAACTCTATCATTTCAAATCCAAATGACATGAAATTGGTGATCACGTTGAAGGACTTTGAAATAGCTATAACTTTGATGAAGACACATTTCTCATTTGAAGCTCATATAAAAAGTTAAGTAAGGTGGAATATTGAGACATATGGCTTGACACTTAGAAATTTTTTGATATGATAGAAATTTCCAAACTTCCACCTAAAATTTCTTCATGATACAAACTCCAAATGGAAAAGTGTTGAACATGAAAGTTATTCCTCTCGATCTCAGTTTTCCAAAGAGCTCAAATTCATTCATTTTGGATAAGGAATGCATAGGCTGCACATGGCATGAACATGGTGTCATCACTTGGCAAGGATGAAACTTCAAATTTAAATGTACACTTGCCTTGCAATCCAAGCTGAATTCAGACTATCTCACACTCATTTGTGGACTTATGACAATGATTTTATGGGCCTATGCGCGCCCATGCACCCATGCATCATCAATGACCAAATTTGGAAAGTGAATTCAAGTGTGCAAGAAGTAATGGATTCAACTATAAATAGAGCCTCATATGCTCAGCATTTCACACACATTCGCGCCAGCTTTGATCCCCTAACTCTAATCCTCACATTGCAAAGGATAAACCTGAAAAATTCACTTGAATTTGAGTTTGAATTTCCACTGTTTTGAAATTCAAATCTCCAGGAATCCACAGCCTTTTGAGCATTCAATCCTTCTTCTGCAAGCATTTGGAGTGAGATCAAGCATGAGCAAGAGCAAGATCAGTTGAATCCAGACCTCCATTGAAGGTATTTTCCAGAAATTTTGATCTCTTCGATTCTCTCTAATTCTTGCTCAATTCTATTGATTCTTTGGTTGTCTAAAGTCCTACCAATGTAGACAAGAAGATTGAGTTGCTTAGAGGCCAAATCGAAGAAACTCAGTTCATGTACCTCAAATTTCAACTCCATGTATCTCTCAATATACTTGGAGTTAGAGTGAATTGAGGCCAGATTCGAACTTAGTGTCATTTTTTACTTTGAGATCATGTCCTTGTTTTTAATTTTGGTGATGGTTGAAGGTGGACCAGTCCGGTGAGGTCCACCGGAGAAGAAGACCGGAGCTACAGCTCCGGCGATGTGTTGGCATTTCTCACAACCATAGGATCCATCTAATTTGTTTTAATCCTGAGCGTTCTTTCTGATTACCAAGGTTATGGCGCGCTGACTAGAGTCCATCGTGGATAGCGTGTTTGTGACCACTTGATCTGCCACCTCAATTAATGAGGGAGATCAAGTGGTCCACATTTTTTCTGATATTTTAATTTTCATTTTAATTGCATTATTTTCAATAATTCATATTAAATTCAATATTGATCCAAAAAATATGAGATTTTCACCAAATATTTTCAAATATTTTTCTCTTTCATATTCCGAATTAAAATTATTTTTTGGATCATTATTAATATTTTTCATGAATTAATTGATTTTGCATTTATTTTTAATTGTTTAAAAATATTTTTAAATGTCCAAAAATCATGAAATTTTTTCTCCAAGCTCATTTGACCTTGTTTGACCTATGATAAATCTCATGGACATTTCTTTGATGTTTTGATAAGATTTTAGGAATTGGACAAACCATATTTAATTTAAATGCACTATTTTAGTATTTTAATTTGAATAAATGCCAAATAAATTTGTTGACCAATTGTGATGACTTATTTATGTTTGACTCTTGTTGTTGGGCCTTGGTCAAGGTTGATTTGACTTTGTCAAATTAATATCATTGGATTTAGGGGATTGATGGAATGTACATTCCATCTCCCAAAATGAATGGATGATATTAATTTGGTAAAAGTCCTCCTTTGACCAATTGGTGTTTTTGTCCATTCCCCTCCCACTTCATCTTATTCCCTTTCTTCATTCATTCATTCCATTTGGCCTATGATATCTCATAATCCTAAGGCTAGTTGATTGAAAAATTGACATGAGTATGGATGAGATTATGCCACACCTTTTGCATATTCTTTTTGTGTGTGGTTTGTTTCATGAGCATAGTCCATTATACTGTGTCTCTAACATGCATTAACATCAAAATTTTATTGCCCGACCTCAAATAGTTGTGACTTTTAAATAAGTCCAATTACGATTGCTTAATATAGCGTTAAATTTGTGACATAAAAGGGATAAGAATTCTAGTTAGTGAGATTGTAAGCCTCCCCTCTGTCATGGTATTGTGTGGAAACTTGGCCTTTTTTCCTTCCTTTGGAAGATGTCTTGGTTCAAGGATCCATGCTTGTGATAAGTGGGTTGAGTGTTCTCCAAAGAATGACTTCAATTAAAAAGCAAAAGCAAAACAATACTAACTTCTAACCAATTAACTACTAACTTTTAATTTCAAGTCCTTTCCTTTAATGCCATTTAATTTTTGTTTCTATTCACTTGCCATTGTTCATATCATTCTAATTGTTTATGTTAATGCAATTTTCACTTTGTCCATTTGGACCATATTGTGTGATATATTTTGTTTGTGTATACTTTGCTTGTCTGTGTGGTCTTTGACCATTAATGTACATAATAACAATAAAAGCCCTAAAAGACTTTTATGTGGATTGTTGGCTTGATCTTGGACAAATGGACTTAGAATCTAGGCAACCTTCCTATGCTAAAGGACTTGGCCAATGCCAACTTGTTCAGAAACCAAGTGCTTGCAATCTGAAACTTCATCTGATACATCATTCAAGATCCTTTTGAGTTCATCTGCAACATGATCATTGTGAAGCTGTTATTTTGAACCTGTGACTTGTGAAATTCATCTGTTACATGGGCTACTTTGAAGAAGATCATGGAATGGATAAGCTTGGATGTGGCCATCTTTATTTGATTCCTTGCTCTTCAAGATAATATAATTGTGCATTTGTGTGTTGCTTGATTCTAAAAATCCAAGGGAATTCTGGGTCTCTATTGACATTCTTGTCTATTCGATTGCTACCCATTTGGTCAGATCTTTTCAACTTTAAACTTTTAATTTAGTACATAGGATAGTCTCTTCATCTTCTCCCCATTTCTTTAATTTCAAAATCTCTCCCTCCATTTTTTTAAACCTTCTTTGTGTGAACTACTTTTGTTCTAAACTTTGACCACTTTGCAAAAAAGATAGAAACTTTGGCCTTATGCCATTGCATTTTCAAACTTCTTTTCTTAAATGAAGTTTGTAAATAAATTTAACTATACTTGACCTAAACTTTCAAAAAAACCAAAAAGAACTAACTCATTCAAACCATTTTTAGGCCTTCGTGCCTTTCAAACTTAAATTTTTTTAAAAGCAATGCATCCACTTCGAAATTTGTATCACAAACTACGAGGTTTTGATCCCTCATTTTTATGTTGGTACGTAGGCACAAGACCGAAGGTCTTGTCAAACACAAAAATATAATTAATGAATTCTTTTCTCGTCTCCCCATTCTATTTGTTTGTAAACATCACTTTATACCAAGTACATATGCACATAAAAAGGGCTCCCTAGGAGTACCTAGGACACTTTGGGTGCTAACGCCTTTCCCCTGTGTAACCAACCCCCTTACCTATAATCTCTGACTTTTTATTAGTTTTGATTTGAAAACTTCTTACTTTTGGGTTTTGTTCGTACTTTTTCCCCTTTCCCTTGGAAATAATAAAAGCGTGGTGGCGACTCTTGTTACTTGATCTCTAGTTTGTAAATAGCTTATTGATCATGAATTTACTGCTACACTTTCCAACTAAGAAGGAAATGTGGGTACTACCCTTGGAGTAATCTAAGTCGAGTTAACAGTGGGGACTGTCACCAGATCAACAATGTTTACGATTTTGGAGACCAAGGCCAACTATAACTTGCTACTTGGACGCGAATGGATACATGGAGTTGGAGTTGTACCATCCTCTATGCACCAAAGAATCATCATATGGAGTCCGGACGGTATTGTGGAGAACATCGAAGTAGACCAGGGCTACTTCAAGACTCCTATCAATGATATCGATAGGCGCCAGTTCGACAAACATTTGGCCAGCATTGCTCCATGCGCTCCGGACAACTTTGCATTCACTCCAGACGATAATGCCTATTGTTCTTTGTATCTACACCCCATAAATGGTTTCCAATAGGATCGTGAAGTAGTGTGCGAAGATGAGTTTGGGTACATAGGAACGTCAGGAATCGACCCAACAGGTTAGGGAAGCAAATTCAGTGATGATAACTGAGTTCGAAGTGTTAAAAAGGATTTCGGCGTACATAGCCGAAAACAAACAATAATCGGCCTTGGAGGATGGAGTCAAAAACTTGGCTGTCGAAGCCAACAAGGAATTTCATCAAGAAGGTCCTGGAAAGGACTTTGATCCAGAACCACCTGATAAGGTTCAAGACGAAGATCAAGGCTAGAGGCTCGACGCAATCTATGACGAAGAGCCTTTGGGATTCGAGAAAGACCCGCTGACAAAAAATATCAAGATGCTAGCGCAAGATCCACTTGAAGAAATAAACTTAGGAGATGGGTTTACAAAAAGGCCAACTTATATTAGCGCCAATATCATCCCTCAACTTAAAGTCAAAGTGATTTAATTGCTGAAGGAGTTCAAGGACTATTTTGCATGGGATTACAACGAAATGCCTGGTTTGAGCAGAGATCTGGTCAAATTGAAGTTTCCAATCAAGCTTGGGAAAAATCCCATTAAGCAGAATCCAAGGCGATTTGCACCTGCAATTCTCTCAAAGATAAAAAAGGAGGTCGAAAGGCTTCTTCGTTGAAATTTCATCCGTACAGCTAGGCGTGTCGAATGGCTAGCCAATATTGTACCTGTCATTAATAAAAATGGTACTTTGAGGGTGTGCATATATTTTAGAGATTTAAACACTACAACCTCAAAAGATGAATATTCAATGCTAGTGGCAGAAATGCTAGTCGATTCTTCCGCAGGCCATGAGTATCTTAGTATGCTCGATGGGTATTCTGGATATAATCAGATATTCATTGCTGAAGAGGATGTCCCAAAAACAGCATTTCAATGTCCTAGAGCCTTAGGCACCTATGAATGGGTGGTGATGCCTTTTGGCTTAAAGAATGTTGGGGCAACATATCAAAGAGAAATGAATTTGATCTTCCATGATTTCATAGAAACTTTTATGCAAATTTATATCGATAATATTGTTGTTAAATCTATTTCAGGGAAGACACATATATGCCATCTTCGACTATCTTTTGAAAGGATGAGGAAACATGGTCTAAAAATGAACCCTCTCAAATGTGCTTTTTGTATGTAGGCAGGGGATTTCTTAGGCTTTGTGGTCCACAAAAAAGGCATTGAAATAAACCAAAATAAGACCAAGGCCATAATGGAGGCAAAAGTTGTTGGTGTAAGCTCTGGAGGCCAATACTTTTGGTACTTGTATCGAATTATTTATTAATAATAAAAGGATTTTTTTCTTTATTATGTTTGTTTGATAAAGTCCCTAGAATAGCTAGTATGTTTAATGTATCAAGTGTGACTTAATCATGAGATCTCATTAAACATAAGGACAATATTCTTAAAGTATCCGTAGTCGGGCTTTGTTGTGAAGTGGAAACTATTATGTATATAGACAGATGATCACATTTCATGGATCATGGATATGGAGTTATCAAGTCTTAAAAATAGGTATGAATATTAAGAGTAATATTTATACTGGATTGACCCGCTATGAGAATAATATATAGAATGTTATGTAAAGTGTCATAAGTTATTCTCATGGTGATAGTGGTGTATACCACCCTTCGACCTGAAACCACTATGGACCCTAGATGTAGAGTCGAGTGCCTTATTATTGATCAAACATTGTCTGTAACTGGATGACCATAAAGATAGTTGATGAGTACTCCATGAAGCATGCTGGAGGGACATGAGTGACATAGATGGAATTTGCCCATCATGCGTAACAGGAAATGTCTAAGGATCCAATATTGAATTCGACAAGGATGACACAGTCTATGCCTTGTGTTCAATATAGACATAAGGGAAAAAGGGTAATTGTACACATAAGTATTATCATAAAAGGATTTGTCAAATCACATGACATTTCCGTGCCTTGGGTAGCAGTGATGTGTTGCTAGATATCGCTCACTATTTATTATGTTGAATACGTGATTTAATATAATTGTCAATGTCGCCAAAAACCTACAGGGTCACACACAAAAGGATAGATTGATGAGAGATATAGTAAATAAGGAACACCGTAAGCTACGGTGCACTTAAGTGAATTGTAGAACACCGTAAGGTACGGCGCACTTAAGTAGAATACGAAATATGGTAAGGTACCACACACTTAAGTGATTTTAGTGTATCATAAGATATGGGCCACATACACTTAAGTGGTCTTTTTAGCTTGCAGCCCACACAAGTGGTTCTATAAATAGAACCCTTATGCAAAAGCATTAGATCAAATGATTTTTCGTCTCTCTCTCTCTCTCTCACTCAAAACCTTCATTCGTAGCAGCTAGCACTGAGATTGAAGGAATCCATTCGTGTGGACTGAGTAGAGGCGTTGTCACCATTCAAAGTTCATGATTACTCCTTAGATTTGCATCAAAGGTTTCCATCGCCATAAGAGGTAACGAATTCTATCACTGATCATGCCCATTCGTAAGGATCACTAAAGGAGAAAATTTTAATTTTCGCTGCGTTTTGGATCGCCAATCTCCTTCAAAAGCGTCATCAATGAAGAAGGAATTACAGTCACTATTGGGGAAGATCAATTTCTTGAGGAGATTCATCTCGAACCTTAGCGGAAAAACGCAAGCCTTCTCGCCTTTGCTTCGACTTAGCAAGGAAGGATTTGAATGAGGACAGGCTCAACAAAAAGCTTTTGAAAAAATCAAACAATACCTGAGTCATCCACCAATTTTGACACCACATTCTAGGAATAGGAGTATGATAATGTACATATCTGCATCTGACAAGACTTTGGGGAGCATGTTGGCTCAGGAGGATGATAATGGCATCAAAAGAGCCATTTACTACCTCAGTAGGGTCTTGAATGATGCCGAAACTAGGTATATCATAGTTGAAAAATTATGTTTGTGCTTGTATTTTTCTTGTCGAAGTTGAAGCATTATATAAAACCCGTTGATGTTTATGTTTCGTCTCACTTTGATGTTATTAAACATATGTTGTCTAAGCCAATTTTGCACAATCGAATTGGGAAATGGGCACTAGCTTTGACTGAATTCCTTAACGTATATGCCATTAAAAGCAGTTAAGGGACAAGTGGTGGCATACTTTGTATTCGACCACTCCATAACTGAGAATGCCCTGGACTATCTTGAATTAGAACCCTGGAAGTTGTACTTCGACGGGTCTAGTCATAAAGATGGAGCAGGCATAGGAGTTCTAATTATTTCTCCTAATAAAAATCCAATAAAACTCAAGTACATAGTAGAGGGCCTTTGCTCGAACAATGAGGCTGGATATGAAGCTCTCATAGCCGGACTTGAGATATTGTTGGAATTGGTGGCAACTCGAGTCGAAATAATGGGTGACTCAGACTTAGTTATAAAACAAATCACAAAAGAGTACATGTGTGTTAAAGAAAATCTCATTATGTACTTCATAATAGCCAGTTGATTGCTGAAAAGATTCGAGATGGCTAATATTTGACACATACCTCGATTGGAAAATCAAGTGGCTAATGACTTGGCTCAAATTACATTTGGGTATAAAATTTTTAAAAAAAAATTGCAAAAAGTCATCGAAGTCAGAGGAAGAGTTGTGTCGACCAGGTTAGCCCCATCAGACATGGAAAAGACAAAGCTGGGATACGCTGATAAAGAAAGCTTTGAAATATTAGCAATAGACAACCTGACAGGCGGAGATTAGAGGAAACCAAAAGTGGAGTATTTACAGAATCCAACGGCGTTTGCTGATCGAAAAACCAGGTATCGAGCTTTGAGTTATGTTATTTTGGGGATGGAATTGTTCAAAAGACTCCTGAGGGAGTTTTGCTTAAATGTCTTAGTGAATTAGAGGCATATTTATCCCTTTCGACTGTCCATAGTGGGGCATGCGGGGCACATCAAGTTGGCCATAAGATGAAATGGTTATTATTTCACCTGGGTATGTATTAGCCCACCATGTTGAAAGACTTTGTCGATTTCGCCAAAGGATGCCAAGAGTGTCAGGTACATGCAGGCATACAACATGTTCCTGCGAGCGAAATACACTCTATAGTCAAACCTTGGCCCTTTTGAGGTTGGGGTTTAGATTTGATTGGTGAAATTTGACCACCATCATCTAAGAATCAGAGGTATATCTTGGTTGGCATTGATTATTTTACAAAATGGATCGAAGCTATACCTTTGCCAAATGTAGGCCAAGAAGATGTGATTGAATTCATCTAGAAGCACCTCATTTACAGATTTGGGATCCCAGAGACCGTTACAACGAATCAAGGATCAATGTTTACTGGTCGAAAGATGCAAGAATTTGCTAAGGAGATGGGTTTCAAATTGTTAACATCTACGCCATATTACGCTCAGATCAATGGTCAGGTCGAAGCAACAAATAAAGTGGTAATTGGTTTGATCAAGAAACATGTAGGGAAGAAACCTAGAAACTAACACAAAACTTTAGGTCAGATTTTGTGGACATGTCGGACTTCGCCTAAAGAAGCCACTAATTTAACCCTATTTCGGCTGACCTTTGGTCACGATGCAGTTTTACCAGTAGAAATTTACCTGCAATCAACAAGGATTCAGAGGCATCATGATTTTCCATCAGAATCAAATTGGAACATGATGCTAGATGAGTTAGTCGATCTAGATGAAGAGAGACTAAAGGCCTTGGAATTATTGCAAAGGCAAAAGAAGATAGTAGAGAACTCTTATAATAAGAAGGTTAAAATTAAGACATTTTCTCCAGAATATTTGGTTTGGAAAGCTATCCTTCTAATGGATTGAAAGGATAGGGCCCTAGGGAAATGGTCTCCCAAATGGGAAAGCCCTTTTCAAATTTTACAAGTTTTCTCTAATGGTGCTTATGAGATCGAAAAACTTAGCCGAGATAATAGAATATTAAGAGTGAATGGAAAATATCTGAAAAAATATAAGCCAGGGCTCCAAGAAATAAGAATAATAAACGAGTAATTACATTAAAGTAAGTTGCTGCCAACGTGGTAATGTAAAAATATTGTCAATATGGGAGAAATTCGTTACAAAGGCCCAAAAGGGATAATGGTCAATACAAGTAAAACCAAAAAGTCATTAAGAGTAAATGATGGTAAGGAGACCAAAGTTAAAATGGGAGATGATTCTTCATATGGAGGTATTTGGTCTTGTGAAGCTCCAGACGTTTTTCACACAGAGATCATTTTGATCAAAGAGTTGTAAGCTTTGCCTCTAGTTTGTGCGCTTTTTCGACAAACTCCAAGCCAAAATCTAGCTCTTTAGCCATGGAAGCATCACCAAACTGTAAAAGTTCATCTTTATGTTTCTTTGCTTCAGTGATCTTGGCCTGAAGTTCCCTTATTTGCGCTTCCCAAGAGGCAATATCGCGATCACAGTTTTCGATCTTGGCTTGGTTTTTCTTCTTCGTTTCCTCCAGTTCCATCGCTTTGTTGGTCGATTCACTAGCTGCATCCCAAGCAGCGACTTCAGCACCTACTTTTTGCTCGATTTCTTTGGTAATCTGGGGAAGCAGTTTATTATCTTCGACAACCTGTTCTATCATCGTACCCAATTCCAAGACGACATTGGCAACTTCAGGAGAAACATCCAACAGATTAACTTGGATGAGGAGAGCCTTCAAGGAGAGAGGGGCAGAAGGATCAGCCAACAAGAGTAAAAATAAGTCACCCTTAAAGATTTTCTCTTTAATTTTTTAGAGTGCCTCGTTCGCGGGTCTGCTCAAAGATTGATCATCAGAGGCTGCAGAAGTACTAAGACTTTTTTCAGATGAGCTTTCTCTTCGACTCAGCATAGCCTACAGATACTCAAGAGGTTGGCTTTGTTTCAGAGCTGCCAATTCTTCTGAAGAAAGAACCCCAATTGATCTTGTCGAATCTCTAAAACCCCCAGGGATAATTTCAGGTGTGGGGGTTGTAGGAGTTTGGTCCTGAGGTTGTTCTTCTTGGTCCTCAAGCTCCTCATCATCATCAGCATTATCAGCATCGTCGAATACCGGTGGCTCTTCGACTTTTTCTTCTTCTTCATCTTCTCTCAGCTCCTCATCTTGGGCATCAACATCTTCTAAAGCAGTAATGTTTGCACATTCGATGTTAGGTGAATCACCTTCAGAAACGATGCAAACTTGGACTTCTTAGTCCACCATCATGGCATCCCTATTCGCCTCAACTTGGGTTTCTGTACCCAAATCATCTTCGCGATCAGAGCCCCTTGTGTGAGAGTATTGAGTAATGGTTTTTTGTGGCGAAGTCTCAAGTCCTTCAACAACGGGTTGGTTAATCTCTCTCATTGAGCCTTTATCTGATGAGGGTCGATAGGTGGGTTTGCCATCACTCTTGAGAATATCTGGTGTAGAAGAAGATTTGCCTGCTGTTTGAGTGGTAGCGACTGCACCGTCCTGAAAGCCAAAGGTTAAGAAAAAACAATAAGTTTGTCAAAGTACTAAAGGATAATAAATCGAAAGAAGCTAAGTCATGTGTGCTTCTACCTTGGTCCATTCGACTCCAGGAATGGAGTTGTCGCTTTCGACTTGTGCCGCTGCTATCCTCGATATATCTTCAGGAGTAGGCTCCAGGATGGAGAGGGCAACAGGTTGCTTTATAACTCTGGTAATTTTTTCCTGAGGCTGACTGGAGGTTTCGACAACCTTGGTTTGTTTCTTCCTCTTCCTAAGAGTCATATCTAGGACGGGAGATAGATCCTCTTTGTCTGATTCTATTATCACAAAAGGCGCCGCTGCTTTTGTTATGATTTTTTGAGGAGTATGGGGAGGTTTTCGAGCATCCTGAATACAAGATCGAAGTGTTAGAGATGCCATTATACATAAAAAAAGTAATGGTTAGAGTAAAGATGTACCTTGATGGTCTTGCTGCCACCCTCAGTTTTTTCTTCGACCAACTTCTTGGTTGTCGGTTTCCTAGGTGGAACTCTGACAGCTAAAAGAAATAAAATGAAGCAGTTACTACAAGTCGAGAGTAAATAACCTGATAAGATATATGATTCGAAAAGGAATTCCACCCCACACCTTCATACATATCTGATTCGATGCGAACATCTTTAATTCCTATATGAAGATGCCCTTTGAAATTGTCTAAAGTATGCTTAGTCGCAACCACTCGCTGGGCTTTTTTCTGTGACTGTTGTCGAAGGATTTTTATGGAATCCCCACAGATGAACCCGTCTGGGAATGAAGGGGAAAGGGCCACTCTAAAATTAGAGTTTGGCAGTCGAGGAAACTTAAGATGATTCATTTTGAAAGCCACTTCGTAATGTTTCTCAGGGGGAACGGATGAAGGGATTTTTAAACTCTCCATTTTCTTCGAATTTTTTTCTTTCAGAGTAACAACTACCTCGCGAATGGTTCGACTAAGATCATCAGGCCTATAGGGAGTTTCAAAGTAATTTTGGAATGCCTGAATTTCTTTGATGAGTGTGTAAGTACTTTTTTTGGTTTTTTCCTACATAGAGAGGAAAGCTTTAGTAATATGCTGAGTAAATGTAGAAACACCATAGAATTCTTTAGCATAGTATTTCGACCACCACTTCTCAAATTCTGGAGTACATAGGAAGCATGGCTCAAATTTAACTAGAGCAAGATATGTTCTACCAGTATATCGGGCTATCTGTTTGACAACAGTGGTTTCATTGTGGATGGTGTTGTAGAGAAGAAGGTTGCTTATCTTTTCATAAAGACACTTTGGGAGAGCCTGAACTAATCCAAACTGTCAAGCTACAAGGTTAGGTTGATAAGTAATTAAGGTAGCCTGGGTCTTCGATGGATGTAACCTGAGGGTTATGAGTTTTGGGGTTAGAAAGGATTCCCAAAGCAGAAGGGATTCTGTCTCTAGTTTTTTTGTAAGGAGATGGGAAAGGTCTTCTGAACCATGTTGTACAATATTTTCTGGCTACAAAGGGGGCCATGTTCGATGTGAACTCATAGCGTCTTGCAAACATCAGAACGTAGCTCAAGAATGTAGTTCGAAGGGCTTGTCCTTCGTCATTTGGTGTCATCTGAGCCAATCGAGCTCCTCCAACCCTTCTATTCTTCACTTCTTCAGAATCTTCATCAACAAGGCCTTTGTTGGGAAGGCTTTCCTCGAAGGTGGCATTTTAGCAGAGTCGTAACAGCCAGAAAGGCCCAAAAAGGAAGAGATTTCCTTTCTCTCCCAGATTTTTGAGTTGAGTAACGCTGTCGCTTAAAGATTCATAGAGGCTGGCCAAGATTATTTTACTCAAATAAACGTCGTGACCAACATGTAGTTGGTTCGCTAGAGTAAGGTACTTCTTGGTGACCTGCAGTGACTTCGAGCATAACACACAATGGGATAACCGTAAAGCCAGGAAGGCAATATGTTCCACGTCAGAGACGGTCTCGATGTCCTTGTCATGATAATGGGCTATATGGGTTGAATAAGCAACCCTAGAAGTGGAGAAGGCAATGGAATCCTCAGAATCTATCTTTGGGTCATAAGTATGTCCAATTGGTTTTAGCCCTGTGATAACGGCTACGTCGAAGAGGGTAGGGGTAACCATTCCACAAGGAGGATGGAAAGTGTAGTGGGTGCTATCCCAGAAGTATAAGGATGAAACTAATAAGCATGAACTATACTCTAATCCTACCTTCGACAACATGATTAAATCATAGATCCCCATGTCTTTCCAGATTTGAACTTTGGCTTTTTCTATTTTGTTTAGCCAATTTATATAATCAGTTAGATCTTTAAATGAAGGAGTTGCACGAAAAACCCTAAAACCATTATTCATGAACCTAAGGTCTATAGGTTCATTTGTTGACCTTGAGGCTCCTCAGTAGTGTTAGCCCTAAGTTTTTTGGATTGTCCAATTGGTTTGCATTTATGGTAAGAGGGGTAGAAATCCCTAAGTTTGCTAGGGTCAGCATTTAAATCAGGCAAAGGTCCAAGCAAAACATTAGTTTTTCCAGAGACAGTAACAGGAATAAGTACCTGGGATTCATAGATTTTCCGTTGTTCTTCAGTCTTGAGTTCAGGGATGTATTGTTGGTTGCTCTCATTAATGGACCAGGGAGCATAGCGAATGGAGGAAGATCTGAAATCTTTTTTGGAATATCCGTGGATTTGACAGAAACCTTAGCAGCTTTGGTGGTTTCTTTGGAAGCTTTGCTTGAAGTAGCCATTGTTGTTGAGAGTTTGAAGAAAATCTGGATTTTGTTCTGAGTTGTGTTTGGAGGAAGATGAAAACTTGAAGTGCTTAAGGTTTTTGGAAGACGTAAAAAAGAGAGATGGGGAAGAAGTGCACCTTTTATAATTTTTTGAAGAGAAACGGTTCAAATCAGCATTAATGGTTGACAAGCGAGTGAGACATGTGTCTCTCCAGGATTACATAGTGAATCGGCGGTAATTAAGGCCTAATCCCATTATCTCCTAGAGTCTAGGAAACATGATGATTAAAAGATTCGGGTATGGGCGGAGAAGACATGTTGGGAAAGGGGTAATGATGGTGTTGACGTCACAAGCCAACTGGAGGAAACTGAAAGGTTTTGTAACGTTGGGTGTTGGTGACATGCAACAATTGCTCAAGGCGTCGAACCATACTCTCAAAAAATGCCTTTTTCTTCGAAATGTCGAAAATGACATTTTTTGGGGGAAATTTGTTATCTCCCAATTTCGACGCCCATATAAATTAAGAGAATAAAGTTTCCTGTAAAGATGTTTCGACAAATTATGCGTTTGAAGTTCTAGTCGAAGATGCCTTGGTACAAGGGTAAAAATGATGTGTGGACTTAAAAATATTTCTAAGTAGTTTAAGGTGTTTTTTCGATAGAGGCGCCACCAGTTATTGTTCAACAAGAGATTCAAATTCAAATAAAGGAGGTAACTTTTTGTTCTTATCTGAACTATTGAAAATACACGTGGAGCATAGTGGATGGTTACGTAAATGCAAAGCGCCACTTGTCTCGATTTGGTGTAAAGACCATTAGAAGTGGTTACTTCGACTAGTATAAATAAGAGATCTTAGTGTTAGGATCGGTGTGTGTGTTCAAGTGTGTACAAATCTGTCAATTTTATCCAAGTACCCGTATGCAGAGAAAGAGTAAATTGAGAAGTGTACGTTTGATGTTACACCATTGTTTTACATGAAGTAACTTACTCAGTTCTTTATTTCCAGCATTACACTTTACCCAGAAATTTATCTTTACTGCCATTTATTTTCGATTTACAACATTCTTTTTACCCTCTTTCACTTAAATTTTCATTAAATCTTTTTAACAAACCATTGTTGATGTGAACATTGTCGAAGTGTTTATTTTCATTAGAATTCACTTTCTAAAATGGTTAACACATGTCCTAGGATCAATCTGATCGATCCTACAAGTAACCAAATCTAGTAATTTGGAAGATCAGTTGCTGTTTACCAATTTTCATGGTTAACACTAAGAAGAGCCAAATTAAAAAGTCCACAATGCTTGACTCCTAGACCTCCATCTTTTTTTAGAAAACAAATATTCATTAAGCTAACCCAACTTATTCGCTTATCTTACGAACCTCCTTATAAAAAGACTTTTTCTATCCGAATGATCTCTTTAATAAGAAATACGTAATATAGAAATATGTAAAATTATAAAAGAAAAGGAGTTTCATTTTGTACCATACTTTTAAAAAAATATATAAAATTAAGATTAATTAAACATTTGTTTTATACATATGGGCTTTGGGTTTCTCATTGTCCTTACCCAGTCCATTATTTCTACGTAGAATAAGAAATAACCCTAGCCAAATCGTGAGCCATCACATTTTGTAACATAGGAATGTAAAGAAACGAAAAATACCTGAAACTTTTACACTTCCGTATGATGCTTTTGCATATACCTCTAATCAAATTCTTGGGCATAAAATCTTCATCTCCCTTAAGCAAATTAACCATATTAGAGCAATCCCTTTCAAAAATAACCTGTTTGAACCCGTTACTGTTAGCTTTCTCCACATCCATCTTCAAAGCCATCACCTCCGCTTCCATAGGGTTTCTATCACCTTTGGTTATGCTCTCAGCTTAAGCAATAACACCTAACCCCCAGATATAGTTCACAACTAAGCCCGTGTTGGTGCTACATCAAATCCAACCCATGTTATATTATTTACCTTTTTTTATGCTATTTTTTCCTTTCATGCAACCTCTTCGCAAATTCCTATGATCGGTTTTCTGATATCTTTTGTTGTTTATGGGATTCTCGCTAATTATCTCTTATAGCTAGCTTTATGAGTATTAGATTCCATTTCTCTCCTTATGATATCATCTTTAGATGTCGATCCAGATCCTTTGAGGATGTTATTGAGCCTGTGTGATGGCTATCTGTAAGATCCATGTTGTTAATTTTTTCCTTCTGCTTGAACCAAAGTCTTTGTTGATTTTTATTGCTAATTGTAGGATTATCGTGTTTTCCCCCTTTTAGCTATCCTTATGAATATCTGATTCCATCTATCTACTTATGATATCCTCTTTAGATTTTGATCTAGATCCTTTGAGGATGATATTGAAAAGGTGAGTTTGATGGCTATCTGTAATATCCATGTTGTTGATAGTATCCTTCTAATTGTGCCTAAGTCTTTGTTAATTTTTATTACTGATATTGTTATTGTTATGTTGTAGCTTGTCGAGTTCTTTCCAGTTTGAGTTTTTACTTATACAAGCTAAGTGATCCTCTTGGCTTTTATCTTTGTTCTTATTCTGGTTGCAATTTTTGATTTGTGAAATCCTAATCGTGTTATTGATTGTGAGGTGATTAAGGTTTTTGACATTCACATTAGCAACCTTGGTGTTAGAGCTATCATCCTTCAGGTACCTCTTATTTCTTCTACTATCAGTATTGTTAGGATTATAATTGATATTGTGGCTAATACAATTGTCTTTTTTGTTGACTTGATCAGGTCTATCTTTGGTTTTGGGGATGCAAGAGAGGAAATTATGGCTATTATCGGTGGCCTTCCTGATTGCTTCCATCACATGTATATCTATCTGCTCGAACTTACTCAATTTTCTTGCCTTCTAGATAGTGTCTAAGTTATTTATGAAAAGGGTTAAGGTAGATGTCTTCATGAGAAAAATGTTGGTTTTTATCCACTCAATGAAATAATAGTTATGAATATTCGGAAAATTAATATTAAGTTTAGTTCCAACCATACATTGTTGGAACAAAATTGATTAATAACATTTCCCTTGGGTTTTGATGATAACAAAGTATTTAAAGAACAATTGGGTATTCTAACATCTATTCAAGCTTTTAGGAATATAATAATTAATAATAAATGAAGATATGCTTAAGAAATCTGAATTTGAAGATCAGACTCTGGCTATGAAGATCACTTATGAAGACTCTTCCTCTGATGAAGATCTATACTTTGAAGAAATCAACTTTGAAAGAAAGTTATCCTCTGACGATACAGAGGCTGAAGCTTCAGAAGCCATGAAGTGGACTCTAATGTGATCATCCTCTGAAGAGTGAAGAAGTAAGTTAACCTCTGAAGCACAAGCTCTTCAAACGAGGCAACTCTGATAGACTCAGAAGCTTTTTGATCACGTGAAGACTTAAGGAAAAATGTCTCTCTTTATTGTCTGAGCTTCGATGGTTCATTCCTCTTGCAGAAAGGTGTTTGCTTGATGTGTTTAGTCAAGTACAAAGGTTAACTAACCTTTTGGTGAAATTTTCCAACGTCTCTTTTCTCCCTTTCTATATAAGGAGAAGAAGGGTTGAAGAAGAAGATTACCAATCTTTAATACAACACACTGCTACAAACTCTTCTCATTGACATTCAAAGAGAAGCTACTCTGTCAATTTATAAGACTTAGAACATCTTAATTTTGTGTATATTTTAGAAGTTCTTAAGTATTAGAGTCTTTCTAAGTTGTATTCTGTCTACACCTCTGATTGTAGATCAAATGTAGTTGTTACCCAAATTTGTTAACAGCTTTTTATAGAGTCAGAAGTATTTTCTTTAGTACTTGATCATTTTAAATCTTTAGCCTGTGTGTTAGAGTAAGGAAGTCTTATACTTGTGTGTTTGAGCAAGGAAGTCTTGAGCTTCTGTGCTTGAGCAAGGAAGTCTTGAACTTGTGTGCTTGAGTAAGGAAGTCTCATATTTGTGTGTGTAAGCAAAGAAGTCTATTGCTTATGTGTTTGAGAATTTGTAATCATTTTGGTTATAGTGGAAATCCCTTGGAAGTATAAGGGGACTGGATTACTCTCAAGTTGTGAGAGGAACTATGATAACCATTTGTGTCTCTTGCTTTACTGTACTTGCTTATGTACTTAAATATTCCGCTGCTATCAACTCTAATCTTCCAAATCAGATTCTGGTTCAGAATCTGATAAGGTCTTTCCGAAGTCAAACTAGTTTTCTAAGTCAGACTCGGAACCAAGTATTCAGACTTTGGTAAAGAAACATCAGAAGCAGAAGCTGAAAAAACTTAAAGGAAAAAAGCCAACATAATTAAACTCGCATTCTTGTGTTTTTCTCATCTTCAGTTGGAATCAGAGCAAGGTTTATGCTAAACACTTAATAGTGGTGCAAAAAAGATATTGAGAAAAATACATATTTTACTATGGCTGATGGTTCTGGAGCATCTGGTCCTGGTGGGGGTCCCACTAATCCTTTTGGTAGGGTTAATCATGATTACAGTACCTCTTAAACAAATGATTATACAACTAGACCTCCCACTTTCAACGGAGATTCCACCGAGTTTGAATGGTGGAAAAACAAAATTTATATTCACATCATAATCTTGATAATGAGTTGTGGGAAATTTTGGGAGATGACATTAATATCCAAGTTAACAGTGTTGGAATGGTGTCTGATAGAAAATCCCTCACACTTGAGTAGAAAAAGATTTACAAAAAACACCATAAAGTTAGAGGCATCTTGGTTGATGCTCTACCTCATTCTGAGTATATCAAAATCATTGATAAATCTACTGCTAGAGTGACTTCAAATCCTTATGTGATACCTATGAAGGAAACCAACAAGTTTAGGAAGCTAAAGCTAATCTTCTGGTTCAACAATATGAGTTGTTCAAAATGAAAGAGGACGAGAACATTGAAATAATGTTCTCAAGGTTTCAAGTCCTTGCGTCTAGAGTTAAGATCTTGAACAAGAGCTACACTACCTCTGATCATGTCAAGAATTTTATTAGGAGTCTTTTTGTCAGATACAGACCCAAGGTAATGATAATCTAGGAGGCTAAAGACTTAAACACATTAAGTCTTAAGAGTATTATTAGAAATCTCCAAAGCCATGAGATGGAGTTGTATAAAGATGAGCCTATAATTTTTTTTAAATCATTGGCCTTGAAGTCTGTGGTGGAGAAATATGGTGATAAAGCTATCAAATGCTAAAAAATCTGGAAACTAGAAGAAGCTTATGATGATGAAGATTTTTATGGTGACACTGATGATGAGGAAATGGACTTTATCATCAAGAGGTTTCAGCATCTGGCTAATAAGAACAAGAGGTTCTCTGGCATAGATCATGCCTCATAGGAACAAGCTCCAGAGTTAAAAAGGCTTATCATAAAAGGTGCTTCAACTTCAAAAGTCTGATCATTTTATAGGTGATCGTCCAGAGCTTCAGAAGGACAAAGCTAAAAGGGAAGCTTCTAAAAGAAAAACTTCAGAAGCAAGTTCAAGAAAAGTCTCATGGAAGCATGGAATGAACTTGACAATGAAGAAGAATCTGATGATAGTAAAGAAGAAGTCAATCTTGCTTTGGTGGGTTCAATATTATCAAACTCAGATTTAGAGAATGCTGATGAGGTATTCTCTAAACTTACCATATCGGACCTTATTACTTTTTGTCAAGATCTTATGGACATATGTCATCAGAAAGCCATGCACATGATAATATTGAAAAATCAATATGATATTTTGAAAGATGAACTAAAGCATCTCAAAAGAAAACTAAATTTCTTGAAAGAGGTCATATTGCTCAAGTAAATAAAGTGTCTTATAAACCTTTGAGTGAGCATGAAATGGATCTTCAAGAATTTATCATAACTGGTTTTGAAAGAACTAAACTTTATTCCATGATCTATGGAGTAAGTAAGAGCAAATGAGAAGGTATTAGTTATCACCAAAAACCTTTTAATCTAAGGACTAAAACCTTGATTAAACCATAAAACCTAAGACCTCAAAGTCAAAGGTTTTAAAAGAATCAGAACCTAAGACCTCAAAGTCAAAGGTTCTGAAGAAGATACAACCTAAGACATTCGATTACAAGGTTCTGAAAGGTCCAAAACCTAAAAATAAGGCTCATTCAAGACAACAAACTTTTAAATCTAATGTCTTGAATAATCCAAAGCCTTATTACAAATAAAAGGCTCAAAATAAGAGGAAGCCCAATAAAACTAACCTCAAAGGACCCATAAGAGTATGGGTACCAAAGAGTGAGATTATTTTTGCTGCAAATATGTTGAAAGGAAAGAAAAAAGCAACAAATTTAGTTTCAGGACAATGGTTGCTTACAACTTATAATAGCAAAAAAACCTATGTTCCAAATTCCAACTCAGAAGGAGGAAGAAAATGTGGAGTTCAGAAGAAACAAGTAAGAAAAGATCACTGGTATTGGGAGGACTGAAGCTGATTAATCAGAAACTGGTACTTCAGATGCTTAACTAATCTCTGAAGTTTATCCAGTTGATATAAGGTATGAAAAGACTCTTGATGGTTATAAAAAGAGCATTGTTGGAACAATGTAGTTTCTAAAGAACAATCTCAATAGCATATTAGAATATGCACAAAGAAAGGTATAGGTATCTCTTTGTTTTTATTCAACAGTTTCTAACCCTGATAGTCTAATATCAGTTAGAAGAACTTCATATTTATGAAAGTAGAATTATACTTCACTGTGATAATACTACTTCTATCAGAGTTGCAAAGCATCTTATTTTATATAAGAGTCAAGAATCTTAAAAAAAAAACTTTTAAAATTTATGCTTAAATTTGATTGGAGAAGTAGAGTCTGATGATGTTCAAAAGCTACTATAATCAGAATCTCTGAATTAAGCTTATGGTGAATACTATCCCCTGAACCATCTCAACCTCTAAAACTCAGAATAAGATTAACTACCTCTGATAAGTACACAAGTGGACAAAACTTTTCAACTTCCTTTGACACCTATCCACTTACGTGTCATGAATCTGAAACACCTTCTGACACGTGGATTGTAACTGCTGGGTAAAAACCCTTTAGATTATGATAATTTGTCATAGATATTGTGCATCTCTCCTACTTTAATTTTAAATTTTGTGTTGATCAAGATTATGTTTTCACTCAAATCACTCTACTTAATCAGACGCACCCAGTTCTCATTCTCTCACTTCCTTCACTTTTGTTCTCAAGTTTTATATGTAAAACTACCCATTTCAAAAGAAACCCTAAGAATCCTAAAACCTCTTTAACAATGGCGTCACCATCTTCTCAACAAACACCCATGAATGTTGGTTATAGTAAAAGTCTGTGCATCAAACCCAAATCCATGGACATCAATAAGGAGGATTTGAAGCTCATTGTAGATCAGATTATGGATTTTAACTCCTTCAATCTGAATGGTCACTCCCTCTGGAGTTTCTTAAGAGTGAAAGAATGGTCTTCATTCTTTGATATGCTGAATAAACCAACATATCCTCATCCAGTCAGAAATTTCTAGGTAAGAGCTGAAGTTTATGATGAGCTTTCTACTTCTATGTAAGAACATCAGATGGTGCTGAAAGAAAATCCTTGAAGGGGAAGAGCAGAAAGAAAATGGGTCTGAAGGAATTTGAAGAAATGGAGATTAGGTCAGCTCTGATGGGTGTCGAGGTCACCATCACACATAAGATTATTGCCAAGCTTCTTGGTGTGACCAACACTGGAAGGTTCCTTCTGAATACAAAAGAAAGTAGTCATGAGGTTGATGCTATCAAAACAAAGTTGTTTGAGTTGTCAGAAAATACATCAACCTCTTTAGACTTTGGGAAGGTGAAGAACATGAAAACTCCATACAAGCTTTTGTTCAAGGTCCTCATTGGCTGTTTGATCCCTAGAGAAGGAAGTACAAAAAAAAATTCCTGGGATCATAAACACTTCATTTGGTACTTGGAAAATGAAGAAAACATCAATCTCACTGCTTACATCTTCAATCATCTTCGTGAGGCTATCGAGGAAAGGAAGAAGTATAATATGAAAAATGTACCCTATGCGAGACTTGTATCTGAACTATTTCATCAGGGTCGTCTGATTGACTCCTTGAAAGCTGCTTATTATTATGAAGATCTAGAGGAAATTCATGGGAACATTCTTTCTGCTTCTTTTCTGGCTAACATGAAGCTTTTAAATAAGAGTGAAATGGTGGTATCTAAAGAGCCTCTCAGAGTCACAAGTGCTCAAACGGATTATCTTGAGGATTATCCTGTCATTAGCAAGCATGACAATCCTGATGTAATCAGGATATACATTAAGATGGTAAGAAATGAAGTTGATGTGGTTCTGAGATAAGGAGATTTACTAGAAGAACCAACTAATGCATACAAAATTTCTAAGAGGAGAAAACAAGTGGCTTGTGATACTCAGAAGATTGTTCAAAAGCCTCATAAGAAGAAGGTTGTGCAACAGAAGGAGATTGAGAAGGAAATTAAGAAGGTAGTTACATCCACTGTCTTAATACCCTCTAAGATAAGAAGTGGAAGAACTCCTCATAAGGTATCTTCATCTTTTACTACATCTGATGCACCTACAAATAAGAAGTTAAGGAAGATGATTATTCCTACTGAAGCTGAAGAGGAAGAGGAAAAGGAAGAGGGAGAAGGGGAAGTTGTGGCATATTTTGTCAAGAGGAAAATGGTTGTAAATGATGGAGCCCCAAAGGTTGTTCAATGATATATTCTCAGGGAAGCTCAAATGTTATCCTCTGCTATATTGGAACAAGTAGAGAAACAACCTGCAACCTCTGATGATCAGTTGGAAGAAGTTACTGCTGAAGGAGAAGTTTTAGAGACTGCTGAAGTCCAAGCTGCTGAAGTTATAACTAGGTTGAAGTCTACTGAGGGGGACTATGAAGCTGAAGATTATGATATACCAAAGGAAGCTGTATTTGAATTTTCTACCAACCTTTCTTTTGAAGCCGTTGGTTAAGAGAATCAAGCTACTCCAAATGTTGGAGAGACTGGCATGACAGGTAAAAATATGAACTCTATCTTTGAAGATTATTTTGATTCTTTCACCTTAAATCATAAATCACCAACACCCTTACCCGATATTTCACCCAAACCATATCCGAAAACTCACTTCACCACCTATTCAACTATCAGAACCTATGGTGGAATCCTCTAACGCAACACCTACCATTCAAATCCTAGAAAGTGCTATAAATCTAGCTGATTTTGAACATCCTACTGGTGAATCCACTAATGATCAGAAAAAAATAACATACTTTTTTGACTATAGACAACCTCCAACTTTAAACACCATGCTTGAACCCCTTATGGATGTATATAGTGGGAAAGCTTCTTCTAGCTCTAAGTCAGAAGTTGAGTTCATTGCTCGTCTTGGTCTCAAACCTATGACTCTCTCACCTTTTTTTATTAGACCTCTTCAAGTTATCCCTCTTCAAACCTTCACACAACAACAACTATAAACTGACCAAGCATGTTCTGCTGATACAACTTCTTCACATATTAACTTATCTGATCAATTTGAAGCTAAACATGTAACCCTAGATCAACCAAAACCTGAATCTTCACCAAAAACTGAACCTTCAACTGTACCCCAACCTACATCTGAATCCCAACTTCATCCATCACCTCAACCTACACCCCAACCATCACCTAAATCTACACCTCAACCTAGTCATGTTCAGAATTAACCTGAAGTTCAAGTTACCTATGAACCTCAAATTGAAATTGAACAAGTTTCTTTGGACCAACCTCAACCTAAAACCAACCTTAAATAAACTGTCCAAGAGAACCATACATCTGACCATCACCCATCCTCCCCCAAAAGAACATATATTGTGTCAGAATTTGGCACAACAATCCTATCTATTCCCTCACAATCTGGAAATCCTCAAACATACATCCAACCTACTCCACCATATATCCAAGCCTAACTAGAAGAAATCAAAATTGTTTTCTTTGATAGAGTGCATAATCTAGTTACTGAGAGAACCACCGCTTATTATCCAGTAGCTTATGCTGCTAAATTGGATTTTCTCATAACCTCTGTGGTATCGGTTTTTCAGAATCTGAAGTATGTATCTTCAGAATTTGTTGCCTATACCAGTCAGAGACAAGAGCTTCTGGAAGCAAAGTTGGCTTTTGTTGCTACTAATCAATAAGCTATAGCTAACAAGCAAAAAAAGATGGATGATATGGTGAAGGCTATGGATGCCAGACAAGATATCATGGGTTTTGATCTGAAAGCAGTTTTGGAGCTTCTGAAGAAACCTTAGGCTCTAGGATTTAGTCACCCTATTTGTTTATCTTTTATAAACATTTGCATCTCATTTTTTTGGTTAAATGAAAAACGTTTCTTCAGTATATTTTATGTGCTTTTATTTATATTTTTCTTGATGACAAAAGGGGGAGAAAAAAATAGTATTTAAGCACCTGAATCTGATGATTATTCTACTGTTGCTTAATATAATTTCAGAAGATTAAGTTAAACAAATCTAGTTAACATGGCTAGGACTCAGTGGGAGCTTATAAACCTCACCCTCTGGACTATCAGACTCGGGGAGAGCTTACAAACCTCAAACTCTAAAGTTAACATATTAATTAAAGGAGTTTAATTAAACTGGATAGGACTTAGGGGGAGCTTACAAACCTCACCCTTTGGACTATCAGACTCAGGGGGAGCTTACAAATCTATGATCTTGAAGTTAACATGTGAACTAAACCAACAACTATTGTTCTTAAAAACTTATGTTTGTCATCATTAAAAAGGGGGAGATTGTTGGAACAAAATTGGTTAATGTCATATACATTGGGTTTTTATGATAGCAACGTATTTAATGAAAAATTGGGTATTCTAAAATCTGGTCAACCTTGCAGAAATATAATCATGAAGAAAGATGAAGAGACGCTTGATGAATCTGAATTTGAAGATCAGACTCTGGCTCTGAAGA
The DNA here is from genome assembly GCF_024323335.1 of Lathyrus oleraceus. Taxonomy (NCBI): domain Eukaryota; kingdom Viridiplantae; phylum Streptophyta; class Magnoliopsida; order Fabales; family Fabaceae; genus Lathyrus; species Lathyrus oleraceus. The sequence continues at coordinate 442,375,872 of NC_066582.1, read as the reverse complement.
TCACTTCTGAAGACTCTGCCTCTGATGGAGATTCAGACTCTAAAGAAGTCAACTTTGAGAGAAAGTCATCCTCTAACGACCCAGACGCTAAAGCTTCAGAAGACAAGAAGTGGACTCTGATGTGATCATCCTCTGAAGAGTGAAATCTAAAGTAAGTTAACCTCTAAAGCAGAAGCTATTCAACTGAGGCAACTCTGATAGACTCAAAACCTTTTTGATCATATGAAGACTTAAGGAAATCTCTATCTCTCTTGGATGCATGGGCTTCAAAGGTGTTTGCTTGATGTGTCTAATCAAGTACAAATGTTAACCAACCTTTTAGTGAAAGTCTCCAACGTCTCTTTCCCCCTCTATATATAAGGAGAAGAAGGGCTAAAGAAGAAGACTACCAAGCTTTAATATAACACACTTCTATATACTATGTTCATTAACATTCAAATAGAAGTTACTCTATCAAATTTACAAGACTTAGAGCATCTTAACTTTATGTATATTTTAGAAGTTCTTAAGTCTTAGAGTCTTTATAAGTTGTATTATGTATACACCTTTGATTGTAGATCAAACGTAGTTGTTACCTAAATATCTTAACAGTTTATTATAGAGTCAAAATTCTCTTTCATTAGTGAGTGAGAATTTGAAGTCTTTAGCTTGTGTGCTAGAGCAAGGAAGTCTCAGATTTGTATGTTTGAGCAAGGAGGTCTTGAGCTTGTATGCTTGAGCAAGGAAGTCTCAAATTTGTATGTTTGAGCAAGGAAGTCTTGAGCTTGTGTGCTTGAGCAAGTAAATCTCAAAATTGTGTGTTTTAGAAATGAAGTCTTATACTTGTGTGTGTAAGTAAAGAAGTCTCTTGCTTGTATGTCTGAGCATTTATAATTAGTTTGTTTATAATGGAAATCCTTTGGAAGTACAAGGGGACTGAACTACTCTCAAGTTGTAAGAGGAACCAGGATAACTGCTTATGTCTCTTACTTTAATTTACTTGCTTTTATAATTAAATATCTATTATTTTCAACTATGATCATCCAAATTAGAATTTGAATAGAATCTGATAAGGTCTTTCAGAAGTCAAACTAGTTTTCTAAGTCAGACTCTGAACCAAGTGTTCAGTCTTTGGTAAAGAAACATCAGAAGAAGAAGTTGAAAAATCTTAAAGGAGAAAAAACCAACACAATTCAACCCCCGATTCTTGTGTTTTTCTCACCTTCAAACATATTTAGCCCACCAACAGTTAATGAAACAATGATATATATACTCAATTATTGAGTTACATCTAGCACATAAGAGATCTAGGAGATTACCCTTAGAAATAAGACTCTCTTGGACATTGAAAATGTTATTTAATAACCTCCATAAGAAAAATTGTTGTCTAGGAGTAGCTTTGCTACTCGAAACCAACTTCCAAATCTTATCTTACACCTTTCTGTTAGAGCTTTCTATAGAATTATTTCTGCTCCATTGTTTAATGACATGGTAGTCTGTTTTCACATTGTAGTGCCCATATTTTTTGTACATCCAACATAGTCAATCTTCCTCATCAAGATTATAGAGGGAATGTTTTTGAATATTCTCATAGTTTATCCTAAGAAAATTGTTGTTTATAGTGTCTGGGTTCCAACAGCCTTTTACCATATCAATTAGGTCTCTGACTCCAATTACTCTTGTTTCTAAAGGTTTTTGTGTCAGGATTTTAAAATCAACTTGATTAGGAATCCATATATACTCCCAAATGTTCACTATGTTACCATTCCTAATATTCCAGTAACTCAATTTCCTAATAATATCTATACTACTAAAAATACTCCTCAAAAGCTAGCTAGGTCTCCTACCTAAATTAGCTTTTAGAATATCTGTTTTAGGATGATATTTAAATCTAAGGATTCTAGCCACTAGAGAATTCATATTAATTTGGAATCTCCAAATTTTTTAGCCAATAGGGCTTTGTTGAAGTATTGAAAAGTTCTAAAACCTAAACCTCCTCCCTGTTTGGATTTACACAGATTTTTCCATTTAGACCAGTCGATTTTCTTATCTCCCCACCAGAAATTAGCAGTCAATCCTTCCATTTTCTTACATAGCCTTTTAGGTAAAATAAAAGAACTCATAACATAGGTTGGAGTAGCTTGAATGACTGCCTTAATGAGAGTACCTCTTCCTGCAAAGGAGAGGCTATTAGCTTCCCACATCTTCAGTTTTTTCCTAATTCTATCCAGAATAAAATTGAATCTGACATTCTTAGATTTACCTTTCTTGGTAGGCATCCCCAAAAAGGTTTTTATCCTAGGAACCATATGCATCCCTAATAACTTAGTGGTTGTTTTGGATTTCAATGGAATGGGAACCAAACTTTTTGGAATCCCCGTTGTTTCTCCCACTTCAGCCAATAATTTGCATTTTCGCTTGGGTTGGGCCATCAAAATTGGGGATACTTTTGGCCCACTACTACCAACTTGGAGCCTAAAAACTCCTAAAATGCCCAATTAGGTTGGGCAAATACAGTTCTTTTGACTAGATCCATGTGAAGGTAATTAAGAAGTGTTTACTTCTCTCCTTGGCATGTGAGCTATTTTGGGTGGCACAATAGCACCTGTCTCGAGGTTATTTGACCCTTCATCTTAGATTTTTTCCACCTCTCCCTAACTTTTGTCTATCCTAGGATAACTTTCACTATTTTGGCATAAAGTCAAATCCCGCTTTGCCACTGTTTTACCCAAAACATACTTTTCTTTCCTGCTAACTTTTAGGGAACTCACTTCATCTTTCTCCTCCGGTCCATCGTAACTTCCTGTTGGTACTTGTATGTTAATGTTTTTATGTAATAGTTCTTCGAACTTTGTTGTATTAACTCTTTTAATTTTTATTAATCCTCTGGTCCGGTTTGTGGTAGCTTTAAGTTTTATATTTTCAAATTTTTAAAAATTAAAATCAATTTATATTTTAAGTTTACAATTTTTTGAAAATTAAAATCAATTTTAATTTTGAGTTATGCTTTTAAACAAAAATAAATTATTTTTTCACATAAAAATTGTTATAAATAATCATTCTAATTTATATTATTGAGTTTGTAAATTAATTAAAATATTATAAATATATAGTATATTTATTTAATGATATTTTTAATTTGTTTTTGAAAGAGCAAAAAAGAGAATTATACTAAACTAGGCATCAAGAATGTTAATAAAAGAATTTACACCAAATTTGTTCCACCTGATATAACATAGGCAAAAAACAAAAGATCAGCCAAACTAATACCAACATCTATCAGACAAACAAAACAAGCTTACTTAACTATCAAGCAAACAAGTGTTAAAATCATTTTGAGTAATTCAAGTATTGTAATCAGTTAACACAATATAACCGATTACAACAAGTGCAAAAGCACTCCTGGACTGAAGAACCAGACAAAATATCGAGGGTGTAACCGATTAACATTTGAGGTTAACCGGTTACCACTGAAGGTTTTTTTAGTGTCATATGTAACAGGTTAACCATTTGGTGTAACCGGTTACAGGCCCGAGGTTTTTCATTTTCAGTTATGCACTTGTATGTTTTAGGTCTGAATCATTTTGTAACACTTGTATAAATGTCTTGGAGGCATTCTCATCTCAAGTTAATGATAATATTATTCTCACCCTTAATCATCTCTCTCTCTCTCTCTCTCTCTCTCTCTCTCTCTCTCTCTCTCTCAGCTTTCCTCTTTCACCCTCCATATTCCAACTTTCTCCATCATTGTTCACTATTCTTGTGGTTCAAAGTTCCAACATTTGGCATCAAGATCCTGGTTCTGATGCACAAACACCTAGTGTGAAACATGAATCCTATCTCCAATAAAAGAATGCTTCAGAACCTACTTATCCTTGATACGGAGAATTACGACAAATGGTGCAAGCAAATGAAAATATTGTTTGGCTATCAAGATGTTCTTAAAGGGATTAAGAACGAGGTGAATCCTCTTGTCGAAGGTGCAACAGTTGCACAACAAGCAACATATAAGAAAGATAATAAGAAAGGTTTCAAGGTATTGTTTTCAATCCATCAATATGTTGATGGTGACAACTTTGAGAAAGTCGGTGATTGTGAATCATCAAAGAAAGCGTGGGAAATCTTAGAGAAGATCTATGCAGGGGTTGATAAGGCGAAGATGGTGAGGTTACAAACTAACAAGTGTCAACTTAAATTGATTTCAAATGTAAGAAAAAGAAGTAATCAACGATTTCACAATGAGAATCACTCGGTTGGTGGATCAAGTGAATTCATGTGGAAAAACAGTCACGAAGCAGTATGTTGTCGCGAAAATCTTGCGCTCTTTAACACCAAGATTTGACAACGAGGTTGCAGCGATTGAGGAATCAAAGGATCTTCTGAAGATGAACAAAAAGGAGATGGAAATATCTCTTGAGGCTCATAAGCAAAGGATGGAGGAGATAAATTTTTATAAGGAAAAGGCGAAGATCGATTTGCAAGCTCGCTTCAACGAGAAGGACAAAAGATTGAAAGGAAAATAGCCCATGAAGAGCAAAGGGAATTTTCAGAATTTTGGTAGAAGAAAGTCCCCAAACTCCAAGAATTATACTTTTCAAAAGGGTGAGAGCATCTTCAATAAAAATTATGGTAAAGGCAACTTTATAGGTGAAAATAAGAGGTTTGACAAAAGCAAAGAGCGGTGCTTTAAGTGTCAAAGATTCAGTCATTTTGCAAGAGAGTGCAATGCGAACAAGAAGGAACCTCAAGGAGATGAAGCCACAGTTTCAAGATAAGAGTTTGATGAAGAGAATACACTCTTGGTCATGATCACGAAAGGAAATTGCAGCAGCAGCAGGCTGCGGGACAACAATAATAACAATTCTGGGATGCTGCAAAAACAGGTTATAACTGATTACATGAAATGGTTAACTGGTTACATGTAGAAGAAAATACCATGATGAGTACAAAGGAGTTCAATGGAGCAAGGAATGGTATTTGAACTCAGTTTGTTCTACTCATATGACGGGTTGGAAGGATTGGTTTGTTAAAATCAATCGTGTCATGAATAATAAAGTAAAGTTCACAGATGACACCAATTTAGCGGTTGATGGGTTCAGTGATATTTTGATCATAATAAGGGATGATGGACGTTCCTTGATCAAAGATGTCTTATAAATTCCTTGAAATTTGTGAAGGATATGTGTAAGCAAAGCAACATAAGGGTAAATTCAACAAGGATTCAAGTTGTAGAACCAAGAATCACCTTGAGCTGATGTATTCAGATGTGTATGGGTGGATGCAAGTAGATTCCATTGGTGGCAATAGATACTTTGTAACTTTCATCGAAGATCATAGTATAAAGCTATAGACGTACCTAATAAAGAGAAAGGATGAGGTATTTGAAGTGTTTAAGAAGTTCAAGTCTATGGTTGAGAGGCAAAACGGCCATAAACTTAAAGTGCTCAAAACAGATGGTGGAGGCGAATATGTCTCAAAATACTTTGAGAGGTTTTGTGACCAATAAGGGATTGTACATGAGGTAGTACCACCTTTTACACCATAGTAAAACAGTGTTTCTAAAAGGAAGAATCGATCAATCATGAACATGTTGAGAAGCATGTTAAAGGGGAAGAACTTGTCGAAAGAGTTACAGGGATAAGTGTTATCCACAACTTCCTACTTGTTGAATATGTGTCCTACAAGGAAGCTTGAGAATGTAACACTGGATGAAACATGTTAGGGATTCAAACCGAATCTGAAACATTTGAGAGTCTTTGGTTCCGTAGCGTATCGACATGTTTTGGGGAAGCTTAGAAAAAAGCTGGATAATAATGGAGAAGTGATAATACTCATAGAGTATCACTCTATCGGTGGTTACAAGTTGTTTGATATAGCAAAGAAGAGGGTTGTGATAAGCTGAAACATCATTGTCAATAAAATGAAAGAGTAGTAGCAACGTGTAACCGGTTACGTAAAAGCTATAGCTGGTTACAACTTTGAAAATTCAGATTCTTCAAAAATGAAAAGTGTATAAACTCCCATTTCCGAAGCCCAAATTGAAGAAAATGTTAGAAGATTGATCCGCTGTCGCACACGGGTCAAAAACGAGTTTAAAAGTGTAGTAAGACGGAAGCGACACTCGAATATCGTATCACAAGGACTCTTGAATGTTATAACCAAGCGAATAGAAAGAAGGGATTTTTAAGGTTCAAAACTTAAATTTAAGATGATTAAAGGTAAAAGCAAAATTGATAAATAAGCTAATCTATTGTGTCGATTTCCGACTTATCATCGATTCTTATAATTTCAATTCCCTAGCAGATTCAATCCCATTCGATTACAATACCCACTGACAAGCACAAATTGGTATTATATGATGTATGTTCCTAATTTCCGAATTAAGCAAACGGATTTAAGGAGACGCGAATTAAGCAAACGTGACTTAATCAAACATGATAACGAAAAAGCTACGCTAACGTGATTATAGTTAAGGATCATACAAATAATCAAATTTAATCAACTCTATCCTATAAGAAACAATCGAATTAAGCAAACGAAAGTAATCGAATTAAGCAAACGAGTTTATAGGAAGAACTGAAAAGAAATTGAAATTAAATTGAAATTAATAAAAACCTCAAAGTGGAATTCAAATACAACAAATCAACTCTTTGGGAATTAGCTCTCCATGAAATCTTCTAAGCAATATTGTATCATCAAAATTCAGAATTAGGATTTCTATAGTAGTGAAAAACCTAATATAATAAAAGGTAAATTCGGGCTCTTATAAGATCCAACCCGAAAATTACAAAAACTACCACAAACTAACTATTTTAATTAAGTATGGAACTTCAACGAATTATTCGACCCTCCTTCACTTAGAATTAGCTTTTGACTTCAACATGAAACTTTTAGCTTATCCTCTCATCTTTCCAACTTATATTAGAACGCATCAATCCGATCATCGTAACTCAAGTTATGATCTGCATAGTAACAAGGTATGAAATAACTATTTGTGCTGAAAATAAAGTACGAAAATAAAATAAAACTAAAAATAAACTTAAATATAAAAATATACTAAAATAGTAAAAATAATAGAATAAACTATAGAGCTTCCTAAGTACAATAGTAGAAGAAGGTGCATCAAAATGCACTTATCAAATTCCCCCACACTTGAACTTTTGCACTCCGAGCAAAATTATAAATTCAAAACTTAAAACAGAAAGAAAAAAACCAGAACAAACAAAACATGCAATTCCAAAGTTTATCAAGATACAAGGTACAAGCAGAACTCTAAGTCTAAGCTTCAAGAATATGGTGTTAGTGAGCAACTTCTTGTGACATTCAAAGAAGATAGAAAAACAGATTACCAAATAGTACATCCAAAAGTAATAAAATCCTCACAGGATAAATTTCACTCAACTCTCAAGTGTTTAGGTTAACTGTTTACACTCAAAGCACATCATGAAAGTTAGTACTACCATAAGCTTGAAAAGACTCTAACATCCACAATTGAAATACATGCACACAAAGATCAAAAGGACTTTTATTTAGTTGTAACGTGGCCAAGGTAAGGGTGAGATAAATCCTAAGGGGTACTAGGCTAATATTCAAAGAGACAAAAGAGACTTGAAAGAAACTGCGGGAGTTGAATTTACAAAATATTTCATTCACTTCAACAACTCTATATTAACTGTTTTCGTTCATATTTTTTTTCTCCTTTTTTTTTTCCTTTTTCATAAGGAGTATGTATTGACATGTATACATCCTTCTATATTTTTTTTCATTCATTTTTTTTCTTTTCTATTTTATTTTTTTATTTTTCTTTCCTTTTTCTACCAACTTCTGAAATATTGCAAGCATAATTATTCAACCCCACACAACTCCAAACAAGACCCTTTCAACCCTTTGAATAGGGTGATATAACATTGTTTTTCACTTCTCGGTTTGTAATGAGTTTTAAACAAAAAAGGATAATAGGCTCAAGGGGGTTTCAAACAAGGGATGATATTATTTCAGGGTTGGCTTTTTGGCTAACTGACTAAAAAACAAAAAACAAAACTGTCTTTATCATATCAATGTGCACAAGTAAACAACAACATCAACAAGAGTCAATTCAAGTTCTAGAGACTAACAGACATGAGTGAACCACACAAGAAAGAAAGAGATGGATTTTTGTATGTTATCTATATAAGGCTCAAAATCTCATGAGGTTAATTGATCTACCACAAATGATGTACAATTTAGAGTTTAGTCATTCCTATCATACTAAAAATGCACAACAAATTTTTCACATCACACCACAAGACTTTAGTCAAAAGAATTAAGAAAAATACTCATAATTGTAACTCAAAAACCAAAGGAAAAAACATGCAATTTTTTTTTTAATTTAGCAACTAAAAACCAAAGATAAACAAAACAAAACAAATAAATGGTTCCCTCCCCCACACTTAAAAGATACATTGTCCTCAATGAAATACCATAAATATAAAATAAGAGTGGGAGAAAGGAAATAACACACCCGAGGAGTCAAGGAGGATAAGTGATTGCATAAGCAGCCTTTCCCAAAGAGAGTTCTTCTGCAGTCTCTTCTTCCAAAGTCGGGTTCTCATGTAGTAGTTTTGGGTAGTGTCCATTGACCTTGAAATTTTGATTAGTGTATTCGCTTTGTATTCCAGGATCAAAGAACAATCTTTGATAAGTAAAAGTGTTGAATGGGCGCGTGAAAGTGATCTCCTTTTTCATAACATCAAGAATTAAAGGATTACGAGGTTGCCTCACTACTTTTGTTTCATCTTTAAGTGAGATCTTATACATACATATGGATGGGCTAATATCACGAGTGTCAACCAAGATCCATTTAATTCCCTTCTTATGTTTCTGCTTAAGTTGAAGTTTTGATGAATAATATAAATCCTCAGGAAGTGGTTTAGGCTCTAAAGAATGTGGTTGCTCAATGGATGATATGTTTGGGGCAGCCGGAATGTCAAGAGCTTCAGCTACATAAACAACTTCATTTACAATATCACCCTGTAAGACAGCATCAATCTCAGCATAAACAGCACAAAGGTTAGTGTTAGTACAATTATCACATGAGTAAATATCAGCAAAACCAGATAAATTTGGAAAATCAGCTGAAAACAAATCAGAATAAGCTTCATCAACAACTTCAGAAAGCAACTCTATTTGAAAAACAGAATGCTCTTCCTCGTCAATCTTCTTATTTTCCAGTACTCTTTGTGTGAAAGAGATTGATGATACATACTTTTTTCCAACCTCAACAATAATAGGATGTTCTGGTTTTGTAACTTTTTCGGATCTCAAGGAAATTGCACTCACATTAGCGCCTTTTGGATTAACTGTTTGGGCATGTAGTTGGTTTGATCCTTGAGCTTGTTGCATGACATTCATTGAAGTGGCAAGTTGTCCAATTTGTGTTTGCAAAGTCTGAATACTAGAATCTGTTCTTTGTTGAAATTGGAGATTGTTTACAACCATTTGCTTGACTAGTTCCTCTAGTGAAGGTTCAGAAGATGAAGAGATGGTTACTTGTGGAGATGGTGGTGGTGGTGGAATGGGTAGCATCAATTGTTTCACTAAAGAGGTAAGTTCATCAATTCTGGTTTCTAGAGCCTTGTTGGAAGAAGAAACCTGAATCTCATTCACACTTTTTTCTTGGACCATAAAATTATCCCTTGTTATGAATTGTTGGGAGTTAAGTGACATGTTCCAATCAAGGATTTGGCAGCAATAGGATATTCAATACACAAAGCATTATAATCAACATCAGGGACAACAAGTTCTCTTAGAGTTCTTTGGTCAGCCATGTTAAACTTAATAGAAAAGAAAAAAAAAATCAACAAATAATGAGAAAACACAACTAACTCAGCAATGCAACAACAAATAGGAAAATACCGACAATGTCCCTATTAAGTAAAAACAATTGAAATACGAAAAAAAATGATTAAAATAAAATAAAAAAATACAAAAACACAAAAATTAATCTAATAACGTCAATTAAGAATTTTGAGAATTTTTGCGGAATTTTCTGAAACTACAAAAACAGAAAATAAATCATAAAAAATAGAAAAATAAGGAATTTCGATTTTTTAGGGCGGTTTCCATTATTTAGTTTCTAAATAGAGGCTTTCGATCCTTAATTTTTTCCTAATGAATCGACAAAGAATCAGAATAATCTAAGGCAATTTGTTTAAAAATAGATTTTTTTTTATCCTAAACCGCAAAAAGACCAATTTTTTTTATTAAAAAAACTAAAATGCAAAAAGACCAGAACGCAAGAAAGTTAGGACAAAAATTGATAAAACACAACACCTATGACTATAATAATGGTTAGACTATAATAAGTGTTAAAATCTACAAGAGTCTCCGGCAACGACGCTAATTTGATCCGCTGTCGCACACGGGTCAAAAACGAGTTTAAAAGTGTAGTAAAACGGAAGCGACACTCGAATATCGTATCACAAGGACTCTTGAATGTTATAACCAAGCGAATAGAAAGAAGGGGCTTTTAAGGTTCAAAACTTAAATTGAAGATGATTAAAGGTAAAAGCAAAATTGATAAATAAGTTAATCTATTATATCGATTTACGACTTATCACCGATTCTTATAATTTCAATTCCCTAACGGATTCAATCCCATTCGATTACAATACCCACTGATAAGCGCAAATTGGTATTATATGATGTATGTTCCTAATTTCCTAATTAAGCAAACGGATTTAAGCAGACGCGAATTAAGCAAACGTGACTTAATCAAACACGATAACGAAAAAGCTACGCTAACGCGATTATAGTTAAGGATCATACAAACAATCAAATTTAATCAACTCTATCCTATAAGAAACAATCGAATTAAGCAAAAGAAAGTAATCGAATTCAGCAAACAAGTTTATAGGAAGAACTGAAAAGAAATTGAAATTAAATTGAAATTAAATTGAAATTAATAAAAACCTCAAAGTGGAATTCAAATACAACATATCAACTCTTTGGGAATTAGCTCTCCATGAAATCTTCTAAGCAATATTGTATCATCAAAATTCAGAATTAGGATTTCTATAGTAGTGAAAGACCTAATATAATAAAAGGTAAATTCGGGCCCTTATAGGATCCAACCCGGAAATTACAAAAACTGGCCCAAACTAACTACTTTAATTAAGTCTGGAACTTCAACGAATTATTCGACCCTCCTTCACTTAGAATCAACTTTTGACTTCAACATGAAACTTTTAGCTTATCCTCTCAGATTTCCAACTCATATTAGAACGCATCAATCCGATCCTCGTAGCTCAAGTTATGATATGCATAGTAACAAGGTATGAAATAACTATTTATGCTGAAAATAAAGTACGAAAATAAAATAAAACCAAAAATAAACTTAAATATAAAAATACACTAAAATAGTAAAAATAATAGAATAAACTATAGAGTTTCCTAAGTACAATAGTAGAAGAAGGTGCATCAAAATGCACTGATCAAAGATCAACAAGGCAAAAAGGTTTGCCTCAAAGACTCCAAGATTGTTAGCTGTTATGAGACAACTAAGTCAATGATGATGGTGATTTCGTCCATTTTGCACTTATGGTCGAATCTGAACCCGTTAAAACAAATGAGGTTTTAAGTGATTCAAAGTAGATTTTTGCTATGAAGGAGGAGATGAAATCAATTGATAATAACAATACTTGGGAGTTGGTTTATTTAGCGGATGGAAAGAAGCCAATTGATGTGAGATGGATGTTCAAAATGAAGGAAAATCTCAAGGGTGAGATAATCAAGCATAAGACTCAATTAGTTTCAAAGGGATTTTTGCAAATAGAAGACATTGACTTTGAAGAGGTATTTGCACCAGTTTCTAGGATTGAAACCATAAGGCTAGTTGTTGGTATTGCCAATAACAACAATTGACTCATCTACCAAATGGACGTAAAATCTGCGTTTTTGAACGGACCACTTGAAGAAGAGGTGTATGTAGAACAACCCCTAGTTTTATTGTGAGAAACCAAGACCTAAAGTTATACAAGTTTATGAAAGAATTATATGGTTTGAAACAAGCTCTAAGAGCTTGGAACAAAATAATAGATGGTTTCCTACAGGAGGCTGGCTTCAAGAAATGAGTATCCGAGCATGGAGTGTATGTGAAGATGAATACAAGTGAAGAAGTGATTATTTTTTGCCTATATGTAGACAACTTGTTGATAACGGACAACAACGAAAAATGTATTTCTAAGTTTAAGAGTGAACTTATGAAAAAATTTGAGATGACCGTCCTTGGCCTCATAACATACTTCCTTGGCATTGAGTTCTATTAGTCCAAAATGGGATTGGCCATGCACCAAAGAAGGTATGCACTCGAGATGTTGAAGAAGTATGAAATAGAGCATTGTAATGCTGCCATTACTCAGGCTGAACCAAGGTTGCAGTTATCGAAGAATGAGGATGAGCAAGATGTTGATCCAACTCAGTATAAGAGGCTGATTGAATTCTTGCGTTATTTGTGCAATACGCTACCAGACTTGGCGTTTAGTGTCAGTATTGTGAGTATATTCATGGGGATACCGAAGGTGTCTCACTTGACAGCAGTTAAGAGGATCCTAAGATATGTCAAAGGTTCCATTGGCTACGAAATTCTCTTTCATGGAGTGGATACGGGCAGAAAATACATTTTTCTCGCTTTTATCGATTCCAATTAGTGCAGAGATAAAGATGATTGAAAGTCTACATCTGGATACATCTTTATGTTTGGTGGAACACCAATCTCATGGTGTTCAAAGAAGGAACTGGTAGTTACACTCTCGTCTTGTGAGGCAAAGTACATTGCCGCTTCATTATATGCGTGCCAAGCCGTGTGGCTTATGAATATATTGAAGGAGCTAGGCAGCAGTGAAGGTGGGGCTGTTATACTCATGGTTGGCAATGTTTCTGCAATTAATTTTGCTAAGAACCCAATTGAATATGGGAGGAGCAAGCATATTGAGATGAAGTTTCACTACTTTAGGGAGATTTTTAGTGAAGGAAGGTTAAAATTGAGATATATTACAGAAGTGAAGATCAAACACATGATTTGTTGACTAAGAGAGTCACAAATGGTGTGTTCAGGAGGTTGAAGATGAACATGAGCATGTAATACTTTGAGCATTTTAATTAAGGTGGTGTTTTACAAGAATTTTGAGTAATTCATGTGTTGTAACCTGTTAACACGGGGGCGTAACTGGTTACAACAAGAGCAAAAGCACTTCTTGACAGAAGAAAAAGGAAAAATATCAAGGGGTGTAACCGGTTAATATCTAAGGTTAACCGATTACCACTGAAGGTGTTTTATTTTTAGTGTCAGCTGTAATCGGTTAACCATTTAGTGTAACCGGTTATAGGCCCGAGTTTTTGCATTTTTTATTATGCACTTGTATGTTTTAGGTTCTAATCATTTTGTAAAACTTGTATAAATGCCTTGGAGGAATTCTCATCTTTAGTTAATGATAATATTCTCTTCACCCTCATTTATCTCTCTCTCTCTCTCTCTCTCTCAATTTTCCTCTTTTACTCTCCACATTCCAATTTTCTCCATCATTATTCACCAACCTTGTAGTTTAAAATTCTAACAACAAGATCATGCCCATCTATACCAACAACTAACAGAGTGACACACCAAGTGTGCTACAATGTAGAATGCCTAACATATATACAAATAACCACCATTAAGGAGTATCGAGCGCAACCTAAGAGATTAAAACCAGCAAAATCAGCCTAAGCGACATCCGAACCAGAACCGCAAACAACCAAAGCTCAATGAATTTTGATAAATACATTGTTGGATACAAAAAACTGATAATTCGATAAAATGAGTCGAAATAAGAATGCATAATTATGTCAGGTCCGAGAGAAATGTCAATTCCAAACTGTTACCTCAACACCACCGAATCGGCCGAGACAAACTTTCTAACTAAAAAAACAAGATTGCATCCTCTAGCGAGAGTAGTAAGAGTGGTGATGGTAGTGGACAGAGTAATGATTGATAGTTGTTGAAGTGATGATCATTTATAGTAAGAGTAGTGGTTGAAGGTGGTCGTAGGGAATAGTTGATGGTGGTCAAATTAAAGATCATAGAACTTGCAATTGTAGTCGAAAAGATTTATAATTTTTTTTGTCTAAAAAGTATAGTTTGAGAGAGTGTACAATGTTCTCATTGTAAAAAAGAAATTATATGAGAGGATTTTCGTTTTTTTTCTTCCAACAATTGGTATGAAAGCAAAGATTAGAAATAAAGAGAATAAAAAATTTCAATTAAGGGAGGAACGAAAAGAAAAGAAAAACTTCAATCAAAGGAAAAATGAGGCAAAAGTTCTAATGAATTGATTAAGAAACACAATATTCATCATTCATTTGAAGTGTTGTTTTATGTCTTCGACAAGAGGTTAAACCACCATCTTATGTGTGTTTTCTTTCATAGTATTGTGGCTACATTAAAATTGGACATTCTTTATTTCTTTATTTGATGGAAAAATGAATTTCTCTTTATAATAATGTACAAGTCCAAATTAATTAAGTATATGTAACGGTGGTTTGAGATTAAACTATCCAACCTTTTAATTTGCTTTGAATTAAATATTTGTTTATTTATGAAATAGTAGTCTTTTCCAAACAATAATCTAAGCTTTTCTTGACAAAAGCTTTTTCTCTGGCTTCTTCATCGATATTTTGGTCTTGTCATGTTTACTAACATGCTTTGGATTCTTTTACGTGTTTTCTCATATTTTAATAGTCCTTCTTTATGCATGCTATTATTATATTTTTTCTATTATAAATAAATTAGTAAAGATATTTCGTTTCCATCGAAGAAATATTATTATTTTTGGTCGAAACTTATATTTTAATTATTTTTCCCATATCCTACGTTGAAAAGAGATAATAACTTAATGAGTAGGCTTGAGAACATTTGTCTGCCACCAGTCCACCAGTCACCACTATATCTCACTCTCTTTCTCTTTCTCTCTCTCTAACTTTCTTGTACCAAAATAACCCTCACCTCTTTCTTCCTTTTTTTAATACAATAATGTCAAATCTATATTGAGTAAGTGAAATAATTAAACTAATAAACTTCATACTAGAATTAGTTTGGCATCTAATTTAATTATTCAATCACACCTAAAGCATTAAAAAAAGATAATGGCAAATAAAATGAATGGCATTGAACAAAAATAATTCTATATATGATAAGACAATAATTTAATTTGGTAGAAGAAGATAAAGATAAGAAATACAATAAATTGTTTATTAAATTTGATCAAACGATCTACTCTAAAGAAAAGAGTAACCGTTTGATTCACTATACTTCTAAGAATTATTACAAAAGATTACAAATGAATTATAAGAAATAGTCATCCAAATTCTCAAGAACAAATCTTAATTATTTTTATCAAAGTATTTCTCAATCTCTCTAAATATCTATATATGAGTCACACAAGTCCAAAATATTTAAAAATGCTTCTCAATCTCCCTTAGATATCTCCAAAGATTTTTTAAATTACAAGAACACACTTTTAGGAATTTATATTTGTCTTTCTAAGACTACTGCTAGGTTCCCAAACCCTTTTCTCTTTCTTCATCTCTAAAGTTTTGAAGATTGAAAAGATAAAAATGATAGAGATACATATTTATAACTGTTGAAATCCACCTAATTCATAATAAGTATAAAAATCAACCCATCAACGAATCTAAAAAACAACGAAGCCTAATACATGCGAACCGAGAAAATCAAACCCGATCTTTAACAGACCGAACCGTCCGCCAAACCCAGGCTCAGTATCGCACTACCGCTACCTGTTCCGCCTCTAGGATGACTTGTAGTATATGCAATCTTAAAATATGTTTCCTTTATCTTCATCACTTAATATTTTAAGGCATACTTCAAGAATTTCGACATTGACTTGAAACTGTGGTGATATCGATTTACCTATAAACTACTTTGCTGCTATCTGCCAATTCAACATTTATTGAATATTTTTTTATCGAGTTCAACATCTTGATAATGCCACTTACATCCAATGACTTCCAACCAATTTCTTCTTCTTTAGTAGTATAAAAAATCCACAAGTATGATTTTTCAACCATCTTTGACTCCACCTGTTTTCAATGCCCATTGAAGATCTATGTTTCTGAATTTTGCAACCCTTCAGCCACATTCAAAAGATAACACCCTAGACCTACATAATTGTTCTTTTGAGATGAGATAATCTTCATCCTTACCTTATCATGAGTCAACTGATAATCAGAGGCCTCTCTAATCATTCTCTCATTATTATAAATATCCATAGTATGAACCTCCACCTCAAACCGAGTCTTCACTGCCATAATTTCTAAAAGCTTCATTCCTGTGTCTTTGATCTTCTCCCCCTGACAGGACTCACTGAAAGTAATACATTTGTGATTGATGAACTTCGATCCTTTAGGTTCCACTCCCAACAACTTATAACCCTTCCTATCTCTTGGATAACCATTAAAGAGATAATCCATAACTTTACAATCAAGCTGATTTGGCTTGATTTGATCAATAAATAAAATTTTGACGACCTTCAAAATAGAGTAGGTTACGATCTTCATATTGCAAACCTTCATAAGTGTTTCAAAGTTTATTTTTGTAAATGAATATCTATCATTTAGGTAAGCTACTTTAGCATCAACCTTACCCCTGATACTCCATGATAATGTAGCAGTCAAATGTGTTTTTATCACTTGTCTTCTGCAAACCTCATTAAAGTGCTATGGAACAACCTCCAAACATCCACCATGTCTTGACCTCAAATCCTATATCTTGTTCTTTTCATGAAAGTCTTCACTAGATGATGATGAATGAACAACAATATTAAAAACCTTCTAAATATATAAGCCACATATTTTAGACTCTTTAGTTATTATCACTTCACTATGTGAAATCTTCAACGCCTCATGTTCAACTCTATTTCTATAGCCTAGATCTGTATACATGCTTATAGATACCAAATTTTGCATGAGTTCTAGAAAATACCTCATGTTATGAAGAAAAAACTCACGATAATCAAATATTTTAAATCTTACTGTACAATAGCACGAACCTTGCAAGTCTTGTTATCACCAAGATGGACTATTCCAACTTCCTTCGTCTTCAAAGTGTCGAATTGTTATTTTATTGGAAACATGTGATAAGAGCAACCTAAGTCAATGAACCGACCCTATCTAGTCTCCAAACTCAACACCACTAGTTCACCAATATTGTCATAATTATCCTCGTCTGAGGAATCAACAATCTAAATATAATATTCATTGTCCTTCCTCTTGGGATAATCCCTCTCGAAGTGATAGAGTTTTTGAAAAATATAGAATTTTAACCTTGACTTGTCAAACCTATTTTATTTGGATATCCCTTTATGCTCACTGCCTCATCTTGAGACAATCAAGCCTCCACCATCATCGTCATTCTTCAAATGTTTCCCCTTTGAAAATTCTTTGGACCTCACATTCGTTCAGACTTTATCCAAAGTAACAGTACCTTACTTACCATAAATAAGGGAATCTTTAAATTTCTTAAAGGATCTGAGTAATGAGATCAACAAGAGTAAATCCTTATCCTCATCTCAATCTTCACCTTAATATCTTTCAGATCATCAATGATCTTGTGAAATTCTGTCAACTTCTCAAATATATATTTGTTCTCTACCATTGGAATGAGTAAAGTTTTTGTTTAAAACACAACCTATGAGCCAAAGACTTGATCATATACAATGATTCAAGTTTTTCCCAAGTTAAAGCTGAAGTCTTCTCCCTGATGACTTCCCTTAGAACTTTATTCTTGAAACACAAGATAATGACACTTCTGGCCTTACCCACCATATAAGTCTTTTTTACTTACGTTTGACTTGTAGGCATCGATGTCTTACCCTTCAATACATCATGCACTTTTATTGAGTTAAAATTGTTTGCATCTTTAATTTTTACAACCTAAAATCATTGTCTTCGAAAATCTTTTCAATCTACCATTTGAAACCCATGATGCTCACTTGTAAACAAAATCCCTTTGCCCCCGGTGGACGCCACTTGTCATGAAATTGAAAGGTTCAATCATACCATGAAATTTAATATGTGAGGACAAAGAACAATGGACACCAAAATAAATGACCTTAGGCAAAAGTAACTCTCTATACAATTTGACAATAACTTAACTTGGCAGAAGAAGATTAAAGATAATAAACACAATAATTTGTTTACTCAGTTCGATTAAATGATCTACTATAAAAGAGAGAGCAGCTCTTTGATTCACTATACTTCCAAGAGTTGTTACAAAATATTAGAAATTAGTTACAAGAAAGTACTCACCTAAGTTCCCAAGAATAAACCTTATTTTCTATCCAATTGTTTTACAATCTCTCAAGTTCTCTATATATGAATCACACAAGCGTAAAATATTTAAAAGTATTTACCAATCCCCCTTAGATATCTCCAAGGGTTTTCTGAACTCCAGCCCCCTTAGAGAGGCAATGCTAAAATTCTAAGAATGTTCTCTTAAAATTCGTGAAACCCTCAGAGATATCTAAGAGGATTGGGAAACATTTCAAAATAAATTGGACTTGTGTGATTCATATATATATATATATAGATGGATAGATTTAGAAACACTTGGGTGGAAAACATGATTTATTCTTGGGAATTTAGGTGACTATTTTCTTGTAACTCATTTGTAATAATTTCTAACAACTTTTGGAAGTATAGTGAACTACAGAGTTATTGTCTCCCCTAAAGTAGATCTTTTGATCGAACTGGGTATAAGTTATTGTGTTTCTTGTATTTATTTTTGCTTCTTATTTTTCCAAATTGAATTATGTTTTTATTACACATATAGTTATTTTTGCTAAAGAACATTTATTTTGGTTGTCACTATTCTTTATCTCCACACATAAAAAAAATCCATGTAATTGAACCTTTCAATTTTACAACAGTCTTGTTAGAGCATCCATATCACACACTAGTCTCCACATTTTTTATAAGACTCATTCTAATATTTCTTATTTGGTTAATGAAGAAATATAATGAGTATTTTTTTTCTAAAAAAAATATTGTAACTCCCAATTTTATTTCTTAAGTATTTTTCAAATTTGTTTAGTAACTTATTCTCTTTCAACACTTTAAAAGACCAAGAGCTTCACTCCATAAATTGTTTTAATAATGATATACATACTTTTCTTGTGTTTATTACTAATTAATCTCTTAAAAAATTATGCATTTAACATATGACTCTCATTCTAACTGAATTTTCTTTATATCTTTTTCGGGATTTTAAGAAGGTCCATAAATAAAGGGCCAATCAAATGATTCAATAGGGAAAGTGCCGACAATAATCCAGAACAAGTAAGACCTAACCCAAACATGAATCATACGATCTCGACTCTAACCTATCTCCCACTATCATAACCAATAGAATAGATATCCACATAATGCATCCGGTTGAACAAAAATGGTTTAAACCTATCTCCTTATATAAGCTCCACACATGCATTTTTTAGGGATCTTTTCCTACTTCTCTCTAAACCACTTCTCAAATACTTCACTAACTTGGCGTTAGAGTGATAATCTTATAGGTCCACCCGCTCTGTCGTACTAGAGGTATTCACCACTGCACCACAAAATCTCGTCATGATCTCATTCCCTACTTCAGGTTCTATAATAGAATATTGACTTTGTTTGTGGGAATCGAAGTATGATTCCCTCGAATCACCATGAAATTACCTTCACTTTCATGCAATTCGAAAACAATTGATCTTTTTGTGCGCGAACGACCAATGATTCCATAAAAATCATGGAAACATCAAACTCCATTTGATTAGCCTCTCAATGCAACGCCTTTGCTACAACTATTGCAATAGACAATACCCACGGTCTCAGGATTGAAGCTCAAATCCCTATGGAAGTCGAGGATAATCAAATCCTAGTTGATTTTCCTTTTGATCCTACTCCTCTGAATCCAATCCCATTGATTATCATTTAGAGGACCTTTCAGGTTCTCCTAACTTTCCAGTCTTCTCATCAACTACTCCAAGGAAAAACCTCAAGAAACCCCCCAACACAACCATAAATCCCAGGACAAGAGATGCTTCAGAACCTCCAATATTTTTTGAAATATATATATATATATATATATATATAATATATATATATATATATATATATATATATATATATAATATATATATATATATATATATATATAGAGAGAGAGAGAGAGAGAGAGAGAGAGAGAGAGAGAGAGAGAGAGAGAGTCTCTTAGGCTGCAAAGTATAATAAGGTCTCCGAATAGGTACAAGAAATACCAGAACAAAGGCCCTATGGAAAAAACAACAAAAACTCAAAAGAACAAGAAACTAAAAATAAAGGAAAATGAGCCACCAATAAAACATTAGGTCTCCAAAAAAAGAGAGAAAGGGAAAAATAATAACCCTATCAAGGTAGAATATGTTAAATCTCAGCAGAGCGAAACAACCATCAATAAAAAAGCTACCCCTAGAGGTACCACCAAGAAATCATACCCATAAAGGGTGAGCCACTTTCCCCTCTCTCAACTCAGACAAAGAATAAAATTCTCCACCCAAGTAGAGAAAGCACAAGAGTTTCCCACATGCCTACTAAGATACCATTCCAAGCTAGGAATATACTTTTATCTTCCACATTCTTCACCGTGATCAAGGAGCCTTAAAATACAATATCATTTCGGGATTTTCAAATTGACCAAACCACTGAATTCCAAATCATAACCAGGCCTCATCACCCTAAACCTACCATCCAATGATCTAATAACAAAACATATAGAGCTAATATCCATAGGAACAACAAAAATCTACCCCAACCATCAAAAACCCCCATACCAAACAGACACTGCCAATTTGCAAGACATAAACAGACGGGCAATATACTCAGACTCACTTCCACACTTCAGACAAATCACTCCCTTAGGGTCCATCAACACCCTACGCCTAAAAAAGTTAACTTTATTAGGGATTTTATCTTGAAGAAGTTTCTAGTAAAAATAACTACTTTTGAGGGAACACAGCTCTCCCGACCAAGAGGAAGAACCAAATTCTCGAGAGTGGATGAAACATCACTAAACATGACACTTTGAAGGAGACTAGAGTAAGTCGAGGAAACGGAAAAGACCACATCCTTAGAGTGACACCAAACCCAATTGTTGGGGGTATAGGGAGGGGGTCACATCCTAAATAACTAAAATTAGATTTTGGATAATCACCTCTTAATACACAAAGAGAGATATTTTCCACTTTAAATCCCAAGTCAAAATACCATCCACCAACACCCCAACCTGTCCAACAACTCAATTCTCCTGGTCATAAATACTAAAAAACCTAGGAAAACTAATAGTAAATGGGGAATTCCCAACCCAAAAATCCTTCCAAAAGGAGGTTTGAAGATCAGATCCACCTTTCTTATAAAGACCAACCACAAACTAATTAGAATCACCCCCAACTTTAGGTCATAGGAGAGACACCCCTTTCCACCAGGAAGAGTCCGAATGAAAACCAAACAGACTTTCCTCATAAAGGGATGAGAACACATGAGATCCATATTTGATAGATAAGATATCACACTAGAGTCCTGAAGCACCTGAAATGAGCATTCATCTCCACTTGGTCAAAATGGCCAGATTCACCACACGAAGATCCCGAATAGAAAAACCTCCATAATGTTTAGTATTACACACATCAACCTACTTAACCCAAGAAATTTTAGAGACCCATTAACCCTACCCCATAGGAACTTACTTTGGATCCCAACAATCTTCTTGAAAACCCTAACATGCATTTTTAGAAATAACAAGAAGAATATAGGAATCACAACCACCTTAGGCATGCAAGGAGAAAATGACCTACTCATCATCATTTACAATATGGCCCAACAACAAAATTTACATTTCTTGGATGAAAGACTACTCTGAATCAATGAGAATATGCAATATGCTTATTCTATGGACCATTATGTATGTGACTCAATTCCACACAGAAACTAAATAGTTACGTCGGAACCAATTCATGTTGACATTATCTCCCCACGTATAGAGGCACCCATGCCACTAGATCACATTATACATCTCAAATATCAAACTCATACATATGGTTCTAGGGGAGAGGATGCAGTCCGACGTCCACCAGGGAGTCCATTTCCCCACCAGTCATTGTTATACTACTTATAAAGAGGGGATGAACGCAATGCCAATGTGCAGTTTCTAGATTAATGGAAGGGAATTCTCTCAAGGCATATCCTTGATGGTAGGATTCCAAAGTCCCTTGTGAAACCTCGAAAGTTTGATAACTATAAAGGCACACGAAATTGAAACGATAATGTAGACACCATGCTTGACTTTACCATGCTCGTGGAGCCATCAAATGCAATATATTCGTGTTAAATCTCAAGGGATCCACAATGACATGGTCTAAGGCTTTGCTCGACAGCTGTCTAACTTCATGGAAGGGATTCTACAACTCTTTTAATGGCTAGTTCACTACATGAGGAAGGAAAAAGACTATAATAGTTGTGATTAGTGGGATCCCTCAGAAAAAGAAATAAACTTTACAAGAATATATAGATCAGTTCACCAAGGTGGTAGTGGAAGGCGAAAAGACAATAAAAGGTTGAAATGACAAATATTCAAGAAGGGACTGAGGACGAATTACATGTCCACGAGAAGATGGGAATGGAAGGAGACGAAATCCGTAATTATCTCTTGATTAGATCCAAATCTTACATCAACTATAACGAATAACTCCTAGTTGAAGAGGTGGAGAAAGACCAAGGGTAAGGAAGCACACACAATGGTCGAACGATCGAGAGAGATCAGGACTGTCATTGGGGAGATGGAGGTCAAGGACTCCGAGCCTTATTTTTATCTTACACTTATCTAAACATATCGAGAGAAATAATCCTATAAGAATATGTGAGTACATACTTCAACAAACCCCTACACGAAGAAGGAATCATCCAGGACAGACAAGATAAATTTCTGTCATTTCCAAAAGAGCCATGCGTTCACTTGAAAGACGTAATTAAAGAATTGATTAAAGGATGTATTACCCAATACATTATGGATAATGATTGTAAATATGTCCCCAAAGTGAAAAAATACTATAAAAGGCGGGATGAATTGCCAAGAAGAAAGCGATCCCCTTGCAGAGATAAGGGGTCCCCCTAAGAAGACCATAGGGAATGCGACTAAAATCAATTGGGGGAAGAAAGACAACATCAATAAAGGAGAAGAATATCGAAGGGAGAAGTGTCACTATATTGCATCCATCACTGATGGTCTTCCTAGACATAAAAGCCTGCCCATAGAAAAAATTAAGAGATGAGTTGATGAGTTGATGTCGATTAGTAAGGAGGGAGTACGACCTCTAATCAAAAATTGAAAAGGTATATCCTCGGGTTCTGCAACAATGAAAAGGTGTGTGTTATCCTGAAAAAATATTCCCTGGGAAGATAACAACAATTGTGCAAAACATACAACTTTGAGTATGCAGGAGAATCTCATTGGCATAATCGAAACGAAAGACTTTCTGGATTGCTTTTCGACTAGACAACCTTCACATAGTTTGTCGGGCATCTCCAGAATTGGTATACCAATTACTATATTTTGAGTCATCAGTTGATTGAGTGATCTAAAGTTCAAATGTCCAAACCTCAAATGCCACTGGCAACTACGCTTGTGGTCGACAACAATTTTTAGACATTTTACTTCAGTCGAACTGATCATGGTGTTAAATGTCATGTTCTTCTACAACAGAGATTTTAAGACCAAATTATTCTGAGTGTTGAACAATTCCAAGGCTCAATCTTTTATAATCACTGAAAAACCTTTTTCGACCAGTTGTCCAACACTTAGCATATTGCATTTCATTCCAGGTACATAGAGTACATCTTTGATCATAGATTTTCCTCCATTGCTCTTTTGAATAACTATGTCGCTAGTACCTTCTGCTTGTAACGATCTATTATCATCAAGTTTGACCTTGCTCTTCTTCGACGAATCAAAATCCGCTAACCACACTTTTTGACTAGTCATGTGATTCGAGCAACCCAAGTCGAGGAACCAGATCTTGGAGTCGACATAGTCATCTGCAACTGCACCCATAACCATCATATCTTCAGAATCATATGAATTTTGGCGTGCAAGGTTCCCTATTTCCTCCTTGCCTTTTTCCGTTCCCTTGTATTTATTGTACCAACAATTCTTGGCCACCTGACCCCATTTTTTACAGTTATAGCATTACACACATTTTTTATCTTTGTCTTTTTGATAAGAGTTTCCTTATCCTCTTTTGGAGGATTCATAAGCCCTATCATCGATCTTATGCTTTCGAGAGTTCGACCAAGACTTCTTGCTCCGATTCTTATCTCCTTTACCTTTAAATTTGTTGAAACCACCATGCTTCTTCCAAGCCTGGGCTTGCAGTACTTGTATCGAATCTTGAACCCCTTTCCTTTCTACAATCCTAATCTCACGCGCCTCCAACGAACCAACCAAATCTTTCAGTTTCAGGGTTTCAAGATTGTTGGATTGATGAATAACTATGGTAACGTGATCAAAGTGAGAGGTCAACGTACACATTACCTTCTAAACTATCATTTTATCAGTTAGGGTTTCACCATAACCCTTCATGAGATGGACGAGATTCGACACCTTCGACACATAACCTGCAATCTTTTTATCTTCTCCCATCTGCAACAAATCATATTGCTGTCGTAAAGTTTGTAATTTGTCGACTTTGACTTTCTCACCTCTTTCATAGTACTTGACAAAAATATCCCATGCCTCCTTCTCCGATTCAACATGAGTGATCTTGTTAAAATTCGTTGAATCTACCGCCGATTGAATGCAATACGCAACCTTGCAATCTTTCTTCTTCGTCTCCTTATTTGCGACTCTCTGAGCATCAGTTGCATTGTCAACAAGCTCATGGACGTCATTAGTAACCACTTCAAGGGTTTCATGAAAGCCAAACAGAGATTGCATATGTTTTCTCAATCGAATCCAATTCTTGCCGTCAAGAATTGGAAGAGAATTCAGAATGTCATTAGTACCATTCATCTTTGCAGTGATTGATTAACAATCTACTATCCCGGAAACACGATCACCGACGTGTGATTCTTGAAAATACGATCAAGAACTTAATCGGAGCTCTAAATATCAATTTGTTAGTTTGTGAGACACTTTTAGTGAGAATAAGAAAATAAAGAATATCATTATTGAATAATGATTATGATAAAAAACTGAATTACAAAATATCTATTTATATATATCTAAGTAACTTGACTATTAAATAATAAATATAATAACCGTAAACCCTAATTATTTTTTAAACTTGAATTACACATCATTTAAATTATATTATAGCTCAACAATATTCGGAGCACCGTACCGATACATCTCTTCAAGATCTGGCTCCTTACTCCTAGTTTAATAACAGTAACGACAAAACAATATAAAAAATTTCTATTTGGTGTAAAATGCAAAAGCTCATTCCCACTCAAATCTTAATCTACAACGTATTGGTGTTTATAATTTATAATAATATAATTTATAGCATATTTTGAAGTTCAAACTATGCCACGTGAAATAGTTAAAGGTCGCTTTGTAAAGTTGTTTATATAAAGTCACCCTAATTATCTATTAAACTAAAAGCACATATGATGTCAAGTTAATATAATAACTAGTCAATCCTAATCATCTAAGATGAAACTATTGGTTATCAAGAAACAACTATATTTTAAATCAAAATGTATTAGTTGTCAAACAAGGCAAAAACCAATAGCTTTTCACTCTTTCTAGGAATAAAAGTGATATGGGAAATAGCTATCTCATCTCATTGCATGATGACCATATTAGAACAATAAAGTTACATTTCTTCAAAAGGTTGAGTAGTTTCATATCCTTTAGGTATATGATTAAGTAATAAAGTTATGGTTTTCCTTGATTCAAAAGTTATGCTTTTTAATACATTAGCTATTTTTTAGCATTAATTTGGCCCAAAAAGTATCAAGCTGTTTTCATATCCTTTAAACATAAGATTCATTTTAAGCATTAATTTAGCTTCAAAACGCATCTTAAGTGAATTTTTAAATCCACGTGCATAAAACTCATTAGGATATAGAGCTGTACAAAATTTGATTTATAATTAAGTTAATTTAGCTTTTAAACTCCTTCGGATATAAAATATTTTTTTATTTTATTTTAAATCGTTTTAAAAAATATTTTGTAAATATTTTGTATTATAATATAAAATATTTTATAATATTAATGAATCATTAATATTATTTTTATATTATATACTTAAATATTTATTATTCTCTTTTCAATTATGTCAATTTGTCTTTTCAATATATTAATGAATGACAATTTTGTAAAACCTTTCAAAATTTCTCTTTTTTATACCACAATTATTACATTTCTTAATACATGTGAAAAATAAAAAATGACTTACAATAAAAAAAACAGAGGGAGTAAGCAACAATAATATATGAAAAAGTTAATGTATCACAACTTTTTATTATGTTCTAGAAGACGTATAAAGGAGTAAAAAGATGTTGGAATTAAATCAATAACAATTAATCATATATACATGTTCTTCAAATTGTGTAAAATATATTTTTGTGTGAAATAAAATAGATAATACGAACATGTATATAATTACAAGATCTATGACATGTTAGTATATGAGAGAAGAGATTGCGGGAATACCTTGATCTATTTAAAAAGTTTTGTTAACGATAATCCTGAAAGGTAGAAGACAAATAATGAACACCTGGTGACTAGTATGGTTCTTCCTCAACAAGTACTCATAATGCCTTGAATACTCTTCAGATGAGGAGAATAAATAATTTGCTTGTATACGGTATATTGGGGATCATAACTTATATATAAGGTGATTGTCAATTAGAGTTCTCATTATTCCAAAATGGGTCATCCTGACATCCACTCGTATTTGAGCTCATATCCAATTAATTTATTTATTTATTAATTACTAAGTAGAAATATAAAAAACATTTAAATTTATTTGACCACTTAATCAATTAAGGCTCTTAATTTAATAAATAGTTAATATAATTAAAATATATATGTCCACATAATAATTATTGGAATATAATAATTAAATAATATTTAAATTATAAAATATTTCAACAATTTCCCAATTGGACGATATATTTTTAATAATTATATTACAATTCTTTAGGCGTGTATATGGATGCTATTTATCTTTGGATTTCAACTTTATGATCTGATTCAACTCATACATCAATAATGGGACCACGACGACTGTTGTCACTGACGTAAAACGTGACAGAACCCCGACGATCATCACATCAATATACTTGATAACATAGATCGATATGGATGAGTGACATGAAAATTTCATGTAATGTGATATTTGAATCATACATATTTCTAACTGGTTCAACTAAATTCTTTATTGAGATCAAACTGAAGTTTGAAAATTCAGTATTTACACAAACAATACATAAATGGTTATAACAATAATAACCTCATAAATTTTATTTCTGCAGATAATCTTAACATAAAGTCTATATCAATATCTAAACAATATTATAAAACATAAAGAATGAGTGACTCCCACTAATCTAGGACATCCTTAGTGACAACAATCATATGAAAGACCTTACATGTCAAGTCTTTGATTAGTAAGTCAGATAACATAAAATTTATATCTATATGTTCTATCATTCAACAAAACAACCTATAAGTCAATGAACTTTATAAAACAGTTGTTGAAACATTATTCGACTGACTTATGTCACAATATAGCTCGAGTTATTTTTCAAAATCTTTTACTATATGCAAAAAAGTGACATAAATACTTATAATCATTTCTTGAGTTAGGATGCCCATTATATATAGACATCCAAAAAGATCAGAGTCGAACATTCTAATTGTCATACCCCAAAATTTGCCCATTAATATTTCAAGACATTTTTTCAGGGCACTCCGACTCATTTTTATGACACTGATCTCAAAGGAACGAAGACCCAGCTCACGAATGGCCCAATCCAGAAAATGGCCCAAACTGGCCTGTTCGCTACACGTTCGCTACACGCTCGCCTAGCGAACGTTCGCTACACGTTCGCTACACGCTCGCCTAGCGAAGCTGACAGACAACAGAAAATTTCGGGTTTCACTCTGAGCCCATTAGGTCACAAAAAAAGAGCATTATAAATACCAGCACTTCAGTAATGAAAAGGAGAACGAAAAAGGACGAAAGGAGAACCCTAGCAAGCAAACCCTCGCGCTCACAGACGGAAAACCCTGGAGGCTAACCCTGAGAATTCCGAGAAACCCTGAAGGAAAAGCCGGCGGCAGCAAGGTCACTTCCGCTCAATTCGATCCGGTCGGCCAATTCAAGGTTACAATTCGATTACAAACAGGTTGGCATTGCTATTACTACCTTATGTTCTTAATTTGCATATGGCATTATGATTAAATTTATGAAAATATCTTAAGTTTGTCATGTGAATGGTAGTGTGCACTTGAATACCTTAAATGATTAACTATATAATTGCTGTAATGAAAGCCATAAGGCATAAAATTGGTTGAAATTGTACTGATATCAAAACCAGAATCCGCAGTCGCTCGCTAGCACGTCGCTAAGCGAGCATGAAGCGAGTATTCGCTAAGCCTTCGCTAGGCGAGGCAGGCGCGAACCTGACAACAGCCGACTTTTCTATTCTAATTTTTCATTCATGTTTTATCATAGCCAGGCATTGTTTATCTGATCATATTACTGTTGTGATTTCTTTTGCGGTGTAATCCTCGATTGCACCCTGATTTGGTATTCTAACCCGTTTGCTGAATGTTGCAAAGGTTCACACACCCCAGGAAAAGATTGTTGTTTAGGTCTTCCACTTTATTTGTGGGATACCCTTGTGAAGAGCTGCCCTAAATTGCTTAATTAATTTTAATGTATTAATTTTAATGTTATTTTTAATGTATTGATTTTAATGTGGAGATTCACCTTAATTACCTAATTAACTTTAAAACATGGCCTCTAAATATGTGATCTTGGACCTCTCTTTTGCCCTACGGTATTACGGTATAACGGTCATGTCCCGCGAATGTAGGGATACACTTAGCAACGGCCCTTCGGTTAAATCATCATAAAATAAATCATGGTCCCTCGGATGTTGCCTTCGAAAATACGATTTTGTCCCTCGATGACCCTTCGGTGTAGCCTACGGTTAAATGATGATCGTCCCTTCGAATGCTAAGGTATCCTTATAGCTGTTGCCTTCAATGACCTATCGATGACCCTACGATGACCCTTTTACATCCAAAGGATAAAACTACTTACTTCTCAATAGTAAGGACAGTTTTACCCTCATAAGGATAGGAAATGCCCGTAAAGACCTTGGATAGGTATAATTCTTAATTGCTTACTCACAATTTAAAAATACTTTTCACACTTCATAAATACTAGGAACTCACCACTTGGTATACATTCATACTAGAATCATTACTGAGTTATATTTTTCTAAACCATTTTCAAAACTAAACGAGATAACCACTTTGTATACATTCATACGAGAATCATTACAAAGTTAAATTCTCTTTTTCAAAACATTTTCTAAACAATTCACGAACACTTTTTCAGACAAGAAAAACTTAAGTGATCAAGCAATTAAGAGCCCATGGATAACCATGGATACAAAGGGTGCTAACACCTTCCCTTTGTATAATGTACCTACCGAACCTAAGAATCTAAATTAAGGTCTTTCCTGTTCTTTTCCGCCTTTCCTTATTGGATAAAAGAAAAGTCGGTGGCGACTCTTGCTAACCGCGATATTGCGATTAAAAACACATAAAGTCAGTTCACCGTATGACACTAATGATCTTCAAATTATTCGATCTCTAATATGTGAGCATAAATTCTTCTATTCTCTATAACAACCCTTATGGTTACCTCATTTCAATAATTCAAATTTTGAATTTTCATATATGTCAAATGATCTCATTATATATACGCTTATTCCGGATGCATATACATAAGATAATACATAAGATTCCCAAAAACTAAAAAAATATAAAAAACTTAATTTTCTAAATTTTCAGATTCTTTTATTTTGGACAATGATATAGACTCAATAGTCTCTTTTGATAATTGAGACATACCCTAGTTTATTGTCTTTCATATCAGTTTTATTTCGAACTTTATATATATATATATATATATATATATATATATATATATATATATATATATATATATATATATATATATATATAAATGCCTAATACAAAAGAGACGTGTCCAAGATCTTTCATCACTAAACTTTTGTTAGAGATTTATCGGTTTCACACAACAATCATATATCATTGCTGACTAAATAAAATAAAATCGACTCATTAAACTAGTAACATAAACTTACTCCCACTTGACTTATAAAACCCAATATTTTTCATAATAGACATCTTAAAATCATACGAGACAATTACCTTGTGAAATATTATGGTATCACTAATGAGACAATTACATTAACTCATAAATAATTTTTATCTGTTCGAAAACCATAAACTTTGTATCTATTGACACAAAATATTTCTCGTTGCATCATATTGTATTTCTTAATGTTGCCATTAAGAAACACTAACTTGATATCCATTTTAAGAAGCTCCAAAAGTATAACAAATAACAAGTGTCACAACTATCATAATAGAGTCTTTCAATCATACCGAATAGAATTTCTATTTTCAGTCAATTCTTTATGAAACTTGATACTTTGTTTCTTGAGGATGTTGAGTTTGATCTTCAAGAATTAATTTCTTAATTTAATTGAGAGAATAAACAATAATATTCGTATGAGAGTCTAAATTTGCTATATAAATAAAAACTATATGAATTGAGTTACTCAATTTTGTTCTTTGACCATATCTCTTCCCAAAACTCAATATTCTCAAGAACATTACAATATTTGTCTCAAAATATTCTTTAACTTTAAACTAAAGTTTATATTTCTCAAACTTTTCAACAATTATAGATTGTCACAAGTCATGACTGAATTAACTATAATAATATTTAAATTTAAAAGACATATTGAATCCATCATTTAATAAAAAAAGAAAAGAAGAAGTTATCATATTAAAACAAAATTGTATTCATTCACCAAATTGTCTTTTAAAGAATAATATGAAATTATTCTATATTGCACACTTTATGAAATTATTCTATTAAAGAATAATATATAATTTTCATAGTTATAAACTTAATTGGACAAAGAGAATATCACATCCTAAATTTTCGATAAAGTCACCTAATTGACGAAACTATAGGTAAGATTAAATAGTTTCATTATGCGCTTATGATATTTTCTTTGCTTAATAATCTTAATGAAAAGTCATCACTCCAATGAGAGCTTGACTCGTTATTGCTTTAAAAATACCTTAGATTAAACAAATAAAATGTGAAAAAAAATTATGTCATCTTAAATGATACCAAAAATTAAGAAATGTGATGCTTTATGATCATAAGTTAGATTTACCTTAAAAGAGAACTACAAAGTGGAGCAAAATTTACTCACCAAAATACTAAATTCACCATTGATATTAAGTCTTTAGAAAATAAAATCAATTGTTAGTAGTATTTATTTTCAATGATCAAACACTGACAATTAATATTTATAAACAAAAAATTCTTACAACTGTTATATGTTTGCATTATATTGCATTATATGTGTGAGTGCAATCAAATAAACACTTGAAAGATTTCCACTCATACAACATCATTATTGATATGTGAATAAATTATTATATAGGCATTCATCTTTACTTATAAATTAAAAGACTCAAATAAGATGTCAAACACACAATTAATTCTCAATCTTTGATTGCAAAAATTAACGGTAAACGCTACTCTTCCGCAATGATCAAATATTAGTAATAAGTTCGGTCAGATAATCAACGTCTTTGACATCAATCATTACCCACATGGATAAAATTAATAATTATTATGTATTTACCATCACAAATATGCAATTGTTTGGCCAAACTGTGTCTTTCTTTTGGTCGATCATAATAGTTCACATGAACAAT
Source organism: Lathyrus oleraceus (assembly GCF_024323335.1). Taxonomy (NCBI): domain Eukaryota; kingdom Viridiplantae; phylum Streptophyta; class Magnoliopsida; order Fabales; family Fabaceae; genus Lathyrus; species Lathyrus oleraceus. Next base: position 442,343,777 of record NC_066582.1, on the reverse strand, counting down.
TAGACACTACATCTTGTGTAATTTTTATTGAATCAAATTTACACAATAGAGGTTACTTTCACAATAGGTTGCTTCAATCAACTCAATCAAAATTACTAGACATTTTAATAAATTCAATGGGAAGAGTCTTAAATTCACAAGACACTACCCACAAATGTATGTCGTATTCATTTAGAATGTCATTTAATAATAATAATAATAATTCTTGAAAGTCCTTAGTGTGAAAATAAATTCATAATAAAACATAAGTTTTATGAATTTATATAAATTGCATGATTGAAAAAATATTATAGTATAAAACTTATCAGTTGGTACCTACACTGGAAGAATTCTCCAGACTGCTTGGGATACCTATCCTTGATCAAATACCTTTCAGTGGTTTAGAAAAGGTTCCGAAGTCTGAAGAAGTTGCCGCAGCTTTACACATGACGAAGTCCGACATTGAAGCTAATTGGGTAACAAGGAGTGGAGTTAAGGGTTTACTTGCCAAATTCCTGACAAATAAGGCCCGAGAATTCTTAAAAGTTATGAATGTCGATGCTTTCGAAGACATCCTGGCGTTGCTAATCTATGGCTTGGTGTTATTCCCTAATCCAGACCAATTCATAGACATGAATGCTATTAAGATATTTCTCACTCACAACCCTGTACCTACCTTGCTGGGAGACATTTTGCATTCCCTCCACACTCGTACCATGAAGAAGCAAGGGACTCTCATGTGCTGCATACCTTTGTTGTCTAGGTGGTTTATTTCGCACCTTCCTCAATCAGTCTTGAAGAACGAGCAGAATTTGAAATGGTCTCAAAGGATAATGTCGCTCTCCCACCCAGACATCTGTTGGTGTCCTCAGTTCAAGGAAAATGTTACCATCATTGACCGTTGTGGCGAGTTCCCTAATGTACCACTCCTAGGAATAAGAGGAGGTATTACTTATAATCCTGCTTTAGCTCTGCGACAGTTTGGTTGTGCTCGAAGAGATGGTCCACATGAAATGATCATCGAAGGCATTGTGTTCGACTATGACAACGATCCCCAAGGCCTCCGTCAAAGATTTGTACGAGCTTGGGGCATGGTGAAGAGAGGTACGTTAGGACAGAAAAATTCTATTCCTATGGAACCTTATCTCAGATGGGTACGCGCCAGAGCTCGTGAACTTGTCATGCCATATCTTGCAATCGGACCTCAGATTGTCGAACCTGAAGCTGAAGGAGGTGCTCCTCAGATCATTCCTTATCCAGATATGCCTACCAATGTTGAGGAACTAAAGAGATCCTGGATCCAGTTGAGAGAAGAAAGGGATACTTTCGAGACTCAGTTCGTCGCAGAAAGGAAGAAAGTGTTAGAACTTACCAGTCAGCTTAATGAGGAACGAAGACTCAATGCGTATCTTCGCCCAAAAAGAAGTCGCCCCTGGGAGACTTGAGCTTTCATTGTATTTTTATTATTATTCCTTTTGTAACGAACATTGATCAAAGAAATTAGCAATAAACATTTCTCTCTTGTTGGTGATTTACGCAAAGTTAAATTCCAAAAGTCCTTGAAAACATTGCATGCATTGCATAACATAACATAACACTGCATAACAGGTATTCTACAAGTTCAATGTTCTCACGGTCTTCATTACAAACAGAAAAATGGATCTCGAACAAACTGTCAAAGATCTCCAGACTCGGAATGCTCAATTCAAGGAGATGATGCTAAGCTTATCCAAGGGGCAGGAGGAACTGAAGGCTCTTTTGCTCGAAAAGAAGAAAGACAAGAAAGCTGTGAGTTTCATTAACCCGGGAAGAAGGCGTAAAGGACAGGCCGCAGGAGTCAAGTTTGGGATTCCGAATGGTCCAGAAGAGGAGACAGAGAATGATTCAGAAGAGGAGAATGTCGATCTCTTCAACCCTGAGGATGACGATGAAGATTATGAAACTGAACAGTACTCTCCAAGAGATGATAAGTACAAGTTGCTGGAAGAACGTATGCTAGCTATGGAGGGTCAGAAGGCGCCCGGTCTGGATTTCGAAAGTTTGGGCCTGGTCTCCGATGTGACCATTCCTCGCAAATTCAAAATCCCCACTTTCACTAAGTACGATGGTGCGTCTTGTCCTCAGATGCATCTGAGAGCTTATGTGAGAAAGATTCAGCCGCATACCACTGACAGGAAGCTATGGATCCATTTCTTCCAAGAGAGCCTGTCTGGCACACAGTTGGAATGGTATTATCAGCTCGAGAGCTCTGACATCCGCACCTGGACTGATTTAGCAACAGCTTTCTATAAACAGTACCAGTATAACTCTGAACTAGCACCTACCCGGCTACAGTTGCAGAATATGACTATGGGATCTAAAGAAAGCTTTAAAGAATATGCTCAAAAGTGGAGAGATTTGGCTGGCAGAGTCAAACCCCCTATGACTGACAGAGAATTGGTGGACATGTTCATGGGCACACTGACCGGCCCATTCTACAGCCATCTACTGGGAAGTTCTTCATCAGGTTTCACTGAACTTATATTAACAGGTGAACGTGTTGAAAGCGGCATCCGAAGTGGAAAGATACAGGCGGCTACCTCTGCAAGCACCAAAAGGTCCTATCAGGGGAGGAACGAATCAAATGCTGTGTACGGTCAAAAGGGTCGTAACAAGAAAAACCGTGACCACGACATTGGAGCAGTTACGATTGCAGCACCACCATCTCAAAACTTCCAGCCCAAACAAGACAGGCCAAGAAGGCAGTTTACCAGGATCAATATGACCTTGGCACAGGCACTGCAGGGAATGCTAAAGGCAAATTTGATCACCCTCAGAGATCCTCCTACGAATCCCAACACTACCTCTTCTCGTTATAACCCTAATGCCAGGTGTGCATATCACTCCGATAGCCCCGGGCATGATACAAACGATTGCTGGTCATTGAAGAATAAGATTCAGGATATGATCGAAGCTGGAGAAATTGAGTTTGAGCCTCCGGAGACCCCTAATGTCATCACTGCCCCTATGCCTAATCATGACAAGACGGTTAATGCCGTGGATGATGACGATCACGTTTCCAATGTGGCGGACTTAACATCTCCTCTCCCGATCATAAAGAGGAATTTATTGCAAGCTGGTTTATTTCCAGGTTGTGCTGAAGATTGCAATCTCTGCATACTCCGGCCCGAGGACTGTTTGAAATTGAAGAATGGTATTCAACGGCTGATGGACGATCGTACTGTTCTCTTCGAAAAGATTCCTAAGGCGGAAAACCCTATTGAAGAAATATCTGTGATTGCTAGGTCCAAAGTTCCAGTGAAGATTACCGCTACCAGGGCGCCTGTGAAGATTACTGCTGAGCCCAGGGTTGCTCCCCTAATCATCACTGCACCTGGCCCGATCCTGTATTCCTCAGGCAAAGCTATTCCGTGGAATTATGGCGGTGATGTTTACGTCCATGGCGTGAAGCAAGTGGATAATGCTGCTAATACTAGTGGCATTGTTGGGACTAGTAAAATTACTCGAAGCGGAAGGATCTTCTCTCCAGAAATCTCACCTCCTGTCCTTGAAACTCGAGGAAAGGAACCAGTCAATCCTTCTCAGTCAGAGACACCGGTCGAAGTTACTCCCGAAGATGTTGCCAAACAAGAAATGGAAGAAGTGCTGAAAATCATTCGCAAGAGTGATTTTGATGTTGTAGAACAGTTGGGGCATACCCCGTCTAAGATCTCAATGTTATCCTTGTTGTTATCTTCTGAATCTCATGCCAATGCATTGGTAAAATTCTTGAAGACTGCTCACGTGCCTCAGGAAACACCTGTCGATCAGTTCGAAAATTATGTTGCTCACTTGGCTGTTGACAATGGCCTAGGCTTTTCCGATGCTGATCTGACTCCAGCAGGAAAGAATCACAATAAAGCCATGCATATCTCCATTGAGTGTAGGGGAATCACTTTGTCTCATGTGTTGATCGATAATGGCTCTTCCTTGAATGTGCTGCCGACAGCTGTGCTGGATAAGCTGGATTGTAAAAGCATTGAACTGAAACCTAGTGACATTGTGGTACGTGCTTACGATGGTGCGAAGAGTGTTGTCCATGGAGAAGTAGTCCTTCCTATCAAGATAGGACCTCAAGTCTTCAACACTACCTTCCATGTAATGAATATTCGTCCTGCCTATTCCTACTTACTGGGACGCCCTTGGATTCATGGGGCAGGCGCTGTAGCCTCGTCTCTCCATCAAAAGTTGAGGTATCCCACAAAGGGCAAAATTGTCACCGTGTGTGGAGAAGAAGAGTACATTGTCAGTAGTGTGCATACCTTCAGATACGTCGAGATGGATGGTGAATTCATTGAGACTCCTTGTCAGTCATTTGAAGTAGTTCCTCCGACCAATCCTGTCCTTAAGCCAACTTTCGGTGTGCCCAAGGTTATTCGGACTCCTCCTGCTATGATTTCCCTGAAGGACGCTCAAGCTGTGGTTGAAGATGGTGGCTGTACTGGCTGGGGTCAACTGATCGTCGTACCGTACAAGTCTGACAAATTTGGCCTGGGGTTTAGCTCTGAGAAGGTAGCCAAGAGTCAAATTAATGTTGTAGAAGACGCTGACAGCGATTGCGACCTGGATAGCTGGATTTTCCCAACAATTGGCGACTGACTCAATAATTGGAAGGCTGAAGACACTATCCCGATTTCCTTTAGTCAGGAGTAATTGTTATTGTCTATTTTAGTGTTGCAAATTTTTGTTTTTTTACAATTGAACTTCTCCAAGCGTTGTGTCTATGCCCGGGGCACAATAGCTAATTTGTTAAGGGTTTTGTCATCTTCATAAGCATATTCATATTCAATAAATCAATGGACTTTTTGCATTCAAATATTGCGCTCTTTATCTTTTCTGTCATCTTCCAAACGAGCTATGTTTTCTTACACACACTCACGTAACGAATTGCAGATCCATACCCACTCTGGATCCTGTTGACAATAGTTCTACTACTGTTCATTATGACTTTGAAAATCCGATCTACCAAGCCGAGGATGGAAGTGAGGAAGATTGTGAAGCACCTGGAGAACTTGCCAGACTGTTACTACAGGAAGAAAGGACTATACAGCCACACGAGGAGTCAGTTGAGACTGTAAATCTGGGTACTGAAGTAAACAAGAAAGAAGTCAAAATAGGAGCAGGCTTGGAAAACAGTGTCAAGAGAAGGTTGATTCAGATGTTGCATGACTATGTAGAGATTTTTGCTTGGTCTTATGAAGACATGCCAGGACTGGATACCGATATAGTAGTGCATCGACTGCCAACAAGGGAAGAATGTCGTCCTGTTAAGCAAAAGGTTCGTCGCATGCGTCCTGAAATGTCTGAGAAAATCAAAGCCGAGGTGATGAAACAATTTGATGCAGGTTTTCTGGCTGTTACTTCTTATCCTCAATGGGTTGCTAATGTGGTACCAGTGCCAAAGAAGGATGGTAAGGTGCGAATGTGTGTAGATTACCGAGACCTGAATAAAGCGAGTCCCAAGGATGACTTTCCACTCCCGCACATTGATGTTCTGGTAGATAACACCGCTCAACACAAGGTGTTCTCATTCATGGATGGATTCTCAGGTTACAACCAGATTAAGATGGCGCCTGAGGACATGGAGAAAACTACGTTTGTGACGCAATGGGGCACGTTCTGTTATAAAGTAATGCCATTTGGTTTAAAGAATGCAGGGGCAACGTACCAGCGTGCTATGGTGGTTTTGTTCCATGATATGATCCATCATGAAATAGAAGTATATGTGGATGACATGATAGCCAGATCTCATACTGAGGAGGAACATCTCGATCATTTGTACAAATTATTTGAGAGGTTGAAGAAATACAAGCTAAGATTGAACCCGAACAAATGCACCTTTGGAGTAAGATCCGGTAAACTCCTGGGATTTATTGTCAGTGGTAAAGGGATTGAGGTTGACCCGGCTAAGGTGAAGGCTATTCAAGAAATGCCAGTTCCCCGTACGGATAAAGAAGTCAGAGGTTTCTTAGGACGGTTGAACTACATTGCCCGATTTATCTCCCATTTGACCGTTACTTGCAAACCCATCTTCAAATTACTGAGGAAAAATCAAGAGATGATATGGAATGATGAATGCCAAGAAGCTTTTGACAAAATCAAGAAATATCTCCAAGAACCTCCAATTCTGGTACCGCCCGTTGAAGGAAGACCTCTAATCATGTATTTGACCGTGTTAGAAAATTCAATGGGGTGTGTATTGGGGCAACATGACGAGTCTGGTCGAAAAGAGCATGCCATATACTACCTTAGCAAAAAGTTTACCGACTGTGAAACAAGATACTCACTGCTCGAGAAAACCTGCTGTGCTTTGGCCTGGGCTGCTCGCCGACTAAGACAATACATGTTGAATCATACCACTTTATTGATTTCTAAAATTGATCCTATCAAATACATATTTGAGAAACCCGCTCTCTCCGGAAGAATAGCAAGATGGCAGATGATCTTAACAGAGTACGATATCCAGTATACTACCCAGAAAGCAATCAAAGGAAGTGTGCTAGCCGATCATTTGGCTCATCAAGCAATGGATGATTACCAATCTATGAACTTTGAGTTCCCAGATGAGGATGTCATGCTTGTTACTGATTATGAAGAACCTGGACCGGAGGAAGGACCCGAACTAGGATCCCGATGGACTATGGTTTTCGATGGGTCTTCTAATGCATTGGGCAATGGTGTTGGTGTGGTAATCATTTCTCCCGAGGGTTACCATACGCCTTTCACTGCTAGACTATGTTTTCATTGTACCAATAATATGGCTGAGTATGAAGCATGTATTTTGGGACTCAAGGCTGCTATAGACCGGCGGGTCAAGTTTTTGAGTGTGTACGGAGACTCAGCATTAGTAATCAGTCAGATCAAAGGAGAATGGGACACTAAGCATCCGAATCTCATCCCTTACCGAGAACAGGTGATGACATTAATCCCATACTTTGAAGAGATAACATTCGAACATATCCCACGAGAAGAGAATCAGTTGGCAGACGCATTAGCTACCATGTCATCTATGTTCAGAGTCAGATGGGACAATGAAGCTCCCAGGATCACCATTGAGCGACTAGATGAACTGGCATACTGTTATGAACTTAACACCGAGGGAGTACGGGAAAAACCTTGGTTCCACGAAGTAAAAAGATATTTAGAAACTCAGGAGTACCCTGAGGGGGCATCTATCAATGATAGAAAATTCCTGAGGAAGTTCTCTGCTAAATTCTTTTTGAGTAATGGAGTATTATACAAACGTAATCATGACTCAACTTTGCTTCGCTGTGTGGATAAAAAGGAAGCAGAAGAGATTATGGAAGATATGCACGACGGTATTTTCGGGACTCATTCTAGTGGACATACGATGGCCAAGAAGATTCTGAGATCAGGGTATTATTGGTCTACCATGGAAGCTGATTGCCATCATCACTCCAGAACTTGTCACAAGTTCCAGATATATGCGGATAAAGTACATGCACCTCCTGCTCCATTGAACGTGTTGACCGCACCTTGGCCCTTTGCAATGTGGGGCATTGATATGATTGGGGAGATTAAACCTACTGCTTCTAATGGACATCGCTTCATCCTTGTCGCTATTGATTACTTTACAAAGTGGGTAGAGGCCGCCTCATTTGCTTCTGTCACCAAGAATGTGGTGGCACGATTAATCAGGAATAATCTCATTTGTCGGTATGGCATCCCTGAAAGAATTATCACTGACAATGGTACTAATTTGAACAATAAGATGATTACTGAACTCTGCACGCAGTTCAAAATAAAACACCATAACTCTTCTCCGTACCGGCCAAAGATGAACGGTGCCGTAGAGGCTGCTAATAAGAATATCAAGAAGATCATACAAAAGATGACGGTGACGTACAAAGACTGGCATGAGATGTTACCGTTTGCTCTTCACGGTTATCGCACTTCAGTACGCACTTCGACAGGAGCAACTCCTTTCTCTTTAGTCTACGGAATGGAAGCCGTTTTACCAGTGGAAGTCCAGATTCCCTCTCTAAGAATCATGAAAGAGGCGGGCTTAGATGAAGATGAATGGATTCAGACTCGACTCGATCAGATAAACTTGATTGATGAGAAGAGACTTGCGGCTGTTTGTCATGGACAGATATATCAGAAGCGCATGACCCAGGCATTTAACAAAAGAGTCAAGAGACAGGTGTATCAAATTGGCGACTTGGTGGTAAAGCGCATCACTCTACCACAAGGTGATCCCAGAAGCAAATGGATTCCCACGTACGAAGGGCCGTTTGTAGTTAAGAAGGTATTCTCTGGTGGAGCCATGATGCTAGCCACAATGGACGGCGAAGACTTCCCACATCCTGTGAACGCAGACATAGTCAAAAAATACTAAGGGCATCCCGGCGAACCAAAAAGGTTCGGGCAAAAATTAGGGATAAACATAAAAAATGTGCACCCGGCAAGTCGAAAACCTGAAAAGGCGGCTTGGGCAAAAAGGGGTATCCTGGTGGATTGAAAACCTGAAAAGGCGGTCCAGGCAAAAATTAGGGATTAAAGCGTATGACTATGTCCCGTTCTCAGACAGCTTCATCCAAGTTCAAAGGACTGAACAAGCTAATCACTTCTATCCGACAGCAGGAGATGAGAGGCTTGAAGACATAATGGCAGTAGTGGAATTAAAGTCAATAGGACGTTTTCGGCATAGCTTTCTCTTTGTTTTCTTGACAATTTCCTCTTACTAGGTTTTTTGTCTCCTTGTACACAAATTGCCTGTTTATAGGCCCTCTTTCGAAATCAATATAATTTTAGTTTCAAAAAAAATGCTCTTGTTTTACTTTCTCTGTTTTGTTTGCATAAACGTCCATTGATTTAATTCGAATTAATATATGCATTTGGATATGATCGATGTTTACCAAAAATGCGTGCATAAAATAGAAATAGCGATTACTACTAGGCTTCAGGATCGAGGAGAAGGTTTAACCATGCTTTCCAATGAATCCGTTGCTAATTCTATTCCCCAGCAAAGCCAGTTATTCCCCAAAAGCAATTGGCATTACTAGACAAATTGGTCATCTCTTCCACCCCCAGCCAGGCTTCTGTTAAATATTTCTACCCTCAGACAGAATCAAGTATCCCCGGCTAAGAAAGGGTCATCGATACCAGTATCTCCCAACCAGAAGATTGAGATTTGTTTTCCCCAGTAGAGTCCTCTGGAAGAACTTTTCAGATGCATAATTCATTCATTACATCATTTCACAGCATACGCATGCATACATCGTTCGCAGTTATTTTCGAAAGCATAAAACATCTCATGCATCATGACATGGCATGAAGCTAACTTTATTTTTCAGGTTAATTATTCCCCTGATACAGTCAAAACAAAGGTCCATTCAGACGGGCATCTTTATCTATTACATTCAAGATTTAACTATATCCCTCAGATACTGCCTAGCGTACGGTATATTCCGAGATGTAGTCTAGCGTACGACTACTTTCTTCTTCAGATATTCAAAATACAACATATACAAATACTAGCAGATATAGCCTAGCGTACGGTTCATTCTGATTCAGCTCAACATATGACTCTTTCAACTCAGATGCGATCTAACGTACGATCCATTCCGACCTTCAACAACTCCAATACGGTCTAGCATACGACCCATTTGGACCTTCAAGGCCTCAAATGCTACCTAGCGTACGGTACATTCTGAAGTGTAGTTTGGCGTACGACTACCCCTTTCATCATCAGATTCAGCCTAATGGACGGCTCATTCTGCTCAAATACAGTCTAATGTACGACCCAGTTAGACCTTCAAGTCCTCAGATGCTACCTAGTGTACGGTACATTTCTGAAGCGTAGTCTAGCGTACGACTACCCCTTCATCACCAGGTACAGCCTAACGGACGGCTCAGTCTACAACTCAGATACAATCTAGCGTACGATCCATTCTGATCCTTTATCCCCAGCAGTGTATGACTCATTCGGATTCTTATCTCATCCTGATTCGGCACAGCATACGACTCCTCCAACAAGTCCGATACGGTCTAGCATACGACCCATTTGGATGTTCTTTCCTCAGATACTACCTAGCATACGGTACATTCCGAGGTGTAGTCTAGCGTACGACTACTTTTCGTCAGATGCAGCCTAACGGACGGCCCATTCTAAATCCCCAGGGAAGTCGACGGCCTAATGAATGACCCACTATACGGTCTAGCGTATGACCCAGTGACACCCATGACTTCAGATATCTTCTAACGTACGACGTACTCTGAAGCTCTCATCATCAAACTTCCTAGATGGCATCTTTAAGCCCATCTCCATCAAGACTAACTAATTGACAAGTGCAAATTTTTGGGGCATTCTAAGTGTTCAATAATCTTCCACCTCCAGACCACGAATGGCATACATACCATTCTGACTCTCTCGGTTCAAGAATATTGAACAGGGGCAGCTGTCATACCCCAAAATTTGCCCATTAATATTTCAAGACATTTTTTCAGGGCACTCCGACTCATTTTTATGACACTGATCTCAAAGGAACGAAGGCCCAGCTCACGAATGGCCCAATCCAGAAAATGGCCCAAACTGGCCTGTTCGCTACACGCTCGCCTAGCGAACGTTCGCTACACGCTCGCCTAGCGAAGCTGACAGACAACAGAAAATTTCGGGCTTCACTCTGAGCCCATTAGGTCACAAAAAAAGAGCATTATAAATACCAGCACTTCAGTAATGAAAAGGAGAACGAAAAAGGACGAAAGGAGAACCCTAGCAAGCAAACCCTCGCGCTCACAGACGGAAAACCCTGGAGGCTAACCCTGAGAATTCTGAGAAACCCTGAAGGAAAAGCCGGCGGCAGCAAGGTCACTTCCGCTCAATTCGATCCAGTCGGCCAATTCAAGGTTACAATTCGATTACAAACAGGTTGGCATTGCTATTACTACCTTATGTTCTTAATTTGCATATGGCATTATGATTAAATTTATGAAAATATCTTAAGTTTGTCATGTGAATGGTAGTGTGCACTTGAATACCTTAAATGATTAACTATATAATTGCTGTAATGAAAGCCATAAGGCATAAAATTGGTTGAAATTGTACTGATATCAAAACCAGAATCCGCAGTCGCTCGCTAGCACGTCGCTAAGCGAGCATGAAGCGAGTATTCGCTAAGCCTTCGCTAGGCGAGGCAGGCGCGAACCTAATAGTAGCCGACTTTTCTATTCTGATTTTTCATTCATGTTTTATCATAGCCAGGCATTGTTTATCTGATCATATTACTGTTGTGATTTCTTTTGCGGTGTAATCCTCGATTGCACCCTGATTTAGTATTCTAACCCGTTTGCTGAATGTTGCAAAGGTTCACACACCCCAGGAAAAGATTGTTGTTTAGGTCTTCCACTTTATTTGTGGGATACCCTTGTGAAGAGCTGCCCTAAATTGCTTAATTAATTTTAATGTATTAATTTTAATGTTATTTTTAATGTATTGATTTTAATGTGGAGATTCACCTTAATTACCTAATTAACTTTAAAACATGGCCTCTAAATATGTGATCTTGGACCTCTCTTTTGCCCTACGGTATTACGGTATAACGGTCATGTCCCGCGAATGTAGGGATACACTTAGCAACGGCCCTTCGGTTAAATCATCATAAAATAAATCATGGTCCCTCGGATGTTGCCTTCGAAAATACGATTTTGTCCCTCGATGACCCTTCGGTGTAGCCTACGGTTAAATGATGATCGTCCCTTCGAATGCTAAGGTATCCTTACAGCTGTTGCCTTCAATGACCTATCGATGACCCTACGATGACCCTTTTACATCCAAAGGATAAAACTACTAACTTCTCAATAGTAAGGACAGTTTTACCCTCATAAGGATAGGAAATGCCCGTAAAGACCTTGGATAGGTATAATTCTTAATTGCTTACTCACAATTTAAAAATACTTTTCACACTTCATAAATACTAGGAACTCACCACTTGGTATACATTCATACTAGAATCATTACTGAGTTATATTTTTCTAAACCATTTTCAAAACTAAACGAGATAACCACTTTGTATACATTCATACGAGAATCATTACAAAGTTAAATTCTCTTTTTCAAAACATTTTCTAAACAATTCACGAACACTTTTTCAGACAAGAAAAACTTAAGTGATCAAGCAATTAAGAGCCCATGGATAACTGTCATACCCCAAAAATTACCCATCATTTTTCCTAAAAAAAAAAAAAAAAAAAAAAAAAAAAAGAAAAAAAAAAGAAAAAAAAATTTAATTAATTAATTAATTAATTAATTAATTAATTAATTAAATAATTAAAATAAATAAAACAAATTATTTTGGACTTGGGTCTCCCTCATTCCAAGCCCATTACCCACGAAATTAGTCTATAAATACTGAAGTTTCAGTAGGGGAGTGAGACTTGGAGTTTACACTGGGAGTTACACTTGGAGTTTACACTGGGAGATTTACTGGAGAAAGAAGGAAGAGAAGCAAAACACTCTGAGGTTTCCTTGGAACAAAACCTTGAGGAAAAAGAAAGAGAGAGAACAGAGAAGGACAGATAGAAACTTTGGCATAGGAACCCTGCCTACCCGGAGAATTCAGAGTAAAGAAACCCTGAAGGCAGCCCATCTGCACCGAAGCCATCGCCGTCCAATTCCCGCTGCCTAACTTATTCCGATACTACAAGTGGTCAATCCCTTCAACCTTGAATTGGCAAACAGGTTTGCGTATCTCTATTGTTTATACTTTCAATTGGCCATATCAACATATATAATGCATCATGATTAAATGTTGATATATAATTTGCTTTCGTATGGGAATTTAAATATGCCTGAATACCCTGAATGTTTGACCATGTTATTCCTGTGATAAAATGCCATAAAATTCAAAGTTCCTAACATGGGGCTGTTTTCAAATTCAAAATCCGTGGCCTTCGCTAGGCGAGGCAGAGGCGAACGAGACAGTACCTGATTCTTCTAGTCTGTTTTTTTTATGTTTTTATCATAGCCATGCATTATTTATCCTATCCTATTTATTGTTGTGATATTTCTCCGGTGTAATCTTCGATTGCACCCTGATTTGGTGTTCTGACATGTTTCTTTTTTTGAGTTTCGTAAAGGTTCACATATCCCAGGAAAAGGTTATTGGCTAGGTATTCCACTTTATTTGTGGGATACCCTTGTGGAGTTTCACCCTAAATTAATTTTTAATGTATTAATTTCTAATGTATTAATTTTTTAATATATTATTTTAATAATTTTAATGTGGAGTTTCATCCTAATTATATAATTAATTGTAAAACTTTGCCTTTGAATAAGTGATCTTGGACCTCTCTTTGTTGCCTTACGATTACGATATTACGGTCATGTCCCGCGAACGTGGGGATACCCTTAGCAAAGACCCTTCGGTTAAATCATCATAAAATAAATTATAGTCCCTCGGATGTTGCCTTCGAATATACAACTTTGTCCCTCGATGACCCTCCGATGTTGCCTACGGTTAAATGATGATAGTCCCTTCGAATGCTAAGGTATCCTCATAACTGTTGCCTTCAATGACCAATCGATGACCCTACGATGACCCTTTTACATCCAAAGGATAAAACTACTTATTTCTCAATAATAAGGACAGTTTTACCCTCATAAGGATAGGAAATGCCCGTAAAGACCTTGGGTCGGTATAACTCTTAATTGCTGGCTCACAACTTAAAACATTTTTTTTGCACCTCACACCTTTCAAAATGCCTTTAGAAAATCACCACTTGGTATACATTCATACTAGAATCATTACCGAGTTATATTTTTCTAAACAATTTTCAAAACTAAAACGGGATAACCACTTTGTATACATTCATACAAGAATCATTACAAAGTTAAATTCTCTTTTCAAAACAATTTTCCAAACAATTCACAAACACTTTTTTAGACAAAAATAATATAAGTGATCGAGCAATTAAGAGCCCATGGATAACCATGGATACAAAGGGTGCTAACACCTTCCCTTTGTATAATGTACCTCCCGAACCCAAAATCTAAATTAAGGTCTTTCCTGTTCTTTTCCACCTTTCCTTATTGGATAAAAGAAAAGTCGGTGGCGACTCTTGCTAACCGCGACATTGCGATAAAAAACACAAAAAGTCCAGTTCACCGTATGACAGAACTGGCGACTCTGCTGGGGACCCTAAATATTTAAAAAGAGAGGTTGCCTTAAAAACAAGATCACTTATTCAATTTTTCTGATTTATTTTTAAGGGATTGCTTGGGTATGTTATGCTTGAGTGAAAGATCCTACACCCGGATCTAGTGTACCTTAGGTAAGTAGCAAGAGATCATCGCGACTGTCCGGCGTATACTGGAATGGTCAAAATGATGGCTACGGTTAATGTGGCACTTTGGATGTCCTGATGTTCCTCATGTTAGTTGAGGAAATATTTGGCATTCGCGTGGTGTCATAAAAGCATTAACCAGACCTTTAGAACCCTAATTGACTCATCCTGGCCATTAGAAAGTAGTGAGATAACTGGCTTCGGTTCCGACTGGAGTTGGTTGAGACTCGATACTACACTCTTTGAGATTGGACTTTAGGGAAGCTTCGGTCAACCACTTGGTGTTGCACTGAAGTGGACTTAAGGAAAGGTCAATGATTTGAGATCCTTCTAGAACCCGGTTACTATTCTAAGACAGGTTGAACCAACCAAACTTCAGTGGGGAGGGTATTTACCTATGGAACTCACGCAAGCCTTAAAACCTAGGAATGATTGTTGTGTGACTTGCTTGTGCTTGTTATTTATCTAACAACATGACATCATAACAACATAACATCATAACATCATGGCATTGTACTAACCATTTCAAGGATTTAGGGATTTAACTCTGCTAAAAAAAAAACAGAAAAAAAAAAACAAAAGCAAAAACAAAAGAGAAAAGAAAAAAAAAGCTCTTTTTGTTAGTTTATGCAAAGTTAAATCCCGAAAGTCCTTGAAAACATTTCATACATTGCATTGCATCGCATAACAGGTATTCTAAAGGATCAGTGTTCTCACGATTTTCCTATCAAACAGATTCCAGCAGATTCAAACAGATTGAACAATGGCTCTCGAACAAACTGTCAAAGATCTCCAGGCCCAGAATGCTCAATTCCAGGAAATGATGCTGAGCTTATCTAAGGGGCAGGAAGAACTGAAAGCTCTTTTGATGGAGAAGAAGAAGGACCAGAAACCTGTGGGTTACATCAACCCGGGGAGAAGGCTTAAGGGACAGGTTACAGGAGTCAAGATTAGAATTCCGAAGGATTCAGAAGAAGAGACCGAGAATGATTCGGAAGATGAGAATCCTAATCTCGTCAATTCTGAGGACGACGATGAAGATTATGAACATGAACAGTACTCTCCGAAGGATGATAAGTACAAGTTGCTGGAAGAACGTATGCTAGCTATGGAGGGGCAGAAAGTGCCCGGTCTGGATTTCGAAAACTTGGGTCTGGTCTCTGATGTGGTCATTCCCCGCAAATTCAAGGTTCCCATTTTCACTAAGTATGATGGTGCCTCTTGTCCTCAGATGCATCTAAGGGCTTATGTGAGAAAGATTCAGCCGCACACTACTGATAAGAAACTGTGGATCCATTTCTTCCAAGAGAGTCTGTCTGGCACACAGTTAGAGTGGTATTATCAGCTTGAGAGCTCTAACATCCGCACATGGACTGATTTAGCAACAGCTTTCTACAAGCACTACCAGTATAATTCTGAGTTAGCGCCTACTCGGCTACAGCTACAAAATATGACTATGGGCTCTAAAGAAAGTTTCAAAGAATATGCTCAAAAGTGGAGAGATTTGGCTGGCAGAGTCAAACCCCCTATGACTGATCGAGAGTTAGTGGACATGTTCATGGGTACACTGACTGGCCCATTCTACAGCCATCTACTGGGAAGTTCCTCGTCAGGTTTCACTGAACTTATCTTGACAGGTGAACGGGTTGAAAGCGGCATTCGAAGTGGAAAGATACAGGCAGCTACTTCTGCAAGCACCAAAAAGTCCTATCAGGGAAAGAATGAATCAAATGCTGTGTACAGTGAGAGGAAGCATAACAAGAAGAATCGTGACCATACTGTTGGGGCAGTTACAATTGCCGCACCGCCATCTCAGAACTTCCAACACAGACAAGACAGGTCGAGAAGACAGTTTACCAAGATCAATATGACTTTAACCCAAGCACTGCAGAGTATGTTAAAGGCCAATTTGATTACCCTCAGAGGCCCTCCTGCAAATCCCAACACTACTTCTCCTCGTTATAATCCCAACGCCAGGTGTGCCTATCACTCCGATAGCCCCGGGCATGATACGAATGATTGCTGGTTGTTGAAGAACAAGATTCAGGATATGATCGACGCTGGAGAAATTGAATTTGATCCTCCGGCGACCCCCAATGTCATCACAGCACCTATGCCTAATCATGACCAGAATGTTAATGTTGTGGACGACAATTCTCACGTTACTGACGTTGCTGATTTAGCATCTCCTCTCCTGATCGTTAAGAAGAATTTATTGCAAGCTGGTTTATTTCCAGGTTGTGCTGAAGATTGCGATCTCTGTGTACTCCGACCCAATGATTGTTTGAAGTTGAAGAACGGCATTCAACGGCTGATGGATGATCGTACAATTCTATTTGAAAGGGTTCCTAAGGTGGACAACTCTATTGAAGAGGTATCTGTGATTGCTAGGTCCAAAGCTCCAGTGAAGATTACCGCTACTAGAGTGCCTGTGAAGATTACCGCTGAGCCCAAAGTGGCTCCCCTGATTATTACCGCACCTGGCCCCGTGCCATATTCCTCCAGCAAAGCTATTCCGTGGAACTATGGAGGCGACGTTTACATCCATGGCATAAAGCAAGTTGGTAGTTCTGCTAATCCTAATGATATTGTGGGGACTAGTAAAGTTACTCGAAGTGGAAGGATCTACTCCCCAGAAATCTCACCTCCCGCTCCCGAAATTCGAGGAAAAAGACCAGTCAATCCTCCTCAGTCAGAGACATCGGTCGAAGTTACTTCTGAAGATGTTGCCAAACAGGAAATGGAAGAGATGCTGAAAATCATCCGTAAGAGCGATTTTGATGTAGTGGAACAATTGGGGCATACTCCGTCTAAAATCTCAATGTTGTCCTTGTTATTATCCTCTGAATCCCATGCCAATGCATTGATGAAATTCTTGAAGACCGCTCATGTGCCTCAAGAAACATCCGTCGATCAATTCGAACATTATGTTGCTAATTTGACTGTTGACAATGGCCTAGGCTTTTCCGATGCTGACCTGACGCCAGCAGGAAAGAATCACAATAAAGCTCTGCATATCTCCATCGAGTGTGAGGGGATCACCCTGGCTCACGTGTTGATCGACAACGGCTCTTCCTTGAATGTGCTCCCGAAAGCTGTACTCGATAAATTTGACTACAAAGGCATTGAACTGAAACCTAGTGATGTTGTGGTGCGTGCTTACGATGGTGCGAAGAGTGTTGTCTATGGTGAAGTGGTTCTCCCTATCAAGATAGGACCTCAAGTCTTCAACACTACCTTTCACGTGATGGACATTCGTCCCGCCTACTCCTGCTTGTTGGGGCGCCCTTGGATCCATGGGGCAGGTGCGGTAGC
This sequence comes from Lathyrus oleraceus, assembly GCF_024323335.1. Taxonomy (NCBI): domain Eukaryota; kingdom Viridiplantae; phylum Streptophyta; class Magnoliopsida; order Fabales; family Fabaceae; genus Lathyrus; species Lathyrus oleraceus. Next base: position 442,326,140 of record NC_066582.1, on the reverse strand, counting down.
TTCGTCGCTTCATCAAAAGCTGAAGTATCCAATAGCAGGCATGGTTGTCACTGTATGTGGAGAAGAAGAGTATATTGTCAGTAGTGTGCAAGCCTTCAAATACGTCGAGATGGATGGTGAATTCTTTGAGACTCCTTCTCAGTCATTTGAAGTGGTTCCTCCACCCAGTCCTGTCCTTAAGCCAACTCCCCTTGTGCCCAAGGTTGTTCGTGCTCCCCCTGTCATGATCTCTCTGAAAGATGCTCAAGCCGCGATTGAAAATGGTGATCGTGCTGGTTGGGGTCAACTGATCAATGTACCGTACAAGTCTGATAAAGCTGGCCTGGGGTTTAACTCTGGAAAGATAGTCAAAAATCAGATTAATGCTATGGAAGATGCTGATAGTGATTGCGACTTGGATAGCTGGATTTTCCCAACAATTGGTGACGGACTCAACAATTGGAAGACTGAAGACATTATCCCGATTTCCTTTAGTCAGGAGTAATTGTTATTGTTTATTCTAGAATTGCAAATTTTAATTTTCTTTTACAATCAAACTTCTTAAAGCATTGTGTCTATGCCCGAGGCACAATGGCTAATTTGTTAGGGGTTTGTCATTTTCATAAGCATATTCATATTCAATAGATCAATGGACTTTTTGCATTCAAATATTGCGCTCTTTATCTTTCCTGTCATTTTTCAAACAAGCTATGTTTCTTGCACACACTCACGTAACAATTTGCCGATCCATATCCACTCTGGATCCTGTTGGTAATGACTCTGCTACTGTTCATTATGACTTTGAAAATCCGATCTACCAAGCCGAGGATGGAAGCGAGGAAGATTGTGAAGTCCCTGGAGAACTTGCCCGACTACTGCAAGAAGAAAAGACTATACAGCCGCATGAGGAATCAATTGAAATTGTAAATCTGGGTACTGAAATAAACAAGAAAGAAGTCAGAGGTTTCTTGGGGCACTCGAATTACATTGCCCGATTCATTCCACACTTGACTGCTACCTGCAAACCCATCTTCAAATTACTGAGACAAAATCAAGAGATGGTATGGAATGATGAATGCCAAGAAGCTTATGACAAAATCAGGAAATATCGCCAAGAACCTCCAGTTCCGATGCCACCAGTTGAAGGAAGACCTTTAATTACGTATTTGACCGTGTTAGAAAATTCAATGAGGTGTGTTGGGGCAACATGACGAGTCTGGTCGAAAAGAGCATGCCATATACTGCCTTAGCAAAAGGTACCGACTGTGAAACAAGATACTCACAGCCCGAGAAAGCTTGCTGTGCTTTGGCCTGGGCTGCTCGCCGACTAAGACAGTATATGTTGAATCATACCACCTTATTGACTTCTAAGATGGATTCTATCAAATACCTATTTGAGAAACCTGCTGTCTCCTGAAAGAGTTATCACTGACAATGGTACTAATTTGAACAACAAGATGATTACTGAACTCTGCACGCAGTTCAAAATAAAACACCATAACTCTTCTCCGTACCGGCCAAAGATGAACGGCGCCGTGGGGACTGCTAACAATATCAAGAAGGTCATGCAAGAAATGACAGTAACATACAAAGACTGGCATGAGATGTTACCCTTTACTCTTTACGGTTATCGCACTTCAGTGCGCACTACGACAGGGGCAACTCCGTTCTCTTTAGTCTATGGAATGGAAGCCATCTTACTAGTGGAAGTTCAGATTCCCTCTCTAAGAATCATGAAAGAGGCGGGCTTAGATGAAGATGAATGGATTCAGACTCGACTCGATCAGATAAATCTGATTGATGAGAAGAGACTTGCGGCTGTTTGTCATGGGCAGATATATCAGAAATGCATGACCCAGGCATTTAACAAAAGAGTTAAGAGACAGGTGTACCAACTTGGCGACTTGGTGATCAAGCGTATCATTCTACCACAAGGTGATCCCAGAGGCAAATGGACTCCCACATACGAAGGGCCATTTGTGGTTAAGAAGGTATTCTCTGGTGGAGCCATGATACTCGCTATTATGGATGGTGAAGACTTCCCACATCCCGTGAACGCGGACATAGTTAAAAAATACTACGCATAAAAGAGACCCGCTAGATCGACGTATCTAGGCAAAAGTAAGGGCATCCCGGCGAACCAAAAGGGTTCGGGCAAAAATTAGGGATATATAAAAAAAATGTACACCCGGCAAGTCGAAAACCTGAAAAGGCGGCTTGGGCAAAAAAGGGTATCCTGGTGGACTGAAAACCTGAAAAGGCGGTCCAGGCAAAAATTAGGGATTAAAGCGTATGACTATGTCCCGTTCTCAGTCAACTTTCATCCAAGTTCGAGGGACTGACCAAGCCAATCACTTCTATCCGACAGCAAGGGATGAGATGCTCGAAGACATAATGACAGTAGTAGGCTTAAAATCAATAGGACTTCTTCCACATAGCTTTCTCTTTGTTTTCGACAATTTCCTCTTACTAGGATTTCTGTCTCCTTGTACACAAATTGCCTGTTTATAGGCCTCCTTTCAAAATCAATACAACCCTCTTTCAAAAAAAAGATGCTTTTGTTTTTACTTTTCTGTTTTGGTTGCGTAAATGTCCATTGATTTAATTTGAATTAATATGTGAATTTGAATATGACTGATGTTTACCAAAAATATATGCGTAGAATAGCAATAGCAATTACCACCCGACTTCAGGATCGAGGAGAAGGTCTAACCATGCTTCCAATGAATCCGCTACCAGTTCTATTCCCCCAGCAAGTCTGTTATTCCTCAGAGGAAATTAGCAGTATTCCCCGGCACAGCCAGTTACTCCCCAACAGAGGTCGGCATCATCAGACAAATTGATCATCTCATCCATCCTCAGCCAAGATCTGTGGAATATTTCTACCATCAGACAGAATCAAGAACCCCCTGCCGAGAAAGGGTCATCGTTACAAATATCTCCAATCAGTAGATGGGGATTTATTTTCCCCAGTAGAGTCCCCAAGCAGAACTTCTCATACGCATAACTCATTCATTACATCGTTTCACAGCATACGCATGCATACAACATTCGCATTTATTTTAGCATAACACGAAACATCTCATACATCATGACATAGCATGAAGCTAACTTTTCTTTGCAGGTTATTTATCCTCCTGATATAGTCAAAATAAAAGGTTCATTCAGACAGACACCTTTATCAATCACATTCAAGATTCAGATACATATTTCAAATACAGTTCATGGGAACATTCATTCTGACAACACTTCGATATCCTCCTAACGATGGCATCTTTAAGCCCATCCCAGACATTTATTGCAAGTACAACATATACAGGTTATCAGATACAGCCTAACGTACGGTTCATTCTGATTCAGCCCAACATATGACTTCTTCAGCAACTCCAATGCGGTCTAACGTACGACCCATTTGGACCTTCAAATCCTCAGATGCTGCCTAGCGTACGGTACATTCAGGGGTGTAGTCTAGCGTACGACTACTTTCTTCTTCGGATACAGCCTAACATACGGCTCATTCTGCAACTCAGATATGATCTAGCGTACGATCCATTCTGAACTCCAGCAACTCCAATGCGGTCTAACGTACGACCCGTTTGGATCTTACAACCCTCAGATGCTACCTAACGTACGGTACATTTCTGAAGTGTAGTCTGGCGTACGACTACCGCTTTCATCATCAGATGCGGCCTAACAGACGACTCATTCTGCGACGGTCTAACGTACGACCCGTTCGGATGTCCATCCCCTCAAATGCTACCTAACATACGGTACATTTCTGAAGTGTAGTCTAACGTACGACTACCCCTTTCGTCATCAGATTCAGCCTAACGTACGGCTCATTCTGCAACTCAGATACGATCTAGCGTATGGTCCATTCTGATCCTTTATCCCCAACAGCATATGACACACTCCGACTCCCCAGCGAAGTCGGCAGCCTAATGGATGACTCATTATTCGGTCTAATGTACGACCCAGTGTGGCACCCATGTCTTCAAATTGGCCTAATATACGGCGCGATCTGAAGCTTTCGTCATCAAACCTCCCGGATGGCATCTTTAAGCCCATCTCCATCAAGACCAACTGTCGATTCTCAAGTGCAAATTTTTGGGGCATTCTAGTGTTCAATAATCTTCCACCTCCAGACCACGAATGGCATACACGCCATCCTAACTCTCTCGGTTCAAGAATATTGAACAGGGGCAGCTGTCATACCCCAAAAATTACCCATCATTTTTCCTAAAAAAAAAAAAAAAAAAAAAAAAAAAAAGAAAAAAAAAAGAAAAAAAAATTTAATTAATTAATTAATTAATTAAATAATTAAAATAAATAAAACAAATTATTTTGGACTTGGATCTCCCTCATTCCAAGCCCATTACCCACGAAATTAGTCTATAAATACTGAAGTTTCAGTAGGGGAGTGAGACTTGGAGTTTACACTGGGAGTTACACTTGGAGTTTACACTGGGAGATTTACTGGAGAAAGAAGGAAGAGAAGCAAAACACTCTGAGGTTTCCTTGGAACAAAACCTTGAGGAAAAAGAAAGAGAGAGAACAGAGAAGGACGGATAGAAACTTTGGCATAGGAACCCTGCCTACCCGGAGAATTCAGAGTAAAGAAACCCTGAAGGCAGCCCATCTGCACCGAAGCCATCGCCGTCCAATTCCCGCTGCCTAACTTATTCCGATACTACAAGTGGTCAATCCCTTCAACCTTGAATTGGCAAACAGGTTTGCGTATCTCTATTGTTTATACTTTCAATTGGCCATATCAACATATATAATGCATCATGATTAAATGTTGATATATAATTTGCTTTCGTATGGGAATTTAAATATGCCTGAATACCCTGAATGTTTGACCATGTTATTCCTGTGATAAAATGCCATAAAATTCAAAGTTCCTAACATGGGGCTGTTTTCAAATTCAAAATCCGTGGCCTTCGCTAGGCGAGGCAGAGGCGAACGAGACAGTACCTGATTCTTCTAGTCTGTTTTTTTTATGTTTTTATCATAGCCATGCATTATTTATCCTATCCTATTTATTGTTGTGATATTTCTCCGGTGTAATCTTCGATTGCACCCTGATTTGGTGTTCTGACATGTTTCTTTTTTTTGAGTTTCATAAAGGTTCACATATCCCAGGAAAAGGTTATTGGCTAGGTATTCCACTTTATTTGTGGGATACCCTTGTGGAGTTTCACCTTAAATTAATTTTTTAATGTATTAATTTCTAATGTATTAATTTTTTAATATATTATTTTAATAATTTTAATGTGGAGTTTCATCCTAATTATATAATTAATTGTAAAACTTTGCCTTTGAATAAGTGATCTTGGACCTCTCTTTGTTGCCTTACGATTACGATATTACGGTCATGTCCCGCGAACGTGGGGATACCCTTAGCAAAGACCCTTCGGTTAAATCATCATAAAATAAATTATAGTCCCTCGGATGTTGCCTTCGAATATACAACTTTGTCCCTCGATGACCCTCCGATGTTGCCTACGGTTAAATGATGATAGTCCCTTCGAATGCTAAGGTATCCTCATAACTGTTGCCTTCAATGACCAATCGATGACCCTACGATGACCCTTTTACATCCAAAGGATAAAACTACTTATTTCTCAATAATAAGGACAGTTTTACCCTCATAAGGATAGGAAATGCCCGTAAAGACCTTGGGTCGGTATAACTCTTAATTGCTGGCTCACAACTTAAAACATTTTTTTTGCACCTCACACCTTTCAAAATGCCTTTAGAAAATCACCACTTGGTATACATTCATACTAGAATCATTACCGAGTTATATTTTTCTAAACAATTTTCAAAACTAAAACGGGATAACCACTTTGTATACATTCATACAAGAATCATTACAAAGTTAAATTCTCTTTTCAAAACAATTTTCCAAACAATTCACAAACACTTTTTTAGACAAAAATAATATAAGTGATTGAGCAATTAAGAGCCCATGGATAACCATGGATACAAAGGGTGCTAACACCTTCCCTTTGTATAATGTACCTCCCGAACCCAAAATCTAAATTAAGGTCTTTCCTGTTCTTTTCCACCTTTCCTTATTGGATAAAAGAAAAGTCGGTGGCGACTCTTGCTAACCGCGACATTGCGATAAAAAACACAAAAAGTCCAGTTCACCGTATGACAATAACCATGGATACAAAGGGTGCTAACACCTTCCCTTTGTATAATGTACCTCCCGAACCTAAGAATCTAAATTAAGGTCTTTCCTGTTCTTTTCCGCCTTTCCTTATTGGATAAAAGAAAAGTCGGTGGCGACTCTTGCTAACCGCGACATTGCGATTAAAAACACATAAAGTCAGTTCACCGTATGACACTAATGATCTTCAAATTATTCGATCTCTAATATGTGAGCATAAATTCTTCTATTCTCTATAACAACCCTTATGGTTACCTCATTTCAATAATTCAAATTTTGAATTTTCATATATGTCAAATGATCTCATTATATATACGCTTATTCCGGATGCATATACATAAGATAATACATAGATTCCCAAAAACTAAAAAAATATAAAAAACTTAATTTTCTAAATTTTCAGATTCTTTTATTTTGGACAATGATATAGACTCAATAGTCTCTTTTGATAATTGAGACATACCCTAGTTTATTGTCTTTCATATCAGTTTTATTTCGAACTTTATATATATATATATATATATATATATATATATATATATATATATATATATATATATATATATATATATATATATATATATATATATATATATATATATATATATATATATATATATATATATATATATATATATAAATGCCTAATACAAAAGAGATGTGTCCAAGATCTTTCATCACTAAACTTTTGTTAGAGATTTATCGGTTTCACACAACAATCATATATCATTGCTGACTAAATAAAATAAAATCGACTCATTAAACTAGTAACATAAACTTACTCCCACTTGACTTATAAAACCCAATATTTTTTCATAATAGACATCTTAAAATCATACGAGACAATTACCTTGTGAAATATTATGGTATCACTAATGAGACAATTACATTAACTCATAAATAATTTTTATCTGTTCGAAAACCATAAACTTTGTATCTATTGACACAAAATATTTCTCGTTGCATCATATTGTATTTCTTAATGTTGCCATTAAGAAACACTAACTTGATATCCATTTTAAGAAGCTCCAAAAGTATAACAAATAACAAGTGTCACAACTATCATAATAGAGTCTTTCAATCATACCGAATAGAATTTCTATTTTCAGTCAATTCTTTATGAAACTTGATACTTTGTTTCTTGAGGATGTTGAGTTTGATCTTCAAGAATTAATTTCTTAATTTAATTGAGAGAATAAACAATAATATTCGTATGAGAGTCTAAATTTGCTATATAAATAAAAACTATATGAATTGAGTTACTCAATTTTGTTCTTTGACCATATCTCTTCCCAAAACTCAATATTCTCAAGAACATTACAATATTTGTCTCAAAATATTCTTTAACTTTAAACTAAAGTTTATATTTCTCAAACTTTTCAACAATTATAGATTGTCACAAGTCATGACTGAATTAACTATAATAATATTTAAATTTAAAAGACATATTGAATCCATCATTTAATAAAAAAAGAAAAGAAGAAGTTATCATATTAAAACAAAATTGTATTCATTCACCAAATTGTCTTTTAAAGAATAATATGAAATTATTCTATATTGCACACTTTATGAAATTATTCTATTAAAGAATAATATATAATTTTCATAGTTATAAACTTAATTGGACAAAGAGAATATCACATCCTAAATTTTCGATAAAGTCACCTAATTGACGAAACTATAGGTAAGATTAAATAGTTTCATTATGCGCTTATGATATTTTCTTTGCTTAATAATCTTAATGAAAAGTCATCACTCCAATGAGAGCTTGACTCGTTATTGCTTTAAAAATACCTTAGATTAAACAAATAAAATGTGAAAAAAAATTATGTCATCTTAAATGATACCAAAAATTAAGAAATGTGATGCTTTATGATCATAAGTTAGATTTACCTTAAAAGAGAACTACAAAGTGGAGCAAAATTTACTCACCAAAATACTAAATTCACCATTGATATTAAGTCTTTAGAAAATAAAATCAATTGTTAGTAGTATTTATTTTCAATGATCAAACACTGACAATTAATATTTATAAACAAAAAATTCTTACAACTGTTATATGTTTGCATTATATTGCATTATATGTGTGAGTGCAATCAAATAAACACTTGAAAGATTTCCACTCATACAACATCATTATTGATATGTGAATAAATTATTATATAGGCATTCATCTTTACTTATAAATTAAAAGACTCAAATAAGATGTCAAACACACAATTAATTCTCAATCTTTGATTGCAAAAATTAACGGTAAACGCTACTCTTCCGCAATGATCAAATATTAGTAATAAGTTCGGTCAGATAATCAACGTCTTTGACATCAATCATTACCCACATGGATAAAATTAATAATTATTATGTATTTACCATCACAAATATGCAATTGTTTGGCCAAACTGTGTCTTTCTTTTGGTCGATCATAATAGTTCACATGAACAATTAGACACTACATCTTGTGTAATTTTTATTGAATCAAATTTACACAATAGAGGTTACTTTCACAATAGGTTGCTTCAATCAACTCAATCAAAATTACTAGACATTTTAATAAATTCAATGGGAAGAGTCTTAAATTCACAAGACACTACCCACAAATGTATGTCGTATTCATTTAGAATGTCATTTAATAATAATAATAATAATTCTTGAAAGTCCTTAGTGTGAAAATAAATTCATAATAAAACATAAGTTTTATGAATTTATATAAATTGCATGATTGAAAAAATATTATAGTATAAAACTTATCAGTTGGTACCTACACTGGAAGAATTCTCCAGACTGCTTGGGATACCTATCCTTGATCAAATACCTTTCAGTGGTTTAGAAAAGGTTCCGAAGTCTGAAGAAGTTGCCGCAGCTTTACACATGACGAAGTCCGACATTGAAGCTAATTGGGTAACAAGGAGTGGAGTTAAGGGTTTACTTGCCAAATTCCTGACAAATAAGGCCCGAGAATTCTTAAAAGTTATGAATGTCGATGCTTTCGAAGACATCCTGGCGTTGCTAATCTATGGCTTGGTGTTATTCCCTAATCCAGACCAATTCATAGACATGAATGCTATTAAGATATTTCTCACTCACAACCCTGTACCTACCTTGCTGGGAGACATTTTGCATTCCCTCCACACTCGTACCATGAAGAAGCAAGGGACTCTCATGTGCTGCATACCTTTGTTGTCTAGGTGGTTTATTTCGCACCTTCCTCAATCAGTCTTGAAGAACGAGCAGAATTTGAAATGGTCTCAAAGGATAATGTCGCTCTCCCACCCAGACATCTGTTGGTGTCCTCAGTTCAAGGAAAATGTTACCATCATTGACCGTTGTGGCGAGTTCCCTAATGTACCACTCCTAGGAATAAGAGGAGGTATTACTTATAATCCTGCTTTAGCTCTGCGACAGTTTGGTTGTGCTCGAAGAGATGGTCCACATGAAATGATCATCGAAGGCATTGTGTTCGACTATGACAACGATCCCCAAGGCCTCCGTCAAAGATTTGTACGAGCTTGGGGCATGGTGAAGAGAGGTACGTTAGGACAGAAAAATTCTATTCCTATGGAACCTTATCTCAGATGGGTACGCGCCAGAGCTCGTGAACTTGTCATGCCATATCTTGCAATCGGACCTCAGATTGTCGAACCTGAAGCTGAAGGAGGTGCTCCTCAGATCATTCCTTATCCAGATATGCCTACCAATGTTGAGGAACTAAAGAGATCCTGGATCCAGTTGAGAGAAGAAAGGGATACTTTCGAGACTCAGTTCGTCGCAGAAAGGAAGAAAGTGTTAGAACTTACCAGTCAGCTTAATGAGGAACGAAGACTCAATGCGTATCTTCGCCCAAAAAGAAGTCGCCCCTGGGAGACTTGAGCTTTCATTGTATTTTTATTATTATTCCTTTTGTAACGAACATTGATCAAAGAAATTAGCAATAAACATTTCTCTCTTGTTGGTGATTTACGCAAAGTTAAATTCCAAAAGTCCTTGAAAACATTTGTCTTATCTCTGAAAATCCAAATTTATGTGCAGATTTTATGTGAATCAAAATGATAGATAACCAATAATTAAAAATCAAATAAAACAATTTAATAATAAAACCTTTTTTTAAATTCAAAACCAAGAATGTTAAGGATAAACACATATTATTCACATTAAAGAAGATCAAACCCAAGCAAACATGTGCTGGCAATGCATATCCATATAGCTGTCAAAGTATATCAGGAAATTGTATCATAATTGTATTTTAAAATAGGATCTCTATTATAGGAAATTATAGACTAGACAATTATAGGTAATTAGTATACAGATTCTTGTACTCTTATATATATATGTACATCATTACAAGAAAAATATACAACAAAATTCCTTTCTTCACATGGTATCAGTTTTTCTCTGGTTAATATCCCTCAGTTTGTGTTTATCATCCTGTTTCAATCCTTCTTCATCGACTCACTCACTCACTCGCATCATCATGTCCGACGTTCCACCACCCAGCATCCCAACCCCTTCACAAAACCCTCCGATCCATGACCAATCCGCCACCACCTCCAACACTGATCCCTGCGTCGTTCATCATTCCGACAACCCTGCAACTATCCTTGTTACACCTTTGCTCACAGTCGACAACTATGGTTCATGGAGCCGAGCCGTAACAATGGCACTTCGCGCCAAAAACAAATTCGGGTTTGTCGATGGAACCCTAACCTGTCCAAAGAAGGCCGATGATATCTCTAAGTGGCGCCGCTGCAACGATATGGTTGCAAGCTGGATTCTCAACTCGGTTTCAACCGAGATTCGCCCTAGCATTCTCTATGCTGAAACAGCGGCACAAATCTGGACCGATCTCAAGGAGCGTTTATCTCAGTCCAACGCTCCGAAAATCTATCAATTGAAACAATCTATCTCTGCCCTAAAACAAGAGGGCATGTCTATATCTCTGTATTTTACTCAGTTGAAATCTCTCTGGGATGAACTCCATTCCATCGCACCTACCAAACCGTGCATCTGCGGTAATGCCAAGAGTACCATTGATCAACAAAATCAGGACCGGGCCATGGAATTTCTTCAGGGCGTCCATGACCGATTCTCGGCCGTCCGCAGCCAAATTCTCCTTATGGATCCTTTTCCTTCAATTCAGCGTATTTATAACATCGTACGCCAGGAAGAGAAACAACAAGAGATTAATTTTCGACCCTTCCCTGCTGAGGAATCAGCAGCGCTTCAAGCTTCTAAAGTGCAGTATCGCACTCAAGGCAAACGGCAACGTCCATACTGTGAGCATTGCAATAAGTATGGTCACACTATTGCTACTTGCTATCAGATTCATGGCTTTCCAAATAAGCCACCAAAGAAATCTGAACCACTCTCATCTACTTCCGCTAATCAACTCTCAAGCGCACAATACCAAAAACTCCTATCTCTCTTAGCCAAAGAGGACACCATGGGATCATCTGTGAATTTAGCAGGTACCGCCTTTACTTGTGTTCCTTTTTCTTGGATTATTGATTCTGGCGCTTCAAATCACATATGCACATCTCTTTCTTATTTTTCTTCATATTCACTTGTTCATAAAAATATACTTGTTCAATTACCCGACGGCTCTCACGCGTCCGTGAAACACATCGGCAATATTCATTGCTCGCCGTCACTTACACTCACGAATGTTTATCACATTCCATCCTTCAAATATAATCTATTATCTCTTTCACAATTAACAAAATCAATACATTGTGATATTATTTTCTCATCCTCTGGTTGCATATTTCAGGACCGAGCAACGAAGAAGACGATTGGTCGGGGTAGTGCTCGGAATGGACTCTTCTACCTGAATGAAGAACCACCATTAAATAAAGATGACAAGGATCACTATTGCCTTGACCATCCATCCAGTTCTTTTTTTAGTTCTAAGCAATGTAATAAGGCTGACCTATGGCACCTACGCCTCGGTCACCCATCTATTTCCCGCTTTCAATTTATTGTTAAGAACTCTCCAAATATTAATGCGAATAAAGATTTTGTTTGTGACGTTTGTCCGCGTGCAAAACAATCACGTTTACCTTTTTCTTCAAGAACATCATATTCATCTCATTGTTTTGAGTTAATTCATGTCGATATTTGGGGTCCATTCTCTACTCCATCACACAATGGATCACGATATTTTTTAACAATTGTCGACGATTATTCACGATGTACTTGGTTATATCTCATGCAACATAAATCTGAAACATTTACTACGCTAATTCATTTTTTTAATCAAATCAATCGCCAATTCAACACTAAAATTAATAAAATTAATTCCGGCGATGGGGGCATCTTTCTTCCCCAACTTCAAGCTATTCGTTCCGACAATGGTTCGGAGTTTTTGTCCAAACAAATCCAAACATGGTTTTATGATCATGGCATTATTCATCAACGCAGCTGCGTTGCAACCCCTCAACAAAATGGCGTTGTGGAGCGCAAGCATCGCCATCTTCTCGACGTCGCAAGAGCATTACGTTTCCAAGCGAAATTACCCCTTTCCTTTTGGGGTGAATGCGTACTCACTGCCGCTTATCTCATAAACAAACTTCCTACTCCCATCCTGAAATATAAATCTCCTCATCAAATTTTACTCGGTTCTCCTCCTTCATACTCATCACTTCGTGTGTTTGGATGTCTCTGTTTTGCCAAAAATATGAACATTCAACACAAATTCGATGAACGAGCCAAACCCGGTATTTTTGTCGGTTACCCTTTTAATCAAAAAGGATATCGCATCTACGATATGCACACTCGCAAAATATATGTCTCTCGCGATGTTCAATTTTTTGAAACCATGTTTCCATATCACGACCTTCAAACTCCTTCCATCGCTAACGACATAAGCATCAACACTCAAATCCTTGATTGTGAATTTGATGATTCCTCTTCCAACTTATCACCTGCATCAAGTATCTCTCCCGGCATTAGTCATCATGATGACACAATTGTTCCCATTCTCACTCCTCAGGATGATAACTCATCGAATATTCCATCCAATATTCCATCCATTCCTGTAGAAACTCCCCAACAACATTCACCTACAGCGATCAATCCTGCAGAACGTCGTTATCCTCAACGTCTTCGTACTCCTTCTGTTCGCCTCACGGACCACGTATGTGACATTAATAATGTCACATCACAGAGTGCCTTCCCATTAAAGAATTATTTCTCTTTATCCAATTTGAGCACTTCTCATCGAGCTCTTCTTGTTAATATCATTGAAAATAAAGAACCAACATCTTATTCTCAAGCTATCAAATCAGCTGAATGGCGTGACGCTATGGCTAAAGAAATCCACGCCCTTGAATCCAACAACACTTGGGTTTTATCTCCTCTCCCGAATGGCAAAACCGCCATAGGTTGTAAGTGGGTATACAAAATTAAATATCACTCTAATGGTACCGTTGAGCGATATAAGGCACGTTTAGTCGCCAAAGGCTACAATCAAGTACATGGTATTGACTACCATGAAACATTCGCACCGGTTGCCAAACTTGTCACGGTTCGACTACTTCTCTCCATTGCTGCCATTAAAAACTGGCCGTTACACCAACTTGATGTTAACAATGCTTTCCTACAAGGAGACCTTAATGAAGAAGTTTACATGAAATTACCACCTGGCTTCGCTCATAAAGGGAAACCATGTGTTTGCAAATTAAACAAATCCATCTATGGTCTCAAACAGGCATCCCGTCAATGGTTCTCAAAATTCTCCACCACCCTCATTCAAAAGGGTTTTCATCAATCCATCTCTGATTATAGTCTATTGACTTTCAAAAGTAATCATACGGCTATATTTGTACTCGTTTATGTAGATGACATCATCATCACTGGAAATAACGAAGATGCTATCTCCGACATCAAGAAATTTCTCGCCCAGGCCTTTTCCATCAAAGATCTTGGAAATCTTTCATACTTCTTAGGTATCGAAGTATCCCGTTCTAAAAAGGGAATATTCTTATGTCAAAGGAAATATACACTTGACATTTTATCCGACTCTGGTATGACTGGTTGCCGACCATCAGATTTTCCTATGGAGCAACACCTCCGTCTACGGCCCAATGAAGGAAGCCCTCTTCCTGATCCGACAATCTATCGTCGCCTCATTGGTCGTCTATTATATTTAACAGTGACACGGCCCGACATCCAATACGCTGTTAACACTCTCAGTCAATTCATGCAATCTCCATGTACAACTCATCTCGATGCGGCCACACGAGTTCTCCGATATCTTAAGGGGAGTGTCGGCAAAGGCTTATTTCTTTCGGCTTCTAGCTCCCTCAATTTAGTTGGATATGCCGACTCTGATTGGGCTGGTTGTCCTACTACTCGTCGCTCCACTACCGGCTATTTTACCATGATGGGCTCTAATCCTATATCATGGAAAACCAAGAAGCAACCAACAATTTCTCGTTCCTCTGCTGAAGCAGAATATCGTTCCCTTGCAACCTTATCTTCCGAGTTACAATGGTTAAAATATCTTCTCTCGGATCTTGGCATTGATCATCCTCAACCGATCACCGTTCATTGTGATAGTCAAGCTGCTATTCACATCGCCGAAAACCCAGTTTTTCATGAACGCACAAAACACATTGAAATTGATTGTCATTTCGTTCGTGAGAAAATTAAATCAGGTCTTATCAACCCTTCTTATCTCCGATCTTTTGACCAACTAGCTGACATATTTACTAAACCTCTTGGAGGCGATACTTATAAACGACTACTCGGCAAGTTGGGTGTTCTTGAGATTTCAATCCCACCTCCAACTTGAGGGGGGGTGTTAAGGATAAACACATATTATTCACATTAAAGAAGATCAAACCCAAGCAAACATGTGCTGGCAATGCATATCCATATAGCTGTCAAAGTATATCAGGAAATTGTATCATAATTGTATTTTAAAATAGGATCTCTATTATAGGAAATTATAGACTAGACAATTATAGGTAATTAGTATACAGATTCTTGTACTCTTATATATATATATGTACATCATTACAAGAAAAATATACAACAAAATTCCTTTCTTCACAAAGAATCAAATCACCAAAATAAGAGCCAACCCTAAATATAATTAATTATCTTTCCCAAATAATTAATATAAATATATATTTCTAAATATATACTCTCTAGCCACAAATAAAGTGTTGAAAATTAAAAAAAAATAATAAAAAAATATTTTTATGATTCTCAATCATCAATCATAATCATATATGTGATTTCAAATATATTTAGCATAATATATATTAAATAACATATCTCTCGAAGAAAACCAAATTTTTTACAAATACTTATCTTCCAAAAAAAATATAAAGATGTTATTTTGAATCAAAACGTTATCATATAATTTGTAAGTATTAATTCAAAACTTTATTTGATGGCAACAAATTATATTTGAGTTAAATTTAAAATTTGTGATACATATCACAATAAAATATTTTATTTCAAATAAAAAAACTTTATTTTTAGTATATTTCTTTGATTTTTATTTTATACAAACTCATGATCAAAACAAATATTTAAGATTATAATGCAATTAAGGACTAAACAATTGCAATAATCCATGAAGAAATATTTATATATAGAAGATGTATAATCCTTTATTCGAAATAACATAAAAGAATATGTGTGCATATTAATTTATATGGAAGAACTTAAACCAAACAAATCGTTTCAAAACAAATATACACATAATCATAAATTTCGTACTATCAGAATGATTTAATAAATAAAAGAAAACATCCCTAAATATTATCATAAAAAATTCATGTCTTGAAAAAAAAATTCACACAATCATGAATTTCAAATATATGTTTTATAAATTTAAATATATGTTTCATAATCGCATATCCACAAAAAAAATTGAGGTTTAGTGGACAAATCTCAATAAACTTAACATGTAGACCTACTTTGATACCACTTGTTGGAATTAAATCAATAATAATTAATCATATATACATGTTCTTCATATTATGTCATATACTTTAGTGCGGAATAAAATAGATGATACAAAAAATGTATATGATTATAGGATCTACGACATATTAGTATATGAGAGAAGAGATTACAGGAATACCTGGATCTATTGAGAAAGTTTTATTAGCGGTAATCCTGAAAGTTAGAAGACAAACAACGAACACCTGGTGTCTAGTATGATTCTTCCTGAACCGGTACTTATAATGTCTTGAATATTATTCAAATGGGGGAGAAGAGATAAGTTGCTTGTGTACGGTATATTGGAGACCATAATCAATTAATTAATTGGAATATATTTGAATAATATTATTACAAAGCAATTTATAAATTTTTTCAACAAGTCAATTGTTTTTTTTGTGAATATATATGTTTCGTGAGGGAATCAGAATTGACCAATGATTGATAGAGATGAATTGCAATAGTGAATTTGAACTTTCAATATGAAGGAAGAGGGGCTGGCCTGCAAGGTTAATACTTCAATGCTCAAGACGGTATGAGAGTAAGATAAGTGAATGAAATTTGCTAATATTTAAGCGTGGGATGCATAAATTTGTCAGATGGATCTTAGATTGAGATCACATGCACTCTAGACTAGGATAACATTTATATTTAGTAAGCGATGTGGTTGATCAATATGCTTTATGGGTCGATGTTATTGGGCTTTCTAGCCGAACCAACCCCAAGCCCTTGCCTCTGCTTTGTAGCGTGAGGGCTTTGTTGGGTTTGTCCTCTTCTGTCGACCGTAGTCTTGCTTGGATGAAAAGTCAAGATGTGATGTCATTTTCATGAAAAATTGGCACATTAAATGTTCCTCTTACTCTAGATGGCTATTCAGGTTCTATATCATGAAGATCTTTGGGAACTAGATTACTTGAGTGGTTTTTTTAGGAAATTTGGACCGTTGATAGTGCTTATTTCCTTTCTTTAGTAGGATATTTAGTGATCTTTTTAGAATAGTTATACGTTTTAATTTTTTTGTTACCATTGTTCTTCCGTCATTTGCATTCTCGCAACGTACCATTTTTCTTAACTGATAGAATGGGTACTACCATGCATCAAAAAGTGAAGGGGTATACTTCTGTTGCATGGTTTGATTCTACAATTTTGGCAATCGTTTGTATTTTTTCTCGCGAGGGTAGCCTTGAAAGGGCCTTTATTAAAGTGAGTCGTTCTTTTGACTGAGGCGTATTGGTCCTTGATGAAGACATGAAAAATTTCAACGAGTACAATGTGTATGTGTGTGTTTGCTGTGAAATTTGGTAAACAAATGCTAGTATCTTATTGAAGGTTACTTACAGGATCAACCAGATAATCCTAGGATATACTGCTAAAAGCTTTCTTATAGTTTTGTATAGAAAAGTGAAGGATTTCAACTTGGTTGAAATCTTTGATAAAAAGTGATGTAAAAAATAGATTGTTTGGAAATGTAGGGGATTTCGACAATGCTAAAATATAAACTTTGCAAAAGTGAATGTAAAGTGACTGAAATTAATAAAGGCATGAAATAAAATTTGCAAAGGAAATATAATGAAGTAAAATACTTTTCATTTGAATAGAAATGATGTTTCATGATTCATATATTTTGCTCAATAAAACTCGTTTCTCTTTACGCTGGGTACTTTGAGTTTTTTCAGTTTTATGGTAAAATCAAATGAACACACCCTGAATCCTAACATTAGAACTCCTATTTATACAAGTAAAAATATTTTTTTCGTAATGTTCTCCTCCTTAACATTCACCACGTAGATTTATATATGTTTTTCGCTTCTGAAGGATCCCACATGTGTTCCTTTGGACAAAAATGAGAAGCAAATACTTTTTTAAAAGTATTCATTCGCGCCAAAGACTATCCGTCGACATATTATGCCAACGTCAAAATACCAAACTTAATTTCCATCGAAATGATGGACTAAAATATCTCCTTTAAAAAAATACTAAGTCTCAATCTTCACCTCTCATCCTGAGACTTCAATCTCTTTTATTATGCTGAGATTTTGGTCCTGTCAAAAATCCCAACTAACAAATTACCCCCCCAAAAGGCATCTTTCGACTAAAAGGAAATAAGGGCATTTTTAACTTTCTCAGACACTATTTCAGCTAGTTAACTGACATCATGGACATCATAACCTTTCCATCAACCGTCACCTCGAAAACGTGTGTTTTCCCAAAAACCCTAATTCTTAATCATGGTTTCGTCTTTATAGGATTGCGTGGCTAGGTTTTACGAAATCGTTTGAATTTCACCTCTAACATTGTGGCATGTGTCATCAAAGTTGGCTTCATTTGTCAAGTAAAAAAATGAAGAGTTTTCTTTTCTTTCAATATAAATACCTCTTCTTCTCTTTTTTCGCTCATTATTATCAGAAAATTCTTTTTCAAAAATTCCTTTTCTTCCAGCTTCAACAATGGCCTCCAAAGCAAAGATCACCAAGGAATCCAAGGACTCTCTTCCATTATCTAACCAATTACATGAAGTATCTGATGAATAACACATCACTTTCCTTGCTTTGTGGCTGCCATAATGTATTTTTTGCTGCAAATCCTTGAAGGTACAAAAATATACTTGACCTTAGCTAACCAATTACATGAAGGTTGTGATATTGGTCTTAGCCAATTAATTTTAGGACCCCTCTATGAATCCTTAGGGTTAGCCATTGAAGCCTTAAAAAACCTCAAACCCAACGATAACTTATTGATACTCAGACGACATTGACTGCTTTAGCTGCTGAATGCCATGTTTGAACTCTCCCTGGATGTCGAGAAACCCAACGACATTGATAAAGCTATTAAGAGTAGGTATGTTGAAGGTACTCGACTTGCTCTAATAACACCAAATAACAAAAATAGACCAAATTGAGGCGCTTTTTTGGCATATTTCCTGATGTTTTCCAAACGCTACAGCTTCACTCCTACAATGGCTCCTTTAGTCAATAGAACTCATGGGCAAGAGTGGTTCACAAGGAAGTTTCCTGCTATTGGCAAACAAGAGACGGAATTGAAGAAGGTATGTGAAGCTTTCCTTACTCTGAAGCTTCTTTAGACCAGACTTGGGACCTCTAAAGAAAATATGAAGATATTATGTTATCAGCCTAATTTGGTGTCACGCCATTGTTGGAGTTAGTAAGATTGTGCCCAAGCCCTTTTCAATAGAAAAAGTGAACTATGCCTTTGCATTGTTGACTACTCAGAGGATGAATACCTTCGACGTCTTTCTCAACATGCTGCAGACCACACTATTCTCACAATGTTTTCTTTTCAACCATCCTTTTATTGTACCAGAGAATTCGACACTTGGTGGAAAGCCTACCATGAAAAATAATTTCTTGAGGTTGCAACAATATCTCAGTATCTAACAAATTATTTTTCTTCTCTACAACAAAAGTTCCAAAAGGTAAATATAAACACATCAAGAAGATCCAAGCTTTCCAAAAATATTTTGGAACTGTGTACGACCCAATAACCTTAGTCGGATGATTTGTGAGGCAACTGTTACTCTCAAAGAGAAAACGATGGTAAAACTTCCCAACTTGAGAATCCCTAAATATGTGAAGGATAAATACACATTTGAACAGAACTATTATCCTCCCAAGTTTCCCCCTTTGCCCACCAGGAATATGGCTCTGGCTTTTGCCCCTCCGTGTCCACGGTGGTTCATTTTTAGGGAAGACATAAAGGTGGTCAAGAATGAAATCCTGAGACCTACTAAATGAGTGACTTTGACTAAGCATGACATATACAGTTTTAAGGGACACCTTCATGTCGACATAAATCATGTAATGGTTGAAACCCATATACATGAAGGTGAGGAAAGTAAAGGATCTCTCTAAATTAACTTGACCAAATTTTTTCTGTTTTCCTTGTTTACAATTGTCTTTGTATACTTTCAGGGGTCGAACATATGAAGTGAACCAAAGATGATGCTAGCACCTTCGTGGCTTTAAAGAAACCTAAGGTCGAAGCAACTCCAATAACAACCACATAGGTAAGTTCTAAAATCTTAACTTGATTTTTAAATTTTCGTCAGATTAATCTTACTTGATTTTCTTCATATAAATTTATTTCCTTTATCCAGGCTGATAGCGAAACTGCCGATGGCGAAACTTAACCCATCGATGTCGAGGATTCCTCTACTGGACCTCAAGCTAAGAAGAAAAATCCAAAGTTTGTTAGGGTTGGCTCTAGAAATGTTGTGCACAACCCAAAGGTAACTCCTACTTCTAAAACAAAGAAGGAGAAAAAAGTAACTTCAGGAAAGGGCGAAAAAGAAAACAAGATAGCCAGAAAACTGATCTCAACTAATCTTGAAAGTGCCAACTCAAGCCCAGATGTGAATGCTACCAAAGTGAGTTTACATCTCTTTTATCCCTTTCCTTTGTTCAATATTTTTCCGAATATTAACACTTACTTTTTCAGGGCAACCCTTCGACCAAACTTGTGTCGAGTTTCAAACGTCTAACACCTTAAACGACTAGCTACCCCATATTTCAACCTACTCCACTCACAGAAACTGATGAGGAAGTTAACAAGCCTACAAAAATAGACATCAATGCCTTCTAAGACTCAGTTGACAAAAAACAACCTTCTGACACATCTTCGACAAATGATGGTGCAGACGACAATGAAGTGGGTACATACCACGCTTCTCAAGAAAAAACTCTTGAGGAATAAGGGCCAAAAACACCTCTCATCCTGGAAGCCTAAACAAAACCAAGATGCTCACAAGGATCCAAAAATCATCGACCCTCTTGCATCCACTGAATAACCAGTCGTAAAGACTACACCAGAGACCGAACAAGAAACTGCAAAGATTTCGACTTCTAAACAAGCTTCTTTACCTAGTACCTCTCTCTCTCAAGAGGAGTTGGCATAAATGAAGGAAACCAATCCACGAGCCTATGTGAAATTAATAATGATCACCAAGGTAATTTCGACTGGTAAATGCTCAAGTTCTTCAACTGTCTCTAGAGGAAACATTGCACCTGATACTGTCGATGGGGTTCTTAACCAATTGAAGGACAAACTTGCAGAAGCTAGCCTATTTGAAGCACTCGAAAAGAACTCCATTCATGGTTATGGCATAAAATCATTGCTGAAGAAACTCGACGTTCCAAATGCCCCAAGCAACATTGTCAACTTTGTAGTAGCGTTCTGGCCTCTCTTCGACTAGATATTTTCTGATTTCCAAAGGAAACATGAAGCACAAACTAATATGGCACCTAAGGTAGGCTCCAGGTCAAAGGAACGGAACTTGGCTAATGAGTCCAACAACCGAGCCGAACTACTAGAATATGCTCTTCGCCAAGAAGATGAAGACATCGACACTTTGGATGCAAAAATTCTCAACTGGAAGAAAGAAATTGAGTCGTTACGGTTAAAGGTGCAAGAGGATGAAAGTGAAAATAAGGAAATTCGGAAGGTTAGTAAACAAAAAATAGATGCAAAGTTCCTTGTTGGAATCTAACATTAGAGAATGTCAATACTCTGGATGCTAAGATTAAATGTTTTGCCTCCACAATTTCACAAGTTGATTGTCGATTGTCTCCAACGAAGATCAAATATGATAGGCTCAAAGCTTCTTTCCCTTTCTAGGCCTTGTACTTTTATCATTAACATTTTTATGTCGTTTGAATGACTTTTTGGTTTTTGTAAACTTCTAAATATGCCCTTTGTGGCATTTCAACATCCAGGCCAATATTTTTAGCCTTTTTAATTTTGAAGTAATATTTCTATTCTGCGTTAAAATGGATTTCATGCAATATAGACATATACCATTTAAATATTTGCCATTTATTCTCAGGATTAGGCCTTCAGGGGTCAGTTCTTTGACCTCATATGCATTATCTGTGAATGCTTGCAAAATTCTAAATGATCCTTCCCAATTAGGGGACCACTTGCCCAAAGTTCTATCCTTTTTATCTATGGGCAAGATGACTTTCCAGACTAAGTCTTCCAACATGAAAGTTTTTTATTTAACTTTCTTATTATACACCTCAGCTACTCTTTCGTTTTGTCTCTTTAAGACATCTAGACCAACTAATCTTTCTTCTTCCAAGTCACTTAACTCATCCAACATCATGCCCTAGTAATACTCAGTTGGAATTTCATATTTCCTTTGACCTTTAACTAACTGCAAATGTATCTCCAAGGGGAGTACTACATCATGACCATAGGCAAGTCGAAATGGTGTAGAATTCGGCGACTCCTTGGGATAATTTTGACATGCCCATAGTACTTGGTTTAAAGTTTTATGCCAATTCCCTGGCTTTTGGCCTACACGTTTTTGAATTAAGCCAATCACAATCTTGTTGGCCGCTTCGACCAGGTAATTAGCTTGGTCATAATAGGGTGTCAAAGTTAGTAAATTAAACCTTATCTCTGAGGTAAACTCTACCATCTTTGGACCTGTGAATGTAAGACCCCAATTTTGACCCTAAGATCCCTCATGCTACCTCATCATATGCATTAGCATTGGGATCATACCTTGACATCCTCCTTACCCCTCTTTCACTGGGTTTGTTTTGGGAGATATCACCAAGCACCATGTGATTGTATCATACTTGTTATTTTATCCTTTACTAACCAAAATACCAAAAATATGTCTTTGTATTTGTCTAACTCTTTTGTAGGTAGGGCATGATCACCATTGATCTATCAAGTTCACATCTAGGGTTTAAGACCCTCATTGCTAAAAGCTCAACCAAGAAATGATCCACAATGGTTCTAGGCATCATATATGAGTCCCATTAATCTCTACATGTTATTTTGATCAAGCATTCTTTAAGAGTTTGGAGTTGGTTTGCCTTGGAAACCCTAGTTCATCTGGGTATCTTGAGTAACTTCTTCAACAAGCTACTTCACCCATTAATCAAATATTTAAAGGGGCATCTCAAACTTCATCATCTTATGCATATATGATCTCCCATGATCTTAAAAAGTCAAGAGAATTGCAAGTTAGCAAGTTGGTTGATGGTGGTTGGCCAAATGAATTCATCTGATCAAAACTAGGTCTCCTTAGACCCTATCTCCTATAATTTTCATCATATGAAAATGATTCCAAGAGAAACGTTACTCTAAGTGACATTCCAAACAACTTTCATGTTGATGTTTAGAGCTAGTTTTATTCTTGGAAAGTCATTTTTTATGTTGAAAGATTATAGGTCATTTTGTCTAAACCCTAATTTAGAAGTCAACTTCCCAAGGCCATAACTTGCTCAATTTTTATAAGATGTAAGATTTCTAAGTTTAATAATCAAATTCAAGGTGTCTACGTAAAATTTGATGTTTGGAGAAAGAGCTGAATCAACTTTTATGAGCATGTGATATGAGGATACATTATAGGTCATTTCGGACCAATACTATTGAACAAGTGATTTTCCTCAACTTCAAAAATGAATAACTCATTCATCCCAAATCCAAATGAGGTCAAATTTGTGACCACTTTGAAGGTTTTTGAAAGTTATACAACTTTGATGAAGACACTTTTCTCATTTGGAGCTCACATAAAAAGTTAGCCAAGCTGGAATAATTGAACATATGGCTTGACACTTAGAAAATATTTTGACATGTTGAAATTTCCAAACTTCCACCTCAAAAATCACCATGATTCAAGTTCCAAATGGAAAAGTGTTCAACATAAGAGTTGTTCCTCTTGATCTAACATTTCTAAAGAGTCCAAATTCATTCATTTTGGACAAAGTTTGAGGGGTCTGCGTATGGTTTGAACATGGTTGTATCAGTTGGCAAGAATCATGTTTCAAACATCAATACATCTTTGCCTTGCATCACAATTCTCATTCAGACTTTATTTCACTTGCATTTGGACCTAATTGAGTTGCTTCATGGGTCTGTACATTCCCATGCAAGTGTGCATTTCACATTGCCAATTTTGGAAGCATTTTCAAGTGTGAAAATATCACTTACATTTTGCTATAAATAGATGTCCATTGCATCAGTTTGAAGGACGTTGCGCGCTAGCTTTGCCTCCAACCACTGAAACCCTCACAATTCAAAGGAAAACCTAATAAATTTCACTTGAAATTTGAGTTTGAATCTCACTGTTTGGAGATTCAAGAACTCTAGGATCCAAAGCCTTGTACCATTCCTAATCTACTTCTGCAAGTTCCATAAGCAAGATCAAGCACGGATTGAAGCAAAAGAGATCCAGTTCTACACGACATTGAAGGTATTTTTCAATATTTTTCTTTTCTTCGTTTCTCCCTCAAATCTCATCAATTCTCTTTGATCCTTGGTTGTCTGAAGTCCTACCAATGTAGGCAAGAAGATTGAGTTGCTTTCAGGTCAATCGAAGCAACTCAGTTCATACACCTCAAAATTTAACTTCATTTATCTCTTAATATACTTGGAGTTAGGTTAAATTGAGGTGATATTCGTGATCTACACCATTTTTTTCTTTAAGATCATGTCCTCCTTTTTCATTTATATGATGGTGATGAGAGAACCAGTCTGGCCAGAGTCATCGGAGAAGATGACTGGCACTTTTCTTCGACGATCCGTTGGATGTGTTCTGAGCCATTGGATTAATTCAAATCGTTTTAGTCTTGAAAGTTGCTTTTGAATACCAGACGTGTGGCGTGCTAACTCAAGCGTATCATGGAACGCGCGTTTTCTACCACTTGATCTTCCACCTCAATTAATGAGGGAGATCAAGTGGTCCACGTTTTTCTGATTTAATTGATTTTCATTTTATTCCTTTTATTTTCATTAATTCATATTAAATTTAATATTGATCCAAAAAATATGAGAGTTTCACCAAAAGAATTTAAATAAAATCCTCTTTCATGTTCTGAATTAAAATTAATTTTTGGATCATTATTAATGTTTTTCATGATTTAATTGATTTTGTGAATGTTTTTAATTGTTTAAAAATGCTTTTAAGTTTCCAAAAATTCTTAATTTTTTTCTCCAAGGTCCTTTGACCTTGTTCGACCTACAATAAATATCATGGTCATTTCTTTGTTATTTTGATGAGGTTTTAGGAATTTGACAAACCATATTTAATTTAATGCATTTATTTTATTATTTTTAATTGATTAAATGTCAAATAAATTGTGTAGAGCCATTTTAATTGACTTTGTGAGTTTGACTTGTGCTATTGGGCCTTGGTCAAGGTTGATTTGACAAACCATATTTAATTTAATGCATTTATTTTATTATTTTTAATTCATTAAATGCCAAATAAATTGTGTAGAGTCATTTTAATTGACTTTGTGAGTTTGACTTGTGCTGTTGGGCATTGGTCAAGCTTGATTTGACTTTGCTAGGTTAAGATCATTGGATTTACGGGATTGATGGAATGTACATTCCATCTCCCAAAATGAATGAATGATCTTAACTTGGTAAAAGTCCTCCTTTGTCCAATTTGTGTTTGATTCATTCCCCCTCCCTCTTCACCTCATTCCCATTCTTTATGCATTCATGTCGTGGACCTATAATGTCTCTATATCCTAAGGCCAGTTGATTGCAAAATCAACATAAGTATGGATGAGATTAGGTCCCCCACTTTGCATATTCTTTTTGTGTGTGGTATGTTTCATGAGCATAGTTCACCATACTATGTCTCTAACATGCATTAACACCAAAATTCTATTGTCCGACCTCAAATAGTTGTGACTTCTACATAAGTCCAATTACGATTGCTTAACATAGCGCTAAATTTGTGACACAAAAAGGCATAGCATTCTAGTTAGTGAGATTGTAAGTCTCCCCTCTTTCATGGTATTGTGTGGAAACTTGGCCTTTTTTCTTTCTTTGGAAGATTTGTTGGTTCAAGGATCCATGCTTGTGATAAGTGGTTTGAGTGTTCTCAAAAGAATGCCTTAAACAAAACAAAAGCAAAAGCAATACTAACTTCTAACTCATTAACAACTAATATTTAATTTCAAGTCATTTACTTTTAATGCACTTTAATTTTTAAGTCGTATTCATTTTCCATTATTCATACCATTCAAGTTGTTTATGTTAATGTCGTTTTGCTTTATCCACTTGGACCATATTTTGTGATATTGTGATTGTGTATATTGTGATTTGTTTGTGTGGTCTTTTGACCTTAATGTACATAATAAGAACAAAACCCCTAAAAAATATGTTGTGTGGATTGTTGGTGTGATGTGAGACAATTGGACTTAGAATTTAGGCAGTACTCCTTATGCAAAAGGACTTGGCCAATGCCAATTTTCATGAGACCAAATGCTTGTGAATTGGAACTTCATATGATACATCATTGAAGATCCATTTGAGTTCACCTGCAACATGATCATTGTGAAGCTGTTATTTTGAACATGTGACTTATGCCATCTTGGAAGTCATCTGATACATGGGAAATTTTGAAGAAGATCATGGAGCTGTTAAGCTTGGATGTGGCTATATTTATTTGATGCCTTGCTCTCCAACTTGCTATTTGTATATTGTTTGTTGCTTGATTCTAAAGTCCAAGGGAATTTTGGGTTTCTATATGACATTCTTGTCTATTGGATTGCAGCCCATTGGTCTGATCTTTTCAACTCTCAACTTTTAAATTTATGCTTAGGATTAGTCTCTTCATCTCCTCCCCATTTCT
The DNA here is from genome assembly GCF_024323335.1 of Lathyrus oleraceus. Lineage (NCBI taxonomy): Eukaryota > Viridiplantae > Streptophyta > Magnoliopsida > Fabales > Fabaceae > Lathyrus > Lathyrus oleraceus. The sequence goes on along the minus strand of NC_066582.1, from coordinate 442,299,411 downwards.
TTAATTTCAAAATCTCTCCCTCCTTTTAAAATCTTCTTTGCTTGTGATTGTTTTCTAAACCTTGACCTTATTGCAAACTAGAAACTCTGGCCTTATGCCATTGCATTTTTTCAAAATCTTTTCTTAATGAAACTTGTAAATAAATTTAACTATACTTGACTTAAAATTTTAAAATCCAAAAAGAAATAACACTCATTCAAACCATTTTAGGCCATTGTTCCTTTCAAACTTAAATTCTTGTTAAAAGCAATGCATCCACTTTGAAATTGATACCACAAACTACGAGGTTTTGATCCCTTATTTTTATGTTGGTACGTAGGCACAAGTCCGAAGGTCTTTTCAAACACAAAAATATAATTAATGAATTCTTTTCTCATCCCCACACTCTTTTTATTTGAAAACATCATTTGTATAAAAATACATATGCACACAAGAAAGGGATCCCTAGGAGTACCTAAGACACTTTGGGTGCTAACACCTTCCCTCTGTGTAATCAACCCCCTTACTTGTAATCTCTGGCATTTTATTAGTTTTGATTTGAAAATTTCTTATTTTTGGGTTTTGTTCGTACTTTTCCCTTTTCCCTTGGAAACAATAAAAGCGCAGTGGCGACTCTGATTTTATTGACGTCTAGCTTATCCATAGCTTGATGGTCATGAATTTACCGCTACAGTGAACAATGAGCCTTGATTAGTGGTAATAGTCTTCGGTATTCCAAGTCTATATATAATATGATTTTGGATTAAACTAATTACTTCTTTTTGGTCGACATTAGGCAAAAGGATGGCTTTTATCCACTTAATGAAATAACTTATCCCCACCAATATGTATTTGTTCCCTTTTGACGATGAAGGCTTAATTTTGCCTATTATGTCTAAGGCCCACCCTCTAAAAGGCCATGGCTTAGTTATTGAGTGTAACTAAATTTCAAGTACTTGTTGGATACTTGAATTCCTTTGGCATTCCTTATAACCTTTGGTGAAGTTTATGCAATTTTTCAGCATAGTTGGCCAATAAACCCCTAGTCGAAACAACATCCATTTCATATTATAGTCTGCTTGATGAGAGCCACACGATCCTCTATGCACCTCAAAGATTGCTAAATATGCTTCACTTTCCCCCAGGAACTTAAGAAGAATTCCCTTAAGGGTATTCTTAAATAATTTGTTCCGCATAATAACATAACTCTGGGCCCTATACTTGATCTTTCAATCGGTCACTCATGTTGAACTCCCCAAGTATTTGACAATGGTTTTTCGGCAATCATTGTCTAACATTAGGTCAATAGCCAAAACTTCGAAGGCTTCAAAATTTTCAAAAAAACTCAGAATTTTCTAAGTTTGATGATACCTCTAATTCATCTGCCCCCCCCCCCCCCTCCTCCCAACACACACACACAAGTTTTGACATTGCCAATGTATTTGAAGATCCATTTACTGAGATTAGCTTATCTTTAATTTCTACCAAATCCTCTAATCTCTCCTTTGAGATTTTATAACCTGAAGCAATTTGGACTAAGTCATTTGCCTCTTGATTCTCCAGTAGAGGTATATGGTCTATAGAGATGTGGTCGAAACATTTCAGTAAGGAATTGGCAATGACAAAGGACATCATCAAATTTTCTTTGAAGCACTTATATTTCTTTTTTTCAATTGTTTAACCATCGACTCTGATTCACCTTTTATTTCGACATTTCTTGCACCCAAGTCCAATAAAATCTGAAGTTATGTTATTAAGGCTTCATATTCAGCCTCATTATTTGAACAAAGGCCTTAAATCCTAAACTTGATCTTGTTCGTTATGGCCTTTGGAAAAATTATAAAGACTCAAACCCTAGTTCCATCTTTATTCCTAGAACCGTTGAAGTATAATTTCCAAGGCCTGGTCTCGACATAACCTTCGGTTACTTCGACCACTGAGTGGTCAACAATGAAGTGTGTGACAATCTAGCCTTTTATTACTTTAAAAGAACAATAAGCTAGTGAATATCCTGTGAGTGCTAAAACCCACTTTCCTATTCGACTATGAAGTATAGGTTTCGATAACATGTGCTTGATCACACCAAAATGACATAAACATCAACAGGCTATATATAGTGCTTAGATTTTGTTCATGAAAAGTATAGACATAAACATAACTTTTCTATTTCATGATACCTAGTTTCTGTGTCTATCAGGATTCAACTAAGGTAATAAATGGTTATTTCAACGCCATTTGACCACCTTTTTTCTTCATGCTTGATTCGACTTTAGCACTGATGTAGGTTGGTCTTTTCACAACTTCACCGCTCAGATCTATTTCCTCCAAGGGATCTTTGGCCTGCATCTTTTTTGTAGAATCAAACGGGTATTTTTCAAACCCCAAAGACTCATTGTCATAAATACAATCAAGCTGCCAGCTTTCTGAAGCTGTTGTTTGGGAGAATTGGTGATCTTTAATTTTATCAGAATTTTTGATGATGGCTTCTAGAGCTATATTTTGCAAAGCTTCAGTCTCAAGGTCCAAGTTTAGTTTACTTTTGGCCATATAAGCCGAAATTAGAGCAAAAGGGTTTGGCTCAATAGTCATTTGCATCGTCCCAAATCTAGTGGGTGTGATACTTCCTTCTTCTAAAGTTTTATTTCCTACCTCTTCCTTGTCCCAAATGAAACCATGATTTGGATGAAGGTTCAATAAATATGTAGCATATTTTTTAGGAGAGTAAACACCCTCAGCTGCATAACATGGAGGGATCTTCGCCAAGTTTTTGTAAAAGTTTTTCTTACCAACCTTATTGACTTCAGCCATATAATAGCTTTGGTGGGCCTCAATTTTCTATATAATGTCATCTTAATGCAAGATGGCAACTCTTTGGTGCAAAGTCGAAGGGACTGCACATATGCCATGGATCCACTCACGTCCAAGCAACAATTTGTAGTTTTCATTCGACACAATTACCATAAATAATGTTGGGCTAGTTATGGATCCAACTGACAGTTCAACCTGGATCACCCCAAGATGTGATTGGTCTTGCCTTCATAATTTAACAGGACCATGTTATGAGGTTGAAGATTAACATATGTCTTTCCCATCTTCTTAAACAATGAATGCAACATTAAATTGATAGTCCCCCTCCATTAACAAAGACCTTGTTGATAGCCATACTATCAATCTTTGCCTTTGTGAACAAAGGTTTTAGATGATACATCATCCTAGTATCTGGCTTCTCAAAAAAGGCTTGTTGTTCCTCGACAACACTATTGTTCATGACGTAATAACACAACGGCTTCTGATTTTTCGCTTCATCTTGTACGTAATCCTCATCTGTCTCTGACACGCGATCATATTCTGCTGGGAGAACTGAGACTATTCCACAGTTTACCAGAAGATCATCTTTAGATTCTGCGTCAAAATTATCCTCTACCATTTCATCATCTGGATGAGGAGTATATTCAGGAGTTTTCTCCTCTGACTGAGAGGTGTACTCAGGAGTTTTCTTCCTTGTGTTAGCGTCACCCTTTCCCAAAGGTAGAATCCTCAAGGAAAATCTGTGGTTAGCTATTTTCTTGTCTTCATCATTCAGTTTCCTTGTGTAAGGATTCTTCAGAGTGTCCAACCCAACCACATCATGTTTCGCTACATGGGTTTCACGCTTCGTTGAAAAGGATTCATGCTTAACCTTCTTTTTTATTTGGTGATGCCTCCATCGTGTCTGTGTCATAGGGTTATTTCCCTTGTAGTTCTGAGAGATGTGTGACTGACCCTTTGACACATTGGGATTCTTATGGTTTGGCAACCCTACTTTTTGGTCAACCACTTTCCATTTCAGCTGATTTTTCTCCTTTTGGTTCAAAGGTTTGACCCATTTTCCTTGGGGTACATTTGCAGGAGGTCAATAAGTTCTTTGGTGAGGTTGTCAAAATTTCCTCTTATATTATTAATTTCTGCGAGGAACACCCCATTTTTTGAAAGTGAACCTAGTTGTCGAATTTCCTCCCTTGCTCTTCCTAGGATCTTTCATTTTGGTGTCTTCCAGTTTCTTTGTTGCTTCTTTTTTGAAAACAGCACTACACCTGGGGCATAACATTGTTTTGGAGTCACTTAACTTGCAGCGCTCTAAGAAGTCAATCAGTCTCTCTTCATCCCGAGGGTACACCACTTACATCTATGCATTAGTAACTACAGGAATCTACTCAACTTTCTCGAAATCCATGTAGAAGCCATCAGTAGCTTCCATCATGAGGATCTTGACGGGTTCAACATAATGAGCATCTTCAATTTGGAGTCGATCATCATCCACTTGCATCGATGCTTTTGGATTCTCACCAAATTGCAATCATCCTTCCTTCAATTCCTTCTACACCAAATACTTAAAAACCCACACATTGAGAAGTTTTATGAACCAAAAAATTATGGTACTTACAAAAACATGTCTTTTTCCTTTGTTCTAATGGGGGAGTTTTCAGACCTAAAGGCATTATAATCTGCCCAACAGTAATTAACAAATCAAATGTTTTGTCATACTTAGTTATATCAAAAGTATATGTTTTTGTGACAAATTTATCATTCTTGTTGGGTTCAACAGGAATCTTCCTATTCGACAGCTTCAACAATTTACACACATATGGAGGTCTCAACTTAATTTTAGCAACATTAACCTCACTCTCTTCGACATACTTGTTGCCTAGGTATGAGAGATATTCATTTGTCTCTACATATGCGACCTTTTTTTCTGGTACTTATTCATTCTGGTTTTTCCATATTTTAAGTGTTCGACGTGGAAAACCCTATCTGCTAATTATGCCATGACCCTAAGGTATTGAGTGTCTAGTTTCTTCCTAATGGAATAATCTAGGCCATCTGCGACCATTTTGACTAACTCGTGTTCGGGGACTTATGTAAAACGCCATGCTTTAAGAAGTCTGAACCTGTTCAAATAATCGTCAATTGACTCAAGAACTTTTCGCCTAACACTAGCCAACTCCTTAAGGCTTATCTTCGACTAGCCCATGTAAAATTGTTCATGGAATAGTCTTTCTAATTAACTCCAAGTTTGTACGAAGTATGGCGAACCAAGTGAAGGCATTTTTCATTAGATAATTTGGAAAATACTTCATTTTCAAATTCTCATAATTTGCTATGTCCTCAGTCTCAATTTGATATATGGATATATGTTCGACCGTAGATTCACTAGTGTCATCAGCAAACTTGGTAAGCTTTGGGACTTTCCAGCCCATAGGGAGCTCAATTTGTTGAATGTATTATGATAAAGGAGATATAAAATTGGGTCTATGGAGTCCCACATTAAGGCCATTATGGGCCAAAATTTGTTCGACCATATTAGCTATGTTGTTGTGTCCCTCAAAGTTGTTTTGTTGGACATGTCGAAGAAATTAGTCAGCATTCTAATTCCTCTGGACCATTACATGCCTATGATTATACTAACCTATGTATTCTTCGTCCTCCTTATTAGGTGTGGGTTCTGGTGGTCGAATACCTTGATTTTGGCCTAAATTTACTTAGTCCATTACCATTTTCAGGCGTTTTGACCTGCCTAACATTTGATACTTGAGGGGTTGGTTGAGCCTAAACTTGAGGCATGCTGAAAATATCAGCTATTTGTTAGACGGTGTGGCTAGTGATCGAGAGGGGGGGTGAATAGATCACCTCTTTAAAAATTAACGGATTTAACGTTTAATCAGAGTTTTCAAAAGCAGCGGAAAAAGCAGTCCCGAATCGACTTCCGTCTATTTTGAACTGCTACTAGAAAGCCGGACACGCAAGTGCAGTTGCTGGATTTTAATGAGAATGACAGAAATAATACACACAGAATATTAACAGATTGAATGCGCTTATCCTCAAATACTATTTCCAATGAACACAATCAAGTTAACCGTTTTGTCAAACAGTTGGTGTGTGAGTGTTTGATGATGAACAACAATGGTGTATGACTAAAGATTTTGTTATCACTGCTGTCCAGAAATATAATCAATCACCACACACTAACAGAATTTGCAAAACAGCATTTGAAACGTAAAGAAGATTAAGGTAAAAGTAAGATACGCAGAGATTTGTTAAGGAAGTTCCCCACGTCGTCCTCGCGTGTGGGTACGTCTCCCTCTCAATTTCAAATGAAATTGAGAACTTTGATTATCAATTATTGCCGAATCCGTTGATACAAGGTTTTGATACAAAGACAGAATTTCTAATCTCTAAGAACCTCTTCTTGTATAAACCTTCACTTGATCTGAGCTTGATCAAGATTTTCCTGCACAAAGTTGCAAACAATTCACCGGTTCCACGACCTGCTTGCGAAATCCCCCGATCTCCAAACGCAACGCTGCGGCTGAATCTGTTCTGCAAATGTGACTCCCAAACCCTCAAGAACACACCAGTTCTTGAAGGACAAACCAGTAGGTTTTTCCTAGAAACCCCCTTCAATCTTCTACCCAGCTAGATCCTCGATCGTTCCACTGCAACCCACAGCTAGATCCTTGATCACACCACTGAACGTTATCTCAATGCTTCTTTAATCCAAAGAACAAGAATTGTTATGTGTAAATGTTCTTGAAAGAAGAGTGATTGAGAAGATGAAGAAGATGAAGTCTCTTTCAGGTTTCTATGTGCTCACTGACAATTGCTCCAACACTACTTTGATCTTGTGTTCAATTGTCTTTTTGCTCAATGAATTCGTGTTTTTGTTTTGCTGTTGAAACCTGTATATATGTGCTGCAAAACAGATTCTGTTATGACTTGAAACAACCTTGTGTATTGATACACAGGAGTGTGCATCGATGCATACTGTAAGTTGCATGAAGTTTGGTCAAATTAATCAATCATGTATCGATGCTGGAGTCGTGTGTATCGATGCATGTGGTATTTACACTAATCTGTATCGATGCTTAATGCTCATGTATTGATGCACAGGCTATCTCAAGTGGTCATGTATCGATGCAGAAGTCGTGTGTATCGATGCACAGAGTTTTTGCTCTTCCATGTATCGATGCATGGCTCGTGTGTATCGATACATACTGAACATAATTTGTTTTGACATTAATCAAGGCTGCATGTATCGATGCACAGATTCATGTATTGATACATACTGTTGCAAAATGCATTTTAATAGTTATTTTAAGGAATTTTTCAATGTACATATATATGTGTGGTTATGCAACAATAGAGTGGGATGAATCACAAAGTAAAAACACAATTATATCATGTAATGCAATGCACAACCAATTTGGATGATGTTCACACAATTTGCTATCATTAAAAGTTAATTCAAGTTAAAGAATTCTTTCACAAACTCCCCCTTTTTGATGATGGCAAATTCTTGGCAAGATGTGTGATACTCCCCCTGAGTTTGTGCATATCTGCATTTTCTCCCCCTTTGTCAACATCAAAAAGAGGAAGAACTATAGTTATCAAGTAGAAAGTGAAGCAGGGCATGGCAAAAAAGATAATACGCTATCAATCACACAGAAAGAAGCGGCAAGTTAAAGAATCATTCACAAAGAATCATTCAAAAGGTAAGGGCAATAACAAATAGAGATAAACAGAACCTTAAAAGCATTTAAAGTGTGCAAACGAGTTTAGAAGTTACATAAGCGAGAACAAGTAATGTGCAACCAAATGAAATGAAATGCATTGAAATGAAAGGTATGGTGGGTTAATTTGGATTGTGGCCACCACAGGATTCCTCATCATGTCTGTCGGGGTCTCGGTAGCTTGGCGGAGGTGGAGGAGGAGGCATCGTGTCTGGATTATGTCCCATGAAGGAGTATTGCCTAAACCGATTCTGAACCTCAACGCTTCGAAAGCTGTCCATAATCCCAGGATTTTCACGGCAGTCATCCATAAAGCTGGACATTTCGTTGTAGAACACTTGATGCCATTTGACCAAGTCTTGGTGCCAAGCATGTTGATTGTGATACATCCGTGTGTGCTCATCATGCCAATCCCGATGCTCATTGTGCCATTCAGTTTGTTGAACATGCCAGTACCGTGCTTCTTCATGGCGTTCTTTGTTGACGATTTCCATCTGTTGAAGCATGTGAGTGATGTCCGCATTTGGTGTTGAGGCTGAAGTACCACCGGCGAATGGAGGGGCTGTAGGTTCAGGTACGTAGTTGGTGGGAGACCACCTTCGTGGCACCCACTCACCCCAACCAGTATTGGCCTCAGCTTGAGGCACATCTGTTTCAGGCGCATCCTGCATTTCCTCATCAGGCTGTTCTTCAGCAACATGGATGCGTTCAGAAGGCACGTCAAAGTTGTAAATTCTGGTTTTGGATTTTCTTTCAAAAAAGTAGAAGCACTTGCGGTCTTTGTCCCATCGATAGCCCATATGCGAAAGAGTTGCAGAGTCAAACTCTTGAGCAGCAGACGGGGATAGAAGAGGAACAATAGGGATTGTAACTTTCCAAAACTTTAGAATTTTCATGACTTGAGAGGCATACCCTAGCGCTACAGTTTTGCTGTCTCGCACATAAAATAGACGTTTTACAAAGTAGTTCGCCCAATTTAAGTGAATCTTATTTTGCAGAATGTGGAGAAGATGTAGGCTAGGCCTATCCAACCGAGAGTGGCCACTGTTGGTTGGACGCAGAATGTGAGTAATGATCCAGTGAAGAATACGCGGAGTTTGTTTGATCATACCTGACGTGATGTGTTCGTCCTCACTCAACGGTCTATCAATCTTTAGGATAGAAGTTGTAAATTCCTTCAGGTCAAATTCAGGATCAAAATGCAGGTCATGCCAGGACTTGAAAGCCATCGACGGAAGCGGCATTTGAAACACCGTTTCCCAATTACTGGCTTCAAAGGTATATGTTCTAACTCCGATAGAACACCGGAACATATATCCTGTACCAGTGTGTAAACCAGCATAGAAGGCCCGGATGAAATCCTCATGATAGTCATCTTTTGTAGATAGAAAGAACCCAAGTCTTTGTGCATGTAACAGTTCAACTACTTCATTTAGGTGCAGATGAACAGCATCTGTTTGATCAAAGATATGGGGTTTTATTACCAACCTGGCCTTGAAGGATTCCTCAAATTCAGCAGCAATGGCAGGATGAAGAATGTCTAAGGCACTTGAAGGAACCTCTGGTGGTTGCTGAGACGTGCCGACTGCTTCCTTTCCCTTTCCTTTACCTTTGGTTCTGGCTGGAATGGTGCGTGGAGGCATGGTGATATGAGATTTAGGGTTTTACCAAGTTTGTGAGAGAGAGAAGATGAGAGGATTAGGGTTAGCCACTGGTTTAGGGGTTTTTGAGGACAGATGAGATGAAGTAATGAGATAGGAGATGATATGATTGGTTGATGTGTCGATGCATGAGAGAGAAAAAAAATGCAATTAATTCAGATGACAGCAGTAAGTATCGATGCAGAGAGTTATGTGTCGATGCCAAGTATTTGAAAATTGTGATTGTATCGATACATACGATGGATGCGTCGATGCCAAGGGTTTGCAATTTCCTTGTGTATCGATACATGCGATAGATGCATCGATGCATACTGAAGCAGTTTAAAAAAAATTGAGTTTCAGAGGATGTGTATCGATGCAGGCTTCGTAGGTGTCGATACATACTGATGCTGAACTGGTTTTTAATGGATTTTAATGCAGTATGATTATGCAGTTGCACTATGTCATGATAATTTTGCTCAAAAATCAGAGTGTTAATGAGCATACATTATAGACAGGAAGTATATTCAAGCAAGCTTTATATCAACTAGAGTAAGCACATTGGATCTAACAAACACAATCACTAATCAATAAGAAAATTGTAGAAAGGATTGATATTACCTCTGTTGGAGAGATCTTGTGAAGGATAATTGACATCTAAACAGTGCTTGGCACACACGGTGAGGCATGATATAATTAAGATGTAACGTGCTTATGACATCAAATGAGATAGATCTAAGATTCCTAATTCACGACGTATGTTGAAGAAAGATTCCGTTGCCAATGGTTTAGTGAAAATATCAGCAAGCTGATTTTTGGAATCAACGTGCTCAAAGACAACGTCTTCTTTTTCAACATGATCGCGAAGGAAATGATGTCTAATCTCTATGTGTTTAGTGCGTGAGTGTAAAACAGGGTTTTTAGTAAGGTTTATGGCACTAGTGTTGTCACATTTAATAGGAATACGTTTTAGTTGAATGTTGAAGTCTTGTAGTTGCTGCTTAAGCCATAAAATCTGAGCGCAACAACTACCGGCTGCAACGTATTCAGCCTCAGCAGTTGACAAAGCCACAGAAACTTGCTTTTTGCTGTGCCAACTGACTAAGGAGTTTGAAAAAAGGTGACACGTACTACTTGTACTTTTCCTATCTGATTTGTAGCCAGCGAAATCAGAATCGGAGTACCCTACTAGGCTACAATCACTTCCTTTAGAATACCAAAGCCCATATTTAGATGTTCCATGAAGGTATCTAAATATGCGCTTCACTGCTTTTAGGTGCGATTCTTTAGGATTTGATTGATAGCGTGCACACATGCAAACACTAAACATGATGTCCGGTCTAGAAGCAGAAAGATACAAGAGAGATCCGATCATACCTCTGAATCTTTTGACATCTACACACTTACCGTGCTCATCCTTTTCTAGATTTCCGTTGGTAGGCATTGGAGTGTCGATTGATTTTGAGTCATTCATTCCAAAGCGCTTGAGTAGTTCTCTGCAGTATTTTGTTTGACATACTGCAGTACCTTCCTCAAGTTGCTTTATTTGCAGTCCTAGGAAGTAGTTTAGCTCCCCCATTAGACTCATCTCAAATTCACCCTGCATAACCTTAGAAAATTCTTCGACCAAGTGTATGTTAGTTGAACCAAATATGATGTCGTCGACATAAACTTGAACTAAAAGAATGTGCTTTCCTTTGTGCTTAATAAAGAGAGTATTGTCCACTTTACCTCTTGAATATCCATGATCAATTAGGAATTTGCTAAGCCTTTCATACCAAACCCGAGGGGCTTGTTTAAGACCATACAAAGCTCTTTTAACTTGAAAACATGATCTGGATTTTCAGCATTTTCAAAACCGGGAGGTTGTGAAACATATACTTCTTCATTTATGACACCATTAAGAAAGGCACTATTTACGTCCATTTGGTAAAGCTTAAAATCCTTAGAACACGCATAGGCGAGCAAAAGACGTATAGCTTCGAGGCGAGCAACTGGAGCATAAGTTTCCTCATAGTCTATGCCCTCCTCTTGGTTATATCCTTGTGCTACTAAGCGTGCCTTGTTCCTAGTAATCACTCCGTTTTCATCAAGTTTGTTTCTAAAAACCCACTTAGTGCCTATGATATGATGATCTCGCGGACGAGGGACAAGTTCCCAAACGTCATTTCTTTTAAATTGATTAAGCTCTTCTTGCATGGCCATTAGCCAAAACTCATCAATCAAGGCATCTTTGGTATTTTTAGGCTCTACTTGTGAAACAAACGCGAAGTGAGAACAAAAGTTACTTATCTTAGACCGGGTCATTACTCCCTTTGAAATGTCTCCCAAAATGTTGTCAATGGGATGGTCTTTTGAGGATCTCCAAGCTGTTGGAAGATCATTCACTTCAGCTGTCTTTTCTTCCTCAATTTCTTCATGACTTGTATCTTCCTCCTTCTCATGGGCAGCTGTTTTGGACTGATCAATTTCCTCAACAGCTTCCTTGAGTATGTCTTCTGTAGATACACCTGCGTCATCAAAAGAAATACCTTTTCCGACATTTTTCGGATAAGACTCATCAAACGAAACATGAACCGACTCTTCAACAGTAAGTAAACGCTTATTATACACTCTATATGCTTTGCTTGACATTGAGTAACCAAGAAAAATACCTTCATCCGCTTTTGCATCAAACTTCCCAATGTTTTCCTTACCGTTATTCAAAACAAAACATTTACAACCGAATACGTGAAGATGTGACAAGTTTGGTTTTCTTCCTTTCAAAAGTTCATAAGGAGTTTTGTTCAAAATAGGGCGAATTAAAATTCTGTTTAGGACATAACAGGCTGTGCTAACAGCATCAGCCCAAAAGTATTTTGGTAATCCACCCTCATTAAGCATTGTTCTTGCCAACTCCTCTAAAACACGATTTTTACGCTCCACAACGCCATTTTGTTGTGGAGAGCGAGGAGCTGAAAAGTTATGCTCAATGCCATACTTGTCACAAAACTTCTCAAAGTGATAATTTTGAAACTCACCACCATGATCGCTACGAATTGTAACTATTTTGGAATTCATTTTGTTTTGGGACAGATTTGCAAAATTTTTGAAAGCAGAAAAAGTTTCATCTTTGCTATGAAGGAATATAGTCCAAGTGAATCTAGAGTAGTCATCAACTATTACAAAGCCATAGTAGTTTCCACCTAGGCTCTTTGTCCTGGAAGGTCCAAAGAGGTCCATATGGAGAAGCTCAAGGGGTCGTGAAGTTGAAATTACCTTTTTAGATTTAAAAGACACCCTTGTTTGCTTTCCCATTTGGCACGCGTCACATAGGTGGTCTTTTGAAAATTTTATTTTTGGTAGACCAACTACTAGATCCTTGGATACAACCTTGTTTAGCAAATCGAAGTTAACATGAGCTAAACGTCTATGCCAAAGCCAAGAATCATCATTCAAGGTGACTAGACATTTAGTATTTGTTAACGGTACATCAAACAAGTCAAGCATATAGATGTTGTTTACTCTTACACCCTTAAACACAATGTTTTGTTCAGCATGTTCAATTATGCAGCAAGTTTTTGAAAACGAAACTTTATAACCCATGTCGCATAGTTGACTTATGCTCAACAAGTTGTGTTTAAGTCCCTCAACTAAATGGACATTTGAAATAGTAGTGGTGGAGGGATTACCTACACTACCTTTGCCGAGTATGGCTCCTTTGTTGTTGTCTCCATAAGTAACATATCCCTTCTTCTTTGCCTTGAAGTCTATAAAAAGCGATATGTCACCGGTCATGTGCCTTGAGCAGCCGCTGTCAAGAAACCACCTTCTATCCGCGGAGGCAAGGCACTCATCCTACAACATCAAAAGAGAGAAGTTGGTCCCCAATTTTCATTGGGTCCAAGAGGGTAAGTGTTAACATGGTTGCCTTTTGGCTTCCATTGATAAATACCTTTAGGGACTAGAAATCTTCTAAATTTGCATTTCTCAATGGTATGGCCAGCATGGCAACAATAATGACATAAACGATGATGATATGTTTGTTGTTTCTTGTTCATTGAATCCTTTAAAATAAAAGAGTATTTTGCATATGGAGGATTCAATGACTTCTTAAACAACTTGGAGTCAACGGCATAAGTAATTTTAGGTTGTAGCGCTTTCTCTAGTTTGACCTTAAGAGTGTTTACCTCTTTTTGCCAAACATAACAAGCGTCACAATACCTAACTCTACTACATCCGTCAATGTCAATAGTTTTTGAATTTTCTGCAATACTAGTTTTCAATGCTTCTAAATCAATTTCAGCTTTGTTTACTTTACTTTCCAAAAAAGAGAAGATATGTTTGTCGGAAGCCAATCGTTTAAAAGCATCTACAGCTTCGTTATGCAGTTTTTCAAAAGCTATTTTTAATTCCGAAAAAGACATAGAGGAGAAGTTATTGAAGTAGGCTTGTTTCACCTTTTTGTCATTGTCTTTCTTCTTGTGGTAGGACTGATTTTTTGTGTGAGCCATAAGGCACAGATTTGCAGCTTCATCATCATCACTTGAGCTTTGTGTGCTTGATGAGTCACTATCACTTTCCCATGCAATATACGCTCTCCTTTGCTTGCTGTACCCTTTTGGTGAGTCTTTTCTTTGGTCCTTATACTTCATAGGGCAGTCCGTTTTAAAGTGTCCGGATTTACCACAATTAAAGCATGATCCTCTTCCTCTACTTTTCTTGTTTTCTTCTTGTTTCGAATTTGTGGATTATCTTCGAAACTTCATGAGATTTTTGTCAGAATGCTTGACTCCATTCTTTCGAATGAATCTATTGTATCTCCTTACAAACAGTCCCATTTCCTCATCATCCGTGTCTTTGTCACTACTTGAATCATTGTCGCTTTGCTCTTTTCGTGAGGACTTAGAGCTAGAAGCCACAAGAGCTATTGGCTTCTTCTCTCCCTCTTTGTCTCTTTTCTTTTCCTTCTCTTTCTTACTTTTATTCTCATATTTTTCAAGACTTTCCAAAGCTTGTTGATGTTCTTCCAGCTTTCCAAACAGTGTTGTAATTGTAAGTCTTGTAAGATCGTTGGCTTCCTTGATTGCTGTAACTTTAGGTTGCCACTCCCTGCTAAGACACCTGAGAATTTTATTAGTAGCAATTTCATTGGAAATAGGTTTTCCAAGAGCATTCAATCGGTTAGTTAGATGGGTGAATCTCTTTTGCATGTCGGAGATTGATTCTCCTTGTTTCATGCGAAAGAGCTCAAATTCTTGATTGAGTGTATTAATGCGGGACTGTTTTACTTCAGTAGTGCCCTCATGAGCAATTTCTAAAGCGTCCCACATTTCTTTAGCTGTCGTGCAATGTGATACTCGATAATATTCATCAACACCAAGTGCTGAAATTAACATGTTTCGAGCTCTCCAATCACACGACCACTTTTTTTCATCTTTCTCATTCCAATCATCTTCTGGTTTAGGTACTATGGCGCCAGCCGCATTGGTCATTGTAATTTGAAACGGACCGTTTTCAATGGCAGCCCATACTAACCTATCCACAGAATTTATATGAACTCGCATGCAGTCTTTCCAGTAGCCATAATTTTCACCGTTGAAAATAGGCGCTCTATTATACGCCCCCTTTGGTTCAGAATCCATACTGTTACAGGCAGCCACAGAGCACCAGCGAACCGGCGCTCTGATACCACTTGTTAGACGGTGTGGCTAGTGATCGAGAGGGGGGGTGAATAGATCACCTCTTTAAAAATTAACGGATTTAACGTTTAATCAGAGTTTTCAAAAGCAGCGGAAAAAGCAGTCCCGAATCGACTTCCGTCTATTCTGAACTGCTACTAGAAAGCCGGACACGCAAGTGCAGTTGCTGGATTTTAATGAGAATGACAGAAATAATACACACAGAATATTAACAGATTGAATGCGCTTATCCTCAAATACTATTTCCAATGAACACAATCAAGTTAACCGTTTTGTCAAACAGTTGGTGTGTGAGTGTTTGATGATGAACAGCAATGGTGTATGACTAAAGATTTTGTTATCACTGCTGTCCAGAAATATAATCAATCACCACACACTAACAGAATTTGCAAAACAACATTTGAAACGTAAAGAAGATTAAGGTAAAAGTAAGATACGCAGAGATTTGTTAAGGAAGTTCCCCACGTCGTCCTCGCGTGTGGGTACGTCTCCCTCTCAATTTCAAATGAAATTGAGAACTTTGATTATCAATTATTGCCGAATCCGTTGATACAAGGTTTTGATACAAAGACAGAATTTCTAATCTCCAAGAACCTCTTCTTGTATAAACCTTCACTTGATCTGAGCTTGATCAAGATTTTCCTGCACAAAGTTGCAAACAATTCACCGGTTCCACGACCTGCTTGCGAAATCCCCCGATCTCCAAACGCAACGCTGCGGCTGAATCTGTTCTGCAAATGTGACTCCCAAACCCTCAAGAACACACCAGTTCTTGAAGGACAAACCAGTAGGTTTTTCCTAGAAACCCCCTTCAATCTTCTACCCAGCTAGATCCTCGATCGTTCCACTGCAACCCACAGCTAGATCCTTGATCACACCACTGAACGTTATCTCAATGCTTCTTTAATCCAAAGAACAAGAATTGTTATGTGTAAATGTTCTTGAAAGAAGAGTGATTGAGAAGATGAAGAAGATGAAGTCTCTTTCAGGTTTCTATGTGCTCACTGACAATTGCTCCAACACTACTTTGATCTTGTGTTCAATTGTCTTTTTGCTCAATGAATTCGTGTTTTTGTTTTGCTGTTGAAACCTGTATATATGTGCTGCAAAACAGATTCTGTTATGACTTGAAACAACCTTGTGTATTGATACACAGGAGTGTGCATCGATGCATACTGTAAGTTGCATGAAATTTGGTCAAATTAATCAATCATGTATCGATGCTGGAGTCGTGTGTATCGATGCATGTGGTATTTACACTAATCTGTATCGATGCTTAATGCTCATGTATTGATGCACAGGCTATCTCAAGTGGTCATGTATCGATGCAGAAGTCGTGTGTATCGATGCACAGAGTTTTTGCTCTTCCATGTATCGATGCATGGCCCGTGTGTATCGATACATACTGAACATAATTTGTTTTGACATTAATCAAGGCTGCATGTATCGATGCACAGATTCATGTATTGATACATACTGTTGCAAAATGCATTTTAATAGTTATTTTAAGGAATTTTTCAATGTACATATATATGTGTGGTTATGCAACAATAGAGTGGGATGAATCACAAAGTAAAAACACAATTATATCATGTAATGCAATGCACAACCAATTTGGATGATGTTCACACAATTTGCTATCATTAAAAGTTAATTCAAGTTAAAGAATTCTTTCACACTATTCGACCCATTCGATTAGCCAATAACTCATAAATTTGGTTTGCATTCGCAATCATGTGTGTCATACCCCAATTTTGTCCGGGTGTTTTAAATTCATCTAATACAAGTCCATTTGTTAAGTTTTATATTTTTTACTCATATGTATTTTTATCATCAAATAAAGTCACTATAATCATGCATATATATGCATTATAGTAAAAAAAAAGTCAACATAAAGTCAACATTTTACATGTTGAAGAAATTGACAAAATTGCATTTTTTTCATTATGCATTTAAAAAAAAAAGTCATGATCATTTGATTTATCATCCAAATATTCATTTTAATTTTATTAATCATTTTCATGCATCATAAAATAAAAATCAATGTTTCAAGAATGTCCAAAATATCTCTCATTTATTACATCATTATTCCATGTATATATTACATCATTATGTCAATCATATATTATATTATTATTTACTATTTAATTAAATGAGTTTCTAAAAGGTACTCAGAGTCTTTTCATAATTCATAAACTAGCCTTTCTAGAGCCTATAAATAAACTTTATTCCATTCACAAATGACGCCACCAATCACTCACAAACACGAAGCCAAAACTCTCTTCATTTTCTTTCAAGTCATTTATTTCTTTTTATTGAAAATATAGACTCTTATGTTTGTTCTTTATTTAATTCTATTGCATTTTTACTCTTACTTTATTTATTTAGTACCTTAATCATCACTATTTTGCATGGAAACTCAATTGATTTTAAATCAAGAGTTGAAAAGTATTCTTGAACCTCCATAAACAAAAGTGATTTGTTGTTGTTTAGATGACTCTTATGCTTGTTCTTTATTTAATTATATTTCATTTTTACTCTTATTTTATTTATTTAGTACCTTAATCATCACCATTATAAATTGGAAACTCAATTAATTTTAAATCAAAAGTTGAAAAATATTCTTGAACATCCATAAGCAAAAGTGGTTTATTGTTGTTTAAATGACTCTTATATTTGTTCTTTATTTAACTCAATTGTATTTTTACTTTTGTTGTATTTATTTAGTACCATAATAATCAACATTTTGTATGGAAACTCAATTGATTTCAAAATCAAGAGTTTAAAGTGTTCTTGAACCTCCATGAACAAAAAGGGTCAAATGAAAATTGATGCTTGCTTTACATAAATAATATATTCAATAACTTCTCAACATCACCCCGAGCATGAATTCATAGTTTGTTTGTCATAAGGGTGGATAAAATGGTCAAATCAAGCAAATATATGTTGCTGCATTTTTATTGATATTCAAATTTTTTTGTTATTTATTTGCTGATTTTGAATATACCATTGTGTTTATGAGATCGAGTAGATAAATTTTTATTATTTATTTGCTTAATTCCATGAAAAATTGAGGAATATATGGTGTTTTTACGTTTTCGTTGTAACAATTTTCTTCCATTTTTTTACTACAGGAATAGTAACCAAATGTGGGCTTGAGGAAGATGATGTTTCCCACACCCCTTAATTGCTCAACACACCCATGTGGAACCCCCCCCCCCCCCCCCCCCCCCCCCCACTCCTTTGGGGCTAGAGCATTTTTTTAGCTACACCCCTAATTTTTAGCCTATTTTTCTCTTTTGTATATATTTTTCATTTATTATTTTCTTATTACTGCTTTATTTATTTATTTTTGTTCTTTATTTTATTTCCTTTAGTTTTTTTAAAATTCTTTTATCCCTTGTATTGATAGTGCGCCCCTCCCTTTTATTATTTCTTTTACCTTTTTTATTGCTTTATTTTTTAGTTTACTTTATTGTATTTTTGATTGATGCATAATTGTTAATCCAAAAAGACAAAATGACCAATAAAATTAACCTTTCAAAAATACTAAGATAAAAGGCGTTTGATCAACATCAAATATATTTTTCAAAATCCCACTAAGTTTTTTTCTTTAATAAGCACCTCGTATCATTTCAAACCATTTCACATACCATTTTCACTAATGCGATAAAACACTCGATCAACATCGAGTTTCTCTTCCGCTTTCTTAACTTGTTAAACTTGTTTCCTAACAAATACGAAATAAATGGGTCCTTGGAGTCTCGCACTCCTTGAATCCTTGAATGATTTCTCTCGAGGCACACGTCTTGGGTTAGCTTTTCATTCACTCTTTTTGTTTCTAAAACACATAAAAACTTGGACCAAAAGAGGGCTCATTGGAGTCTAGCATTTTGGTGGATCTTTTGAACAATATTTTGAATGTTCATTGTCCATCAAACAATTTTATGAATATATTGAATGAAAAGGTATTGTTCGAGTCTATCATTCCGATAATACCCTGATTCATTGGTTCCAAGGCTCACGTCTTGTTCTTACAGAATATTCGTCATTCACCTAAAAATCATACAACACGTCAACTTTAACTTATTCTCTCGCCCCCGTGCGATCGAAAACCTTACATAATAGGACATTTTTCTAATCCCTTCTAACGCATACAAACTTGCGCTTAAGCCTCCTTCGCGAATAAGCAAGCCATGTTTTACCGTTGTAATATGATCTAGACACGTGTTCACCATAACACAACTTTAATCAAACTCTTTTCTCGCCCCCGTGCGATTGAAAACCTTTTCAAAAACGGACATTGTTTAGCCCTTTATAATGCGTATACAAACTAACTCTAAAGCCTTCACCGTGAGTATACAAGTCAATGTTTAACTATTAGAATACAACCAAAACACTCGTCCTCTAAAAACAATCAACCAACACTTTTGGCTACCCCGAACTACGAATGTTCTGATTTCCTTATTGCACTATAAGGATAGTGTAAGACCCCAATTTTGACCCTAAGATCCCTCATGGCATCATAACATTGCATTTGCATTGCGTCAAGGATCTTTAGCATCTTGGTTCCCTTTGCCTTTGGGTGGGACTCCTTGTGATAGGTTTGAGATCACCAAGCATGCTTGAATTATACATCATTGTTTCTCTTACTTTTGTTTACTAACCAAAAGCACAAAAATGTGTCACTAACATCTTTTGTTTGAAGCTTGAGTATCATCCAAGACACTTTGTGGGTTCTATTTAGATGATCAGTCAACACAAGGGAATGGCTTGAGATACTTCCAATAGGTTCAAATGGGGTATATTCGTCAGTCAAAACGTTAATCTTGAAGGAGCAAAAGTTTGTTCGTGAGCTGTCATGCTCGCTAGGCGAGCAGAATGGGTCGCCTAGCGAGTCCCAAGAAAAGCCACAAGAATCACCTACGCTCAGAGGAATTTCTTGAACTGTCATGCTCGCTAGGCGAAGCCCACGTGTTTAAAAAAAAAGAACGAAAAAAAAATAAAATAATAAATAAATAAATAAAATATAACAGAAAAATTTTGGACTTGGGCCTCTCTCATTTTATCCCACAGGTCCACAAAAATTAGGTTATAAATTCAGAGTTTCAGTGAAACAAAAGGTCATTCTATTCCTATTACCCTGGCAGGGAAAAAGATAGTGAGAGAAGAGCTAACAGAGTTCAGAGCAACCTCCAGAGACTGAAGGGAACTCATCGGCAAAGAACCAATTCCCTCTCATATAAACCCTCAGATTGCTTTGCAAACCCAACCGGGCAATTCAATTTCATTCGATCTCTCCAGTCAGGTTTGCCTTATTCCCATTACTTTATGCTTTTAATTTGAATGCTCTGAATGTATGAGGTATTATGGGTGAATTTGATACCCTTTTGATGCATGTGTTTGACAAGAGGTTTAGGCCTCATACCCTTGGTTGCTTTTTGTGAGCTTTTTGTGAATTTTAATGGCATGGTTCATGTGGTTACATTTTGATTTGGGGGCAACTCTTGATTACCCTATCTTGTTTCTCTAACCTGTTTGTTGAGTTTTGTTTTGTGAGGGCTCATATGACTCTTGCAGAGATGGCTTGCCTGGTGTTCCACTTTATTTGTGGGATACCACCTGGAGGTTTATTCTGATTAGCTGTACTGACTCACTTTCTTTGATGGTGTTTAGCTTGGAAGAGTCTTTGGGTTTCTTATTTATCTAATTGTTGTTACTCTCGATTCCTTTACTTTTCCCGCATGTTACCAATTTCTTAGGTTTCGTATAGCCTCTCGTGGCATGTCATTTAACGTAGCGCGGTTCCTTCATCTAGGACTGCCTTTTTGCCTGAGAATCCCTAAACACCCCAAACTCATTGATTTTTCTTCTCCTAAAAACACGTTATCTCCTTCTACTACAGGCGAGTAAGTCTCCAAAGGTCGAGCATCCGGTAGATTGCGTAGTAACGTCGTTCACCCCAAAACACAACCCTTACCCCATAGGTGGTCGAACTACGTTTTCCTCTGATTTTCATCCCAGATGAGATACGTAGGCATAAGACTTGATGTCTTAGCGAGCACACTCCTCCTTAACCCCTAGGTAGTCGAGCTACGAAGACTCTGATTCTCAAATTCAGATGAGATACGTATGCAGTGGATGCGACGTCCGTGCGAGTCATTTTCTTTTGACCCTTCTTTTAGTAAGTAGTACATTAGATAAACATACACGCTTTTCTCATCCCTTCAATCATGTTTGCACAAATAAATTTTCAAAAAAAAACAACAACCTTTGCAACAAATGTGAAAAGGGCTCCCTAGGAGTACCTAGGATGCTTTGGGTGCCTAACACCTTCCCATTGCATAACCAACCCCCTTACCCAAATCTCTGACATTTTTACTAGTTTTTGATTCGATAAAACTTTTAGGTTTTTGTTCGCTTTCTAACCATTCCTTTGGATAAATAGAAGTGCGGTGGCGACTCGACTTGTATGATTTACCTTGGATTTAGTCAATATCTCTAATGGTAACGAATACCCCGCTACAGAAAAGTGGCGACTCTGCTGGGGAGTGTATTTGCCTAGTGGGTTTTGCCTACTTTTCATATTTGTTGTATTGTATTGTATATATTTTTTTGTGACATATTTTTGTGCAATTTGGGATTACTGTATTGTATGTAATGATTGAATTGTTTGAATATTAATTCCTTGTATGCTTGGTGATCTTCGTGAGATGAGTTCTATACCCGAACTCGAGTGCACTCAGGATAGGAGAATGGCATAGTCTTGTCGACTTGTGAGGAGTTATTCCTTAGCAAGTTGACTTGCAAGCCCATTCACTTGGTAGAGGTCATGTTGGGATTGATAATGTCACACAAGTAAGTTGTGGTTAGACATTACTCTTTCCAATATAGACCTTAGAAGCCAAGGACCTCAGTTTACCAAGCTCATCTTGGCCTATTCTTAGGATGTAGTGCGAAAGTCGTTCAAGTGTAAGATTTGATACGATTGTTACGCGATACTACACTCATAAGAGTTTGTCTTGAGAATATTTTTGGAATACGAGTAGTCGTTTCTCTGATAATATCCAAAAGATGGGATGATGACTATGGGAACCTTTTGTAGAACATGTTCGACAGGTTTAAACCTTAGTACACTCCCTTTGGGTGGTTCTTAACCTAAACTCCATGCTCGTGACTTGCAACAAACCCTTGATTCATGGTTGATCCGTTCAGGTATCCTTAATATCAATGGAACTTGGGTGTTGATAAGGTGTAAACCATAATCCACCAAAATGGATGGTTGATATTAAGGATAACATGATCCATCCCAT
This sequence comes from Lathyrus oleraceus, assembly GCF_024323335.1. NCBI lineage: Eukaryota > Viridiplantae > Streptophyta > Magnoliopsida > Fabales > Fabaceae > Lathyrus > Lathyrus oleraceus. The sequence continues at coordinate 442,277,251 of NC_066582.1, read as the reverse complement.
GACCTTTGTTTGGTGTGCTTTGCTTGATCCTTGAGTGCGATTGTTGCATTCATGCATTCATGCACCCATTTGCATTCATATCATCAAAATAATGAGAAAATTTTCAAGGAACTTAAGAGGTTTATTTGCAAAATTTTCAGACATGGAAAGACAAAGAAGGAATACAAAGAAGTACAGTTTCAGACAACCAGACTTGAAAGAGTTAAGGAATTTGACATCTTATGTATTAGATCCCTTGGGTTTCAAAGCTCGTTTTGGGAAGCTTCTTCCTCTTCTGACTACTCAGGTGGATGAAGGATTGATGAGTGTATTGGTGCAGTTTTACGATCCCTTGTACCGTGCTTCACGTTTCCGGATTTTCAGCTTTTGCCTACCCTTGAGGAGTATGCTTACCTTGTGGGTATACCTATTCTAGACCAGTTGCCGTTCAGTGGCTTGGAGAGTATTCCTACTTCTCAAGAGATAGCAGACATGTTACACATAGATGAATCTCTGGTTGATGCTCATATAACTACCAAACGAGGAATTCAAGGTCTCCCTTCTGAGTTCCTCATTGCTCAAGCTACTATGTATGGGAAGGCCATGAGTGAGGACGCCTTTGAGGTCATATTTGTACTTCTCATCTATGGGCTAGTGTTATTCCCCAACATCGACAAGTTTGTGGATGTGAACGCTATTAGGATCTTCTCTACTCTTAATCTCGTTCCGACTCTGTTGGGCGATACCTACTTCTCTTTGCATATGAGGAATGCAAAGGGTGGTGACGCCATTGTGTGGTGTTTGCCTCTGTTGTATAAGTGGTTTATTTCTCACTTACCTCAGACGGTCGCTTTCAAGGAGAATAAGGAATGTATACGGTGGTCCACGAGACTTATGTCTCTCACTAATGATGATATCTCTTGGTATAACCATGTGTATGATGGTGTGCAGATTATCGACTCTTGTGGCGAATTCTCCAATGTACCTCTTCTTGGTACATGTGGTGGGATTAACTACAATCCTGTTTTGGCACGTCGGCAGCTTGGGTTCCCCTTAAAGGATAAACCCAATAACATTCTATTAGAGGGTGTATTCTTTTAGGATGGTAAAGATCCCCAAGGCTTTAAAGCTAGGATAGTCCGCGCTTGGCGCAAGATTCATAAGAAAGGAAGGAAAGAGTTGGGTCCTAAGAATTGCATCGCTTTGGAGCCTTACACTGTTTGGGTTAGGAAGAGGGCGTCTGAGTATCTCATGCCTTACGAGTATCCGAGACCTACACCTATGATTATGGCTGGGCCTTTAACCCTCCCTAATCAAGGAGTAGAGGAGTTGAGAGACGAAGACCGTTCACGTGCCTGGATCCGTGAACGTGAAGAGTTGCTTCAGCAGATTAAGGAGAAGGATGCGTTGATTGAGTTTCTTGAGCATCAGGTTATTGATGACCCTGATGATGTATGGACTTCTCTACTTCCTCAGTCTCCTAAGTTCTGGAAGAGGAAGTATGATCGACTCGCCAAAGAGAAGGCTGATATGGAGGCAGCCTACGAGAGGGAGGTGAAGAGGCTTCGCGCATCTTATCTTCCTGTGTCCCGAGCTTTAGATGATTGTTTCTAGGGATCCATAAGACGATTATTTTCCTTTTCTCTTGTATATGATTGACGATGCTTCACTTCTTTTCCCTGATATTATTTGATGAGATATTTCCATATGTGATAAAATGCTTAATATTTCCAAAATTTGCAAATAAAACTCTAAAGTTCCTTTGAAATAAAAAACAAATCATATGCACAAACATTGCATGCATCATATGCATAAGCTGGTTTTGTTTCCGGTCCCTTGCCCTGTGGTCTAACTCTGTGTCCTTCATTTATTTTGAAGACAAGCTGACTCACCGGTACTACACTAGAGCCAACATTTCAAGACTGATGGATCACTTAGAGCAAGAGAACCGCGAGCTGAAAGAGGAAGTGGCCAGATTGACTGCCCTAATGGAGTCACTCATGGCTGCCCAGAGCCAGTCTTCTCCGACACCTTCAACTCCTCCCTAGAGGACAGTTATCTCCGAGATTGTCTCCTCTACTGTGCCCGCTGCCAGTGCACATTTTGTTCCAACAGCCATGCCAACCGGGTTCCCGTGGGGGATGCCTCCCAATTTCATGCCTGAGGGTCCTGTTCCTACCTTTGCTTCTCTGCCGGCATCTAGCCCGGTCCTTGTCGTTCCTCCTCCTGTCGTGCATACTTTGCCCAGGGTAGATGACACCATCTATCATTCTGAGCCGTCTGAGGGTCCAGATGTTTATGAGAAGATGGATGTTATGAACGATCAATTTCTTGAGCTTCACAAGGAATTGAAAACTCTCAGAGGGAAGGATCTTTTCGGCAAGTCTGCTGCCGAACTCTGCTTGGTTCCAAATGTGAAGATCCCTGTGAAATTCAAGGTCCCTGATTTTGAAAAGTACAAAGGAAATACTTGTCCTCTCAGCCACCTGGTCATGTATGCCAGGAAGATGTCGACTCAAACCGATAATGACCAGCTACTCATCCACTACTTTCAGGACAGTCTGTCCGGTGCCACTTTGCATTGGTACATGGGTTTAGACAGCGCGAACATCCGATCCTTCAATGATCTCGGTGAAGCCTTCGTCAAGCAGTACAAGTACAACGTGGATATGGCTCCCGATAGAGATCAATTGAGAGCCATGTCCCAGAAGGATAAAGAAACATTTAAGGAGTACGCCCAGAGGTGGCGAGAGGTGGCAGCACAGATCGTGCCTCCGCTAGAAGAGAAAGAGATGACTAAGATCTTTTTGAAGACTTTAAGTTCTTTTTATTATGAGAGGATGATTGCTAGCGCTCCTTCTGACTTCACCGAGATGGTGAATATGGGGATGCGTCTAGAAGAAGGGGTCCGTGAAGGACGATTAACCAGAGAAGAAGGCTCTTCTGCCAAACGTTATGGGGCGTTTGCAAAGAAGAAAGATGGAGAGGCACATGTTGTGATCTCCCATGAGAAACCAAGAAGACCCTCTATGAGGAGGAAGACTGTGCGTCCCGCCAGTAACCAGCACCAGGAGGCTCATATAGCACCTGTTTTCAGAGACAATCAACAGTATCAGCAACATAGTAACAATCAACAACCACATCCGCAATATCAGCAACAACAGCACCGACCGCAGCAGCAGGCCTACCAGCCTCGAAACAGTAATCAAACCAGCACGAGTTACGAGAGGAAAAGGGTCACCTTTGATCCTATTCCTATGACATACGCAGAGTTATATCCCTCTTTGATAGAAAGGAAGCTGATTACTCCGAGAGACCCACCGGCTATACCTGCTAACCCCCAGTGGTGGTATAAGCCTGAGTTACATTGTGTTTACCATTCTGGTGCTCCCGGCCATGACGTGGAGAATTGTTACCCTTTGAAGACCAAGGTTCAAAACCTTGTGAGGTGTGGTATTCTATGTTTTAAGGACGTAGGCCCTAATGTGAAGAAGAACGCATTGCCCGAACATGGGAAATCTGTCAACATGGTCCAGGGTTGCCCTGGAAAATACAAGGTTAAATATGTCAGTCATATTCAACAGTCTCTGGTCCAGATGCATCGTTTGTTGTGTGACTACACTCATTATGAGCATGACCATGATAGATGCCGAGTCTGCTCTGTTAACCGATTGGGTTGTTGTCAGGTGCGCAAGGATGTTCAGGAAATGTTGGACGAAGGAGTCATTGAGATCCTTCAAAACAGGAATGTTGATGAAAATGAGCTTGAGGTCAATGTGATCTCCCCAGTGTTCCGGATACCCAAGCCTGTTATCATCAAGTACAATGGTAGCAAGCAGAAGGCTTCTCCCGCCCTGATCATTAAGCCTGCTGGTCCTGTGCCTTACTCCTCTGAAAAGGCAGTTCCCTATCGCTACAACGCCGTAGCAGTAGAGAATGGGAAAGAGGTGTCCTTGCCCTTTTCTTCTGTTGTGAATATTGCCGATGTTAGCGGTTTGACCCGTAGTGGTCGTGTATTTTCAGCACCTCCCAAGCCCCAGGCTAAGGCTGATTTTGTTGAAAGCCCGATTGGGAATGCTGTGAGCACTCCGAATCCGGCACCTATTGTTAAACCCTCCTCTACGTTGATAACTCCTACTTCTGTTGGCCCAAGCGGCAATGTGAAAGAAGACTGCGATGAGATGCTGAGGCTCATCAAGAAAAGCGAGTACAATGTTGTAGACCAACTTCTACAAACACCATCCAAAATATCTGTGTTATCCTTACTCTTAAATTCAGAACCACACCGAGAGGCTCTGCAGAAGGTGTTAGATGTGACATATGTAGATCACGATGTCACTTTGGAGCAATTCGATAGCATTGTTACAAACATTACTGCTTGCAACAACCTGGGCTTTTGTGACTCTGATCTCCCTGAGGAGGGAAGAGACCACAACTTGGCATTACATATATCTATGGGTTGTAAAGACGACGCCATGTCCAATGTACTGGTGGACACCGGGTCATCATTGAACATATTACCAAAGTCCACTCTCTCAAAGCTATCATATCAAGGGCCTCTCATGAGGCAGAGTGGGGTAGTTGTGAAGGCTTTCGATGGGTCTCGCAAAACTGTGATTGGGGAAGTTGATCTCCCAATCAAGATCGGACCAAGTGATTTCCAGATTACCTTCCAGGTTATGGACATTCACCCATGGTATAGTTGTCTCTTAGGCAAACCATGGATTCACGAGGCAGGCGCCGTGACGTCCACCCTACACCAGAAATTGAAATTCGTGAAAAACAAGAAGCTGGTGGTGGTAGGGGAAGAAAGGGCTCTCCTGGTTAGCCATTTGTCTTCCTTCTCTTATATAGATGCTGAGGTTGAAATTGGAACTCCTTTCCAAGCTTTATCTATAGCTGAGCCTATTGAGAAGAGAACTCCTTCATTTGCTTCCTACAAAGATGCAAAGCTAGCCATTGAGCGTGGTGCAACCACTGGTTTAGGAAAAATGATTGAGTTAGAAGACAACAAGTCCCGGGCTGGCATAGGTTTTTCTTCTGGTACTTTCAACAAACAAGGGTTATTCAAGAGTGGAGGTTTTATCCACACCGGTCAAGATGAGGAGGTTGTTGCCGTTTTAGAAGAAGATACAAAGGATTCTGGCAACTTCATCATCCCTGGTGGGGTCTGCAACAATTGGGTCGCTGTGGATATTCCAACAGTTGTCCATAAGTTAACGTTGATTTCTAAACCCATTGAACATAATGACCCAACACCATCTCCCAATTTTGAATTCCCTGTATTTGAGGCGGAAGAAGATGATGTTGAAGAGATTCCTGATGAGATCACCCGGCTACTTGAGCATGAAGAGAAGATCATTCAGCCGCATCTTGAGAATCTGGAAACAGTCAACTTGGGGTCTGAAGATTGTGTGCGAGAGGTAAAGATTGGGGCACTTCTGGAAGAATCTATTAAGAAGGGGTTGATTAAGTTGCTACGAGAATATGTTGACGTCTTTGCCTGGTCATATGAAGACATGCCTGGTCTAGATACTGATATTGTGCAACATTTCCTACCTCTAAAGCCTGAGTGCATGCCTGTAAAGCAGAAGCTCAGAAGAACTTATCCTGATATGGCAGTGAAGATCAAAGAGGAAGTTCAGAAGCAAATTGATGCGGGGTTCCTGGTGACTTCTATATATCCTCAATGGGTGGCCAATATTGTGCCCGTGCCTAAGAAAGATGGAAAAGTCCGGATGTGCGTGGACTATAGAGACTTGAATAAAGCTAGTCCTAAAGATGATTTCCCTCTACCACATATTGATATGTTGGTAGACAATACAACTAAATTCAAGGTCTTCTCATTTATGGATGGATTTTCCGGATATAATCAGATTAAAATGGCACCCAAGGATATGGAGAAGACAACATTCATCATACCTTGGGGAACATTCTGTTATCGAGTGATGCCCTTCAGTTTGAAGAACGCCGGAGCCACGTGTCAACGAGCTATGACCACCTTGTTTCATGATATGATGCACAAGAAGATTGAGGTATACGTTGACGATATGATCGCTAAGTCAAGATCGGAGGCTGTACTCCCCGTAGAGGTGGAGATCCCGTCAATGAGAGTCTTGATGGAAGCCAAGTTGACTGATGCTGAATGGGTTCAGAGTCGTTATGACCAGCTGAACTTGATAGAAGAAAAGAGATTGACCGCCATGTGCCACAGTCAGTTATATCAGCAAAGGATGAAGAAAGCTTTTGATAAGAAGGTCAAGCCTCGTGTGTTCCGAGAAGGTGACCTTGTGCTCAAGAAAGTCTAGTCTTTCGCGCCCGATTCCAGGGGCAAGTGGACTCCAAACTATGAGGGTTCGTATGTTGTTAAGAGAGCCTTTTCAGGCGGTGCTTTGATACTTACAACTATGGATGGGGAGGATTTCACTCGTCCTGTGAATTCAGATGCAGTCAAGAAATACTTCGCCTAAAAAAACAGAAAAAAACTGAATAGCTCGCTAAGTTGAAAACCCGAAAGGGCGGCTTAGGCAAAAATGAGCGTCTCGGTGGATTGAAAACCCGAAAGGGCGATCCAGGAAAAAGTTAGAGACACAAAAAATATATAATAATGATATATGTATCCCGCTAGATTGAGTACCTCATCCTGGGGCAATCTAGGCAAAAATTAGGGATTTGGCAAGTAACTGCATCCTGACAAGACTTTGTTCTACAACTGTCGTCCGTCAGAGATCCTTGCTCATTATCAGCCAAAGTTTCAAATACATCGGATTCAGAATTGGTGGAGAAATGGTCATTATGTTCAATGTAGCCCTTTTCCAATATATATCACCAATTTCAAATTTGTAAAGATCTATGGAGTCTTGCCATTCGCAGACTACCATTCTATCAAATAAATTTGAGCCTTTTATCCAATTATTGGCACTCTTATCTGTTTCTATTCAACAAATGTTTTGCATGTTTTGATTAAGAAAATATCATTGTTTTAAACGATCAAATTTTTTATAATTTGTTTTTAAACAAAGTGAACATTCACAATGACGAAAGGATACTTAGGAGATCCTCAATGCTCTCCCAAGGGTGGTACGATCCCCAACAGGGTAAGATTTTTGTCCATATTCCTGGCATGACTGTATCTCCTCCCTCCGGAACCCCTTGTGGTTTATCCTACCAAGTGGATTGCTTGTTGAGAGTCACCTCTCTTCCCTCCAGCAGAGTAGCAATCTTTCTTCCTCAGCAGCTTGGATCTTTTTGGGCAAGAGCGGTATTTGGTGGTTGATCCCGATAAATCCTTTATCTCCTCGGATAGATTCCCCAGTAGAGTTGTTGGTATGGTGGACCTTGTCTGTGATAACTCTCGTCCCCAGCTAGAATGATTGATGATTCATCCCCTGAAGAGTTCTTTGCTTCCTGGTATCTCTGATCCCCAGCAGATTGGATACTCCCCGATGAACTTGGCTTTCTCTCTTGAGATGTAGTACCGGGTGGTTGATTCCTGGACCTGGTTGTGTTAAATATGTCTGTCTGTCAGCATACATCATACATAAACCATGCATATTCATGCATAATTATAACATTCCGATATTCATATTGCATTCTTTGCCATATATCGTTGTTTGTTGTCTCCTGCTATTTGGTGATATACTTCCCTAAGCAGACATGTGTGTCTGATCTCTCCATATAGAGTCAACTCCATAGGCAGAAAGCGTCTATCCTTTCTTCCATATTCCCCACCGGGTTATATCCTCGTGGATGTTGATTGTTTTTGTTCCTTCCTAACACATATACTGGGATGGTTTTCCCCATTGAGTTATATCCTCACCAGGACAAGTCTTGATTTGGTGCGCCTATCTAGTTTGATCCTAGATCGGTCTTTTGAGACTCTTTTCCTGTTTCCCCGTGGTAAATGAATAATTGCTCAACAATTAGTAATTATTATCCCCGGCAGAGTCTGTGTTTCTCTACCCTCATACCGGTAGTTGTAAACCCTATTTCTTCCCTTTTTGCAGAGTAACTATTTATGCTCATCTTTAATTGGTGACAGTTATCTTCATCCAATATTCGGTGATGATATCCCCTCATCTGCTTGGATAATTGCCCTGATTACGCAATTTATCCCTAGCGGGTCATCTCTCGTCTACCTTGTTGTTGTTGGTCACGATTGTTTCTCCCCTGAATTGGTCATCATTATATACCTAGTTTCGGTATCCCGATGCCTTTTCTTTTCGGTCGATTTAACCTTTATTAACCCAGTAACCGGTTATGGATAATCGTCCATGCGAGTATATTATCTACGTTCTAACGGTAATAGATAGTATATCTCATGCACTCTCGGGTCTGAATCCTTTTGTTCTTCTCCAGTTGAGTAAGATTCGTATCCTCTTTGTGGAGTCGAATATCCATCCTGTAATCAAGTTTACTTTTAGCCCTTTTTTGGATGATGAGTATCTTGGGAATATTCCCCAATTCACGCCTTGGTTGGTCACCTATTATATGCCCAGTAACCGGTATCCCTGGTGTTCCTTCCTCTCTGCTCCCTATTATGACTTTTTGTCCCCTGTGGAGTCAGAATCCCTGAGTTGAAGTATACCTTTTAGGTTTTCCTCAGACATTTTGAAGTTTTGATATCTCTCACCCTTATACCGGTCTTGGATATTCATCTCTTCCTGAGCATGTTGTATCTCTCACCCTCATACCTGGCGTTCAGATCACATGTCTCCTTGAGCTTATTACCCAGTAACCGGTAATACCTCGTCCCGCTGCTTCCCCAGGAGTGTCCTTGTGGACATCCCCAGCGAAGTCCCTTAGGGGATTGTTTTCATCCGGATTTTATCCGAAGTATCCGCTGTGGATAGTTTTTTGCTGTATTGGCATATTCCTCAATACATGCATCTTCGAGTCAGCTCGAGTCTTTCCATTGGATCTTTTCCCTTTGGAATTTTGTTCCCCACGCTTTGAGTCGTGACCTGCTCGCGCATTTTTATCCCTTTTCTATCCCCAAGAGAGTCCCCAGGGTCTTGGTCCCATGGAGTGAATTGCTCATATGGATTATCAGTGGCTTCTGATTTCTTTGCTTTTGTGGACACATATCTCCACAGAGTGCTACCATTTTTCATACCTACATTTGCATCATGAGGTCTCTTAGGGACCAAAATTCGTCTCTTTGTTATTATTTAAGCCCATTCTACCCCGTCGAGACGAAGATTTTAACCTTCACTTCTCCGGCTAGAATGACCTTAAATAGGGGCATCTGTAAGACCCCAATTTTGACCCTAAGATCCCTCATGGCATCATAACATTGCATTTGCATTGCCTCAAGGATCTTTAGCATCTTGGTTCCCTTTGCCTTTGGGTGGGACTCCTTGTGATGGGTTTGAGATCACCAAGCATGCTTGAATTATACATCATTGTTTCTCTTACTTTTGTTTACTAACCAAAAGCACAAAAATGTGTCACTAACATCTTTTATTTGAAGCTTGAGTATCATCCAAGACACTTTGTGGGTTCTATTTAGATGATCAGTCAACACAAGGGAATGGCTTGAGATACTTCCAACAGGTTCAAATGGGGTCTATTCGTCAGTCAAAACGTTAATCTTGAAGGAGCAAAAGTTTGTTCATGAGTTGTCATGCTCGCTAGGCGAGCAGAATGAGTCGCCTAGCGAGTCCCAAGAAAAGCCACCAGAATCACCTACGCTCAGAGGAATTTCTTGAACTGTCATGCTCGCTAGGCGAAGCCCACGCGTTTAAAACTAAATAAATAAAAAAAGAACGAAAATAAAATAAAATAATAAATAAATAAATAAATAAATAAATAAATAAAATATAACAGAAAAATTTTGGACTTGGGCCTCTCTCATTTGAGCCAACAGGTCCACAAAAATCAGGTTATAAATTCAGAGTTTCAGTGAAACAAAAGGTCATTCTATTCCTATTACCCTGGCAGGGAAAAAGATAGTGAGAGAAGAGCTAACAGAGTTCAGAGCAACCTCCAGAGACTGAAGGGAACTCATCGGCAAAGAACCAATTCCCTCTCATATAAACCCTCAGATTGCTTTGCAAACCCAACCGGGCAATTCAATTTCATTCGATCTCTCCAGTCAGGTTTGCCTTATTCCCATTACTTTATGCTTTTAATTTGAATGCTCTGAATGTATGAGGTATTATGGGTGAATTTGATACCTTTTTGATGCATGTGTTTGACAAGAGGTTTAGGCCTTCTACCCTTGGTTGCTTTTTGTGAGCTTTTTGTGAATTTTAATGGCATGATTCATGTGGTTACATTTTGATTTGGGGGCAACTCTTGATTACCCTATCTTGTTTCTCTAACCTGTTTGTTGAGTTTTGTTTTGTGATGGATCATATGACTCTTGCAGAGATGGCTTGTCTGGTGTTCCACTTTATTTGTGGGATACCACCTGGAGGTTTATTCCGATTACCTGTACTGACTCACTTTCTTTGATGGTGTTTAGCTTGGAAGAGTCTTTGGGTTTCTTATTTATCTAATTGTTGTTACTTCGGATCTTTATCCGTACGGTAGATCTCTCGATCCCTTTACTTTTCCCGCATGTTACCGATTTCTTAGGTTTCGTATAGCCTCTCGTGGCATGTCATTTAAGGTAGCGCGGTTTCTTCATCTAGGACTGCCTTTTTGCCTAAGCATCCCTAAACACCCCAAACTCATTGATTTTTTCTTCTCCTAAAAACACGTTATCTCCTTCTACTACAGGCGAGTAAGTCTCCAAAGGTCGAGCATCCGGTAGATTGCGTAGTAACGTCGTTCACCCCAAAACACAACCCTTACCCCATAGGTGGTCGAACTACGTTTTGCTCTGATTTTCATTCCAGATGAGATACGTAGGCATAAGACGTGATGTCTTAGCGAGCACACTCCTCCTTAACCCCTAGGTAGCCGAGCTACGAAGACTCTAATTCTCAGATTCATATGAGATACGTATGCAGTGGATGCAATGTCCGTGCGAGTCATTTTCTTTTGACCCTTCTTTTAGTAAGTAGTACATTAGATAAACATACACACTTTTCTCATCCCTTCAATCATGTTTGCACAAATAAATTTTCAAAAAAAAACAACAACCTTTGCAACAAATGTGAAAAGGGCTCCCTAGGAGTACCTAGGATGATTTGGGTGCCTAACACCTTCCCATTGCATAACCAACCCCCTTACCCAGATCTCTGACATTTTTACTAGTTTTTGATTCGATAAAACTTTTAGGTTTTTGTTCGCTTTCTAACCATTCCTTTGGATAAATAGAAGTTCGGTAGCGACTCGACTTGTATGATTTACCTTGGATTTAGTCAATATCTCTAATGGTAACGAATACCCCGCTACAGATACGTAGGTACGAGATTCTGAGATCTTTGCGAGCACACTAATAAAAAACCTCCATTTTTCCCTTTTGAGGTTTACTTTAATTTCTCTTTTCAATCTTTTATTCACTTGAAGAAAACAAATAACATTTAGCTAACATTCAAATCGTAAGTTTTAACTAAAAGGTTCCTGTTGAGTACAACGGACGTGAGGGGTGCTAATACCTTCCCATTGTATAATCGACTCCCGAACCCGAATATGGTTGCGACAACCATTATTCTATCTTTAAAAGGTTTTATCGATATTTTCCTATTCCTTCATTGGAATAAATAAAGTTTGACAGCGACTCTGTTCGAATCATTTTTTCTGCGACAATCGTGAGGGATCGTGTTTTTCGAGATACGATAGTTGACGACTCTTGCAACCCTCCAACTGTTCTTGAAACTTCTTAAGCTAATCTTGGCAACTGATCTCACTATTGTAGGCTTGATACTGGGTATCAACGAGTTGATTATTCTTGATGAACAAATTGTCAATGGTCCTTTTCAATGTGTTACCTACCTTCATCCTTTTGAACTACTCCTCTTAGGCCTTCTCCATCGCTTGGAATGCCATTGCTCTCTTCTGGTTGAGGTTAAGCTCCAAGTCTTCGTTCTCTCTCATAATCCTACTAAAATTATATCAGAGATCAACATTATCTTTCTATAAGCTCTTGATAGTCTCTTTGGGAGCATCTTCCTCAAGAACAACAATAACAAAAGGCTTGGGTGCCTTAAAACTCATGGAAGGTTCCCATGGATATGGGAGCTTGATACTCTTGGCTCTAGATTTTACCCATCTGTATATGACTCTACTACACTGCAATTTCATTTTCCCAATTACTTCTTCCCTATACACTAAACTTTGACCCAAGCACACCGTTTCCTCTTCATCATATCTGCATTATCAACCCCTTCAACTCCTCTAACAGATTGGCTTCGGGCTTTTCCTTCAACATATAACCCAATTGACAAAGTGAAAGAACAGGATTGTAATTGATGACTCCACCTTTGTAACTAACAAGAGGAACATTATGGAAATCTCCACAATTGTAAATAGGCTCCACCCCATCATAGTCACGATAATACAAAATAACATTCTCAGCATCCAAAGACATCAACCTATGAGACCACTTCAAAGCTCCAATGTTGTTTACAAAAGGTCTTCTTCTTGGAAAGTGAGTCAAAATCCACTTGTAAAGCAAAGGAATGCAACAATTAATCGTCCCACCTCTTTTCTGGTTTCTCCAATGGAAAGAAAAGAATACATCAGCTAAGAGAGTTGACACCAAATTTCTGGAGATGAAAATAGTAACAGTGGTTTTATTGACGAACTCTTCAATATTTGGAAAAAATATCAACCCATAAATAAGGAGAGAAAAAACAACATAGAAGGAATCCCAACTTCCACTACTAGCAAACAAAGTGGCCTTCTCAAAAAGAAATTTTGAAGTAAAACCTATGATGTTCCCCTTTGCACGAAGATTAGATTCAACCACATTTTTCTTGAGACGGAGAGTTTTAGCAACCAAAGCAACCTCTAGAAATCCAACAGTACCCATGTAAGGAACTTGATCTCTAACTGGAAAACAGACAATATGAGCAAACTCCTCCAGAGTAGGAGCTAGAAGAAAATCCTGGAACATGAAACAATGCAGCGTGGGATCATAGAACTGGGCAAAAGTAAGGATCAACCCCAGATCTACCTTGGTCATCAGGACACCTAACAAATTACCATAGACCCTCTTGAAGACATATTTATGATCACCCACCAACAAGGAACCAAGCTTCTTAAACTCATCAAACTTCGAATCTCTGTGTTTGTACTGATATATATTCCTTCGGTCAAACTTCTCTATAACTAAATGAACTACCTCAAGTGACAAACTGATGATTTCCTAAAAATGCACATGCTAAAAATTAATTTAAATATGATGTAATGATAATGCAAGCATCATGGATTCACGAGTGCCACATGTTCTGGATAAATAGTAAATACTACTCTGCACAGGTTCAAAAGTATGGCGTTATAGGAGAACAAAGGTATGCAGGGTCCTGGTTTCCTGCAAAAGAGAATCAAATATCCCACTCACATGTGTGAACTAGTCTTCAAAGGTAACCTTAAAAAGGTCCCTATAGTCATGGATCCCCATTGAGAAACCATTGCCTGAAACAAATGACTCATCGGACAATGATGTTCCCAAAAGGATCTACTATAGGTGTGACGTCTCATGTTAACCATAAACAAGGACTAACTCCAAGTAGGTCAGCACGACTATAGCCACGATACTATCATGTGTTTATGCTTGAGCTCGGGTATAGAGCTTCTCTCATGGAACATCATCCCCAACCCACAGAAAGTACCACAATAATATCCAGAACATGGTTAGCAAAATTGAAAATCTAAAGCAATAAAGTATACAATAAACAACATAAAAGATAAAAGCAGGCAAACAAGAAAGTAAACACCCAAGCAAACAAGGAACAAACAAAACTAGGCTCGACTTTCTCTCTAGTTAGAAAATCAGAGATTCCCAAGTAGAGTAGCCAACTGACGCCACACGAAATATGCCCCAAACACATCACACGCTCGAAGATACAATAGAGTCACCACCGAACATTCTTTATCCCAAAAGAGGGAAGGGAAAATATCGATAAAACCCAAGGAGGAACATAGAAATGTGTAAGGAAGTCGGTTATGCAAGGGGAAGATATTAGCACCCCTCACATACATGGTACTCCATGGGAACCATTTTGAATGCTCTTGCTTGGGTGGGTGTTGCTATCTTCATGTACATGCAAAACATAAAATGGGTTAGGAAAAGGAATGCTCGAGGAGTATTGTGGCCCTCATGCCTACCTATTCTCATAGTGGAATGAGAAAGTCAGAGCCTCGTAGTTCATGGAACCAGAGAGGAAAAAAAAGGTGAGAAAATGGAGAAAGTGCTCGCCAAGGATTCGCATACTCGTGCCTACGTATCTTTATAGTGAAATAAGGAAGTCAGAGCTCCGTAGTTCAGAGGACAAAGACTGAGAAAAAGATAAGATGAGGGTGGTGTTTAAACCGGAAAGAAAAGGCTTACCAAAGCACTGGGACTGACATGGTAATGGAATGGTGTTTAAACCAAAAGTCCGTGTTTAAACCAGAAAATAGCAAAAGGTGGTGTTTAAACCAAAAGAGAACAAATGTGGTGTTTAAACCAAAGATCGGTGTTTAAATCAGAAAAGAGATAAAGGGGGTGTTTAAACCAAAGGGAGCAAAAGTAAGGTTTTCCTAAGCAACTGGTACTAACAAGGCAAGAAGAACAGGAACTTGTCAAAGTACAAGGACTCATATGACAAGGGTCTTACTAAAGAACATGGACTCACATGTGTAAGACCCCAATTTTGACCCTAAGATCCCTCATGGCATCATAACATTGCATTTGCATAGCCTCAAGGATCATGAGCATCTTGGTTCCCTTTGCCTTTGGGTGGGACTCCTTGTGATTGGTTTGAGATCACCAAGCATGCTTGAATTATACATCATTGTTTCTCTTACTTTTGTTTAAAAAAAAAAAAAAAAAAAAAAAAAAAAAAAAAAAAAAAAAAAAAAAAAAAGAAAAAAAAAAAAAAAAAAAAAAAAAAAAAAAAAAAAAAAAAAAAAAAGAAGAAAAACGAAAAAAAAAAAAAAAAAAGAAAAACAAAAAAAAAATAAAATAAAATAAAGGGTTAAATACACTTTTCCCCCCTGTAATGTTAGCGAGTTTAGGATTACCCCCCTGTAAAAATATTTTTTGTAAACCCCCCCTTATGTTATGTAGATTCCTTCATAGAACCCCCTAATATCCAGGTGGCATGGAATCTAATAAGAGGTCCTACACCTGGCATATTTTTAATTTTGTTAAAGTGATTATGTGTCATTTTACACTTTTTAATTTCAAATACCCCCTTAGAAAATTAGGGTTCTGAACATAGCAGGGAAGACGAAGACGAAATTTCCAGGGGAAGACGAAGACGAAGAAGAAGAATGCAGGGAACGAAGCAAACGAGAAAGACGACCGCAGTGAAGACGAAGATGAAGACAACCTCAGCGAATACGAAGAAGCGATCCAGCTCAGTGAAGACGAGCTCAGTGAAGTGTCCAAAGTCCGAGGTTAGTAAAAATTTGAAGTTCATCAATGTCGTAGGGTAAAATTTTGAAATCAACAATCTTTGACATGTGGGTATAATATATTGACAGGATTCACAACACTTTAGTGTTACACTCCACAATGGGGGTGAATTTTACAGGGTTTTTGAAGAAGAAATTATATACATAGGGGGTACGGATACGACAGTTAATGGGATACATGTTTCAAATTGGAACATGGATAACATTGAGAAGTTGTTGAGTAGGTTAGGGTATAAGGCTGATTGTGTTAGGGTATGGACAAAAGTTTTAGAAATTCAAGATGGTTTTTTTCTGATTAGGAAAGATGATGCTGTTGATGATTTTGCTCTATACTTTAGTGCAATGAATGTGAAAGGAGATTTGTATGTTGAACATAGTACTGGGAACATGGACCCTGCTGATAGGGAACCTAAATGTGTGAATGATGATGACCACCCCCCTGATAATGGAATTGATGGGTTAGATGAGGAGAAGGTAGAGGGGTTAGATGACAGTGAAGATGAAAGAGCTACTGCTTACTTTGATGGTTTTGAAGGAATAGATGTTACTAAGCCTATTAGGTGGGAGCCCAATAACAGTATGGAGGAGCCCAATAAGAGTATGAATTCAGATGATGTATACTATAGTGATGAGTTGAATAGTTCTGACCCAGATGATTCTTGTGATGAAGAAAGGCCCAAGTATGCTAGGTTTAGGAAAGAGCATCTAAACAAAGACTTTATATTCAAGTGGGGTATGGAATTCAACACACTTGATGACTTTAGGGCAGCTATCCGTGAGTGGTCAGTGCTTAATGGGAGGGAAATTTCTTTTGTGAAAAATGAGGGAGATAGGGTAAGGGTGGTGTGTAAGCATAAATGTGGGTTTTTAGTCTTATGCTCTAAGGTGGGCCACAAGGAGACTTTTGCTATAAAAACACTTGTACATAAGCACACATGTGCTAGGGTTTTGAACAACAAGTCTGCTAGCTCAAAGTGGGTGGCCAAGCATGTGGTAAAGAGGATGCAAACTTCTGATACAGTCAGGATAAGAGACATCATCCAAGATATGAGGCAAACATATTCTGTGGGTATTACTGTTGCAAAAGCATGGAGGGCTAAGCTAATTGCGAAGAAGATAATTGAAGGTGATGCTGACAATCAGTATGCTTCCATATGGAGGTATGCAGAAGAACTAAGAAGGGTAAACCATGGCAACACTGTGAAGATAAATGTAGAAAGACCTAGTCCATCCATACAACCAAGGTTTGGGTCATTTTATTTCTGTTTTGATGGCTGTAAGAAAGGCTTTATTCATGGATGCAGACCATTTGTGGGGGTTGATGGATGTCACTTAAAGACCAAGTATGGTGGACAGTTACTTATTGCTGTAGGCAGGGATGCTAATGATCAATACTTCCCTTTGGCATTTGGTGTGGTTGAAAATGAAACAAAGGAGAGTTGGAGATGGTTTATACAACTACTAATGGAGGACATTGGTCAGGATAGAAGATATGTATTTATCTCTGATCAACAGAAAGTATGTATTTAACTCTATCTTTCTGTTGCAAATTATTCTATTCTCTAAATGTTGAAAAAATTTCTATTTTGTATCAGGGACTTGTGGCTGTATTTGAAGAATTGTCTGATACTATTGAGCATAGATTATGTCTTAGGCACTTGTATGCTAATTTCAAGAAAAGGTTTGGTGGAGGAGCCCTTATTAGAGATTTAATGATGGGAGCTGCTAAAGCCACATACTATCAGGCATGGGTCCAAAAGATGAATGAATTGAAGAATGCAGATCCCAATGCTTGGACTTGGTTGATGGTTGTTCCTACCAAAAGCTGGTGTAAGCATGCCTTTTCTTTTTACCCTAAATGTGATACATTGATGAATAATATCTCAGAGTCTTTTAATGCTACCATTCTAGCTGCTAGGGACAAACCTATACTCACAATGTGTGAGTGGATAAGAAAATATCTGATGAATAGGTTATCCACCTCTGCAAGTAAACTAGAAAATTGGCCACATAAGGTGATGCCAATACCTAGGAGAAGGTTAGATAATGAGGTGTTCAGGAGTGGTCATTGGTTGCCAACATGGTCAATTGCTGAGACTTTTCAGGTTACACATAGTTACAACACACATGAATTTATTGTTGACATTGCTAAAAGGTCATGTAGTTGTAATTTTTGGGAATTAGTAGGAATTCCATGTAGGCATGTTGTAGCTGCTCTGAGTTATAGAAAGCAAAACCCTGATGAATTTGTTGATGCTTGTTACACAAGAGAAAAGTTTGCACTATGTTATGGATTTTCAGTAAGTCCAATCAATCGTCAAGATATGTGGCCAGAAGTTGAGATGGAACCACCTCTACCACCTGCATATAAAAATGGTCCTGGTAGACCTAAGAAGATTAGGATAAGAGAAAGTGGAGAGGATGGTGCAAGGAAGAGAAGATCTGGTGTTGCATATAAGTGCACCAAATGTGATAATTTTGGTCACAATGCTATGACTTGTAAGGCTACCACTCAGGATCCCAATGCACTTAAAAGAAAGGTAATTCATTGTGATATACATTTTGTCTTACATTCTATATTCTGTCTTACATTCTTCATTGTGATATGCATTGTGATGACAACCATACATTGTGTCTTACATTGTAGAGAAAACCTAAAAAAGGACATGTGCCAACTGCAACTGATATGCCAACTGCAAATGATATGCCAACTGCATCTGATATGCCTGCCCCAACTGCAACTGATATGCCAACTGCAAATGATATGCCAACTGCAAATGATGTGCCAACTGCAAATGATATGCCAACTGCAAATGATATGCCAACTGCAACTGATATGACTGTTCCAACAAATGTGCCTGTTCCAACTGATCCACAGCCTCCAACTGATATGCCTGTTCCAACTATTATGAGTCAAACAGGATCTAGTGTGGCTGCCTCAATCACAAAACAATCCAGAAAAAGGGTTGAAAAAAAACCTATCATCAAAAGAAGGCAAAGTGAGAGGATCAAGTTGAGTTGGTTTAAAAGACCCATAACAGGTGAAGGAATATCTAGTGACAAACCAATTACCCTACCAGAAAATGAAGACATACCCACTTCAAAATGAGGGACTGATTATTATGTTTCTGCTATGTATTTTGTAATCCTTTTGGAAAACTCTTTTGTAATGCCAACTGATCTTTGAAGACATGTATTTTGTAATCCTTTTAGTATATCAAAATGGGATGTAACATGCATAATTGAAATTCAGTTACTCACCTTCAATGGATGCCATTTGCCATTGGATGCTAACTCTTCAATGGATGCTAACTCTGCAAGTGTCTGTACATTTACAGTTTGGTTACTATGTGCTCTCAAAACAATTGCTCCAACACTGCTTTTTGATCTGTGTTCAATTGTTTTCCCTCAATGAATTCGTGTTTTTGCACTGCTGTTGTAACCTGTCTTTTATATGCTGCAAAAACAGTTGTTGTTATACCACAAAACAGCTTTATGTATTGATACATGATAGTGTGCATCGATGCATACTGTAAGTAATGTAAATTTTGGTGAAATTTATTATTCATGTATCGATGCAAAAGTCGTGTGTATCGATGCAAGTGCTTATTACACTAGTATGTATCGATGCCTGGTGCGTATGTATTGATACACAGGCTGTTTCAATTTGTCATGTATCGATGCAGGGATCGTGTGTATCGATGCATAGAGTATTTTGTCTTCCATGTATTGATGCATGGCTCGTATGCATCGATGCATACTGAACAGAAAGGTTTTGTGATTTATTTCATGCTGTATGTATCGATGCAGAGGCTTTATGTATCGATGCTTACTGACATAAAATGCATTTTAATTGATATTTAAAGGGAAATATCAATGTAGGTTTATATGTACAGTTATGCAACAATATAGTGGGATGAAAAACATAATAAACACACATGTATCATGTAATGCAATGCACAACCAACATTTGGATGATGATCACACAATTTGCTATCATTAAAAATTAATTCAAGGTAAAGAATTCTCTCACATTCTGCATATATCTAGAACGCCAATTCTAAGTTCTAGTTTGCTAGTGTGAGTGGAGTTTGCATCATGACTGTAGGCATATGCCTCATTAAGTAGGTACAAGCATTGCAAAATTTGGTTGATATTCCTCTCAGAGACATAGAGACAAGCTAAAATTGCATGTTTAACTGCTTCCAAAATTGATTTTGAGAGATCTAAAGCTCCATTACAAGTTGAGATGGAACCACCTCTACCACCTGCATATAAAATTGTTCTGTAGCAAATTCAATATTTCTTTAGAATTACTGACTTTATATGTTTACTATGTCATATTTTCTTTAGAATTACTGACTATAAAATTGTTCTGTAGTTTTCTGATGATTTTGCAATTTTGCTCTTTCATTATGATATAACTTTTTTCTGTCATTATTGGTAGATTGAATGCTGAAAGTTTAATCAAATAATGATGCTGCACTGACAGTTTAAGATTGATGAACAGATTACATTTCATTGATGAACACATTACAAGTTCAACATTACATTGCTGAAAAACACTAATGACATAACAATTACATGACAGACTCATTAGACTAACTTAACCATAGCTGCTATCAACATCCATGACAGACCAATTACAAACATTAACCATAAATTTTTCCTCTTTTCCATTGCAATCTTTTTCTTCAGTTTTTCTAACTTGTTAAGCTTTCCGACTCTGCAATCTATCTCCTCAACAATCTCTTTAGCAAATTCAATCAAATAAGCCTTGTTGACTTCACATTGGCGGCATCCGGACGGATTGGTTTCTTTCACTGCAAACTCACTGACCAAATCATCCCACAAAAATAAACCGCACCCATTCTGCAATTTGAGACAAACACCACCAACAATTAATTTCGAAATCAAACTCAAAATAATAAAATGCTTCAAAATTGCTCACCATATAATTCCTGCATTTCCAAAATTTGCGACCGGGGTTTTCAATTGACTTGGAGACCCACAACTTCATGGTTTCATTGCATCCACATCTTGGTAAGCCGTTTCCAACTTCACTCGTGGAAGATGCCTTGCTGCCACCCATAACCCAGATGAAGGGGACACGGACGAAGATGAAGAGAGGGATGGATTTGGGGTAGGGATGGATTTCACGAAGAGAGAGAGGGATGGATTTGGGATAGGGATGGATTTCACGAAGAGAGAGAGGGATGGATTTGGGATAGGGATGGATTTCACGAAGAGAGAGGGGGATGGATTTGGAACCCTAATTTCTAGTTTATGCCATGCTGGAGACCTAATGAAGATTCACATGTGAAAATAAAAAAATTAAAAAGCCACGTCTGAAATAAAAAACCAAGATTCCATGCCACCTGGATATTAGGGGGTTCTATGAAGGAATCTACATAACATAAGGGGGGTATTGAAAAAATAACTTTACCAGGGGGGTAACCCTAAACTCGCTAACATTACAGGGGGGTAAAGTGTATTTAACCCTAAAATAAATAAATAAAATATAACAAAAAAAAAATTGGACTTGAGCCTCTCTCATTTGAGCCCACAGGTCCACAAAAACCAGGTTATAAATTCAGAGTTTCAGTGAAACAAAAGATGTCATTCCTATTACCCTGGCAGAAAAAAGAAAGTGAGAGAAGAGCTAACAGAGTTCAGAGCAACCTCCAGAGACTGAAGGGAACTCATCGGCAAAGAACCAATTCCCTCTCATATAAACCCTCAGATTGCTCTGCAAACCTCACGGGTGCAACTCAATTTCAATCGATCCTCCCCAATCAGGTATGCCCTATTTCCACTACTTTATACTTTCAACCTGAAATTTTTTGATACCCTTTTAATGTATGTGTTTGACAAGAGGTTTAGGCCTCCTGCCCTTGGTTGCTTTTTTGTGAGTTTTTTTTTTGTGAATTTTAATGGCATGATTCATGTGGTTACATTTTGATTTGGGGGCAACTCTTGATTACCCTATCTTGTTTCTCTAACCTGTTTGTTGAGTTTTTTTTGTGATGACTCACATGACTCTTGCAGAGATGGCCTGGTGTTCCATTTTATTTGGGGATACCCCCTGGAGGTTTATTCCGATTACCTATGCTTAATGGCTTGAGATATTTGTTTGTGACTGCTTATTCCAAAGGATGAGAGCTACTTGGATCATCAATATGATCTCAAGAGGGGAACTCCTAATGTGGTTTTATTTTCTTTTCCCTTATCTCTTATATGTTTAGGAATTTAACCCTTCTTTTTTTCCCCCATTCTAACCCAAGCCAAAACTTTTTGTGCAAACAATAACTTTTGTTTTCAACATTAGAAACCTAAGCCTTATGCTTTTGATTTTCAAAACTTATTTTTTATAACACTTATTTTGAATTAAACCTTTTAATCCACTTTAACCATATTTTTGTAAATACTTTTAATTGGTAAATATAACCCATTCAAATACTTTTTGTGGTTTCAATGGCCACCTTCTTAATCAAACCTTTTTTTTATAACCATTAGCTATTAGGTTTGAGTTATCCTTGAGGTAGATATAATACTCACCTTTATCCTTAGTGATGGACAATGAGTCTTCCATGCTTATTATAGGGTTAACCCCTCACTAGCATGTTGAAGTTATCCTCACATGGTGGATTTGTGGTTTTAGGTTGAGTTTTCTCCCTTTGATAACAAAAGACCTTAAGGTTTTTTGGACCAATCAATTCACCAACTTTTTTTTTTGAATTTTTTTACCCCGAACTATGAGGTATTGATCCTAATCTTTTTTTTAAGATGGTACGTAGGCAATAGGTTCATCCATTCAAACACAAAATGTAAATAAATTTGTATATTCTTTTCTCATCCCTTCAATCATGTTTGCACAAATAAATTTTCACAAAAAAAAAACAACAACCTTACAACAAATGTGAAAAGGGCTCCCTAGGAGTACCTAGGATGCTTTGGGTGCCTAACACCTTCCCATTGCATAACCAACCCCCTTACCCAGATCTTTGACATTTTTACTAGTTTTTGATTCGATAAAACTTTTAGGTTTTTGTTCGCTTTCTAACCATTCCTTTGGATAAATAGAAGTGCGGTGGCGACTCGACTTGTATGATTTACCTTGGATTTAGTCAATATCTCTAATGGTAACGAATACCCCGCTACAAAAAAATGGCGACTCTACTGGGGAATAAATAATTTGTCTAGTGGGTTTTGCCTACTTTTCATATTTGTTGTATTGTATTGTATATTTTTTTGCAATTTGGGATTATTGTATTGTATGTAATGATTGAATTGTTTGAATATGAATTCCTTGTATGCTTGGTGATCTTCGTGAGATGAGTTCTATACCCGAACTCGAGTGCACTTAGGATAGGAGAATGGCATAGTCTTATCGACTTGTGTGGAGTTATTCTTTAGCAAGTTGACTTGCAAGTCCATTCACTTGGTGGAGGTTATGTTGGGATCAATAATGTCACACAAGTAAGTTGTGGTTAGACATTACTCTTTCCAATATAGACCTTAGAAGCCAAGGACCTTAGTTTACCAAACCCATCTTGATCTATGCTTAGGTTGTAGTGCGAAGGTCGTTCAAGTGTAAGATTTGATACGATTGTTACGCGATACTACACTCATAAGAGTCTCTCTTGAGAATATTTTCGGAATACGAGTAGTCGTTTCTCCGATAATATCCAAAAGATGGGATGATGACTATGGGAACCTCTTGTAGAACATGTTTGGCAGGTTTAAACCCTAGTACACTCCCATTTGGGTGGTTCTTAACGTAACTCCATGCTCGTGACTTACAACAAACCCTTAATTCATGGTTGATCCGTTCAGGTATCCTTAATATCAATGGAACTTGGGTGTTGATAAGGTGTAAACCATAATCCACCAAAATGGATGATTGATATTAAGGATAACATGATCCATCCCATGACCTTTGTTTGGTGTGCTTTGCTTGATCCTTGAGTGTGATTGTTGCATTCATGCATTCATGCACCCATTTTCATTCATATCATCAAAATAATAAGAAAATTTTCAAGGAACTTAAGAGGTTTATTTGCAAAATTTTCAGACATGGAAAGACAAAGAAGGAATACAAAGAAGTACAGTTTCAGGCAACCAGATTTGAAAGAGTTAAGGAATCTGACATCCTATGTATTAGATCCTTTGGGTTTCAAGGCTCGTTTCGGGAAGCTTCTTCCTCTTCTGACCACTCAGGTGGATGAAGGATTGATGAGTGTATTGGTGCAGTTTTATGATCCCTTGTACCGTTGCTTCACGTTTCCGGATTTCCAGCTTTTGCCTACCCTTGAGGAGTATGCTTATCTTGTGGGTATACCTATTCTGGATCAGGTGCCGTTCAGTGGCTTGGAGAGTATTCCTACTTCACAAGAGATAGCAGACATGTTGCACATAGATGAATCTCTGGTTGGTGCTCATATGACTACCAAAGGTGGAATTCAAGGTCTCCCTTCTGTGTTCCTCATTGCTCAAGCTACTATGTATGGGAAGGCCATGAGTGAGGACGCCTTTGAGGCTGTATTTGTACTTCTCATCTATGGGCTAGTATTATTCCCCAACATCGACAAGTTTGTGGATGTGAACGCTATTAGGATTTTCTATACTCTTAATCCCGTTCTGACTCTGTTGGGCGATACCTATTTCTCTTTGCATATGAGGAATGCAAAAGGTGGTGGCGCCATTGTGTGCTGTTTGCCTCTGTTGTATAAGTGGTTTATTTCTCACTTACCGCAGACGGTCGCCTTCAAGGAGAATAAGGGATGTCTACGGTGGTCCACGAGACTCATGTCTCTCACTAATGATGATATCTCTTGGTATAACCGTGTGTATGATGGTGTGCAGATTATTGACTCTTGTGGCGAATTCTCCAATGTACCTCTTCTTGGTACATGTGGTGGGATTAACTACAATCCTGTTTTGGCACGTCGGCAGCTTGGGTTCACCCTAAAGGATAAACCCAATAACATTCTGTTAGAGGGTGTATTCTTTCAGGATGGTAAAGATCCCCAAGGCTTGAAAGCTAGGATGGTCCGCGCTTGGCGCAAGATTCATAGGAAAGGAAGGAAAGAGTTGGGTCCTAAGAATTGCATCGCTTTGGAGCCTTACACTGTTTGGGTTAGGAAGAGGGCGTCTGAGTATCTCATGCCTTACGAGTATCCGAGACCTACACCTATGATTATGGTTGGGCCTTCAACCCTCCCTAATCAAGGAGTAGAGGAGTTGAGAGACGAAGACCGTTCACGTGCCTGGATTCGTGAACGTGAAGAGTTGCTTCAGCAAATTAAGGAGAAGGATGCGTTGATTGAGTTTCTTGAGCATCAGGTTATTGATGACCTTGATGATGTATGGACTTCTCTACTTCCTCAGTCTTCTAAGTTCTGGAAGAGGAAGTATGATCGACTCGCCAAAGAGAAGGCCGGTATGGAGGCAGCCTGTGAGAGGGAGGTGAAGAGGCTTCGCGCATCTTATCTTCCTGTGTCCCGAGCTTTAGATGATTGTTTCTAGGGATCCATTGGATGATTATTTTCCTTTTCTCTTGTACATGATTGACGATGTTGCACTTCTTTTCTCTGATATTATTTGATGAGATATTTCCATATGTGATAAAATGCTTAATATTTCCAGAATTTGCAAATAAAACTCTAAAGTTCCTTTGAAATAAAAAACAAATCATATGCACAAGTATTGCATGCATCATATGCATAAGCAGGTTTTGTTTCCGGTCCCTTGCCCTGTGGTCTAACTCTGTGTCCTTCATTTATTTTGAAGACAAGCTGACTCACCGGTACTACACTAGAGCCAATATTTCAAGACCATGGATTCACGAGGCAGGAGCCGTGACATCCACCCTACACCCGAAATTGAAATTCGTGAAAAACAAGAAGCTGGTGGTGGTAGGGGGAGAAAGGGCTCTCCTGGTTAGCCATTTGTCTTCCTTCTCTTATATAGATGTTGAGGTTGAAATTGGAACTCCTTTCCAAGCTTTATCTATAGCTGAGCCTATTGAGAAGAGAACTCCTTCATTTGCTTCCTACAAAGATGCAAAGTTGGCCATTGGGCGTGGTGCAACCACTGGTTTAGGAAAAATGATTGAGTTAGAAGACAACGAATCCCGGGCTGGCATAGGTTTTTCTTCTGGTACTTTCAACAAGCAAGGTTTATTCAAGAGTGGATGTTTTATCCACACTGGTCTAGATGAGGAGGCTACTGCCGTCTTAGAAGAAGATACAAAGGATTCTGGCAATTTCATCATCCCTGGAGGGGTCTGCGACAATTGGGTCGCTGTGGATATTCCAACAGTTGTCCATAAGTCGACGTAATAATCACTTTGTTTGAAAACCCTTCTCCCATGCCAAAAGGAGGAGTGATGACATTGTTGGCGCATAACTTCAATGATATTTTCATCCAACAAATTCATGTTAAGTTGTTTTTCCAATTATTTTCCCTTTTTGCTTTTGCATGAAATTGGTGATCACATAAAACCTTAAAAATAAGAATAAAATCAATCTTTTCATTTGCATAATGATTTGCCTTGTTTGAATTCTAAAGCTTTTCATATCCAAAAATCATTATGCAGGTTGATTTCTAGACCCATTGAACATAATGACCCAACACCATCTCCCAATTTTGAATTCCCTGTATTTGAGGCAGAGGAAGATGATGTTGAAGAGATTCCTGATGAGATCACCTGGCTACTTGAGCATGAAGAGAAGATCATTCAGCCGCATCTTGAGAATCTGGAAACAGTCAACTTGGGGTCTGAAGATTGTGTGCGAGAGGTAAAGATTGGGGCACTTCTGGAAGAATCTGTTAAGAAGGGGTTGATTAAGTTTCTACGAGAATATGTTGACGTCGTTGCCTGGTCATATGAAGACATGCCTGGTCTAGATACTGATATTGTGCAACATTTCCTACCTCTAAAGCCTGAGTGCATGCCTGTAAAGTAGAAGCTCAGAAGAACTCATCCTGATATGGCAGTGAAGATCAAAGAAGAAGTTCAGAAGCAAATTGATGCGGGGTTCCTGGTGACTTCTACATATCCTCAATGGGTGGCCAATATTGTGCCCGTGCCTAAGAAAGATGGAAAAGTCCGGATGTGTGTGGACTATAGAGACTTGAATAAAGCTAGTCCGAAAGATGATTTCCCTCTACCACATATTCATATGTTGGTAGACAATACAGCTAAATTCAAAGTCTTCTCGTTTATGGATGGATTTTCCGGATATAATCAGATTAAAATGGCACCCGAGGATATGGAGAAGACAACATTCATCACACCTTGGGGAACATTTTGTTATCGAGTGATATCCTTCGGGTTGAAGAACGCCGGAGCCACGTATCAACGAGCTATGACTACCTTGTTCCATGACATGATGCATAAGGAGATTGAGGTGTACGTTGACGATATGATCCCTAAGTCAAGATCGGAGGCGGTACTCCCAGTAGAGGTGGAGATCCCATCAATGAGAGTCTTGATGGAGGCCAAGTTGACTGATGTTGAATGGGTTCAGAGCCGTTATGACCAGCTGAACTTGATAGAAGAAAAGAGATTGACTGCCATGTGCCACGGTCAGTTATATCAGCAGAGGATGAAGAAAGATTTTGATAAGAAGGTCAAGCCTCGTGTGTTCCGAGAAGGTGACCTTGTGCTCAAGAAAGTTTTGTCTTTCGCGCCCGATTCCAGGGGCAAGTGGACTCCAAACTATGAAGGTTCATATGTTGTTAAGAGAGCCTTTTCAGGCGGTGCTTTGATACTTATAACTATGGATGGGGAGGATTTCACTCGTCCTGTGAATTCAGATGCAGTCAAGAAATACTTCGCCTAAAAAAATAAAAACTGAATAGCTCGCTAAGTTGAAAACCCGAAAGGGCGGCTTAGGCAAAAATGAGCGTCTCGGTGGATTGTAAACCCGAAAGGGCGGTCCAGGAAAAAGTTAGAGACACAAAAAATATATAATAATGATATATGTATCCCGCTAGATTGAGTACCTCATCCTGGGGCAATCTAGGCAAAAATTAGGGATTTGGCAAGCAACTGCATCCTGACAAGACTTTGTTCTACAACTGTCGTCCGTCAGAGATCCTTGCTCATTATCAGCCAAAGCTTCAAATACCTCGGATTCAGAATTGGTGGAGAAATGGTCATTATGTTCAATGTAGCCATTTTCCAATATATATCACCAATTTCAAATTTGTAAAGATCTATGGAGTCTTGCCATTCGCAAACTACCATTCTATCAAATAAATTTGAGCCTTTTATCCAATTATTGGCACTCTTATCTGTTTCTATTCAACAAATGTTTTGCATGTTTTGATTAAGAAAATATCATTGTTTTAAATGATCAAATTTTTTATAATTTGTTTTTAAACAAAGTGAACATTCACAATGACGAAAGGATACTTAGGAGATCCTCAGTGCTCTCCCAAGGGTGGTACGATCCCCAACAGGGTAAGATTTTTGTCTATATTCCTAGCATGATTGTATCTCCTCCCTCCGGAACCCCTTGTGGTTTATCCTACCAAGTGGATTGCTTGTTGAGAGTCACCTCTCTTCCCTTCAGCAGAGTAGCAATCTTTCTTCCTCAGCATCTTGGATCTCTTTGGGCAAGAGCGGTATTTGGTGGTTGATCCCGATAAATCCTTTATCTCCTCGGATAGATTCCCCAGTAGAGTTGTTGGTGTGGTGGACCTTGTCTGTGATAACTCTCGTCCCCAACTGGAATGATTGATGATTCATCCCTAGCAGAGTTCTTTGCTTCCTGGTATCTCTGATCCCCAGCAGATTGGATACTCTCCGGTGAACTTTGCTTTCTCTCTTGAGATGTAGTACCGGGTGGTTAATTCCTGGACCTGGTTATGTTAGATATGTCTGTCTGTCAGCATACATCATACATAAACCACACATATTCATGCATAATTATAACATTCAGGTATTCATGTTGCATTCTTTGCCATATATCGTTGTTTGTTGTCTCCTGCTATTTGGTGATATACTTCCCCAAGGAGACGTGTGTGTCTGATCTCTCCATATAGAGTCAGCTCCATAAGCAGAAAGCGTCTATCCTTTCTTCCATATTCCCCACGGGTTATATCCTCGTGGATGTTGATTGTTTTTGTTCCTTCCCAACACATATACTGGGATGGTTTTCCCCATTAAGTTATATTCTCACCGGGACAAGTCTTGATTTGGTGTGCCTATCTAGTTTGATCCTAGATCGGTCTCTTGAGACTCTTTTCCTGTTTCCCCGTGGTAAATGAATGATCGCTCAATAATTAGTAATTATCATCCCGGCGGAGTCTGTGGTTCTCTACCCTCATACCGGTAGTTGTAAGTCATATTTCTGTGGTCTACTACCCAGTAACCGGTAGTTGTAAACCCCATTTTGTCCCCGTGCAGAGTTAAACCTTGATTGTTGTTCATCCTAACCGATGACGGGTACTCTCTTTTGTGGTTCTCTACCCTCATACCGGTAGATGTAATTCCCTTCTTGTTGGTTATCTTTATACAAAATTCGATATTGACATTCCTTAATATACCACCCAGTAACTGGTGATATATCTCTTGGATAATTGCTCTAATTACGCAATTTATCCCCAGCGGGTCATCTCTCGTCTATCTTGTTGTTGTTAGTAACGATTGTTCCTCCCCTGAATTGGTCATCATTATATACCTAGTTTCGGTATCCCGATGCCTTTTCTTTTCGGTCGATTTATCCTTTATTAACCCAGTAACCGGTTGTGGATAATCGTCCATGCGAGTATATTATCTACGTTCTGACGGTAATAGATAGTATATCTCATGCACTCTTTGGTCGAAGCCTTTTGTTCTTCCCCAGTTGAGTAAGATTCGTACCCCCTTTTCGGAGTCGAATGTCCATCCCATAATCGATTTTGCTTTTTGCCCTCTTTTTGGATGATGAGTGTTTTGGGAATATTCCCCAATTCACGCCTTGATTGGTCATCATTATATACCTAGTTTCGGTATCCCGATGCCTTTTCTTTTCGGTCGATTTATCCTTTATTAACCCAGTAACCGGTTGTGAATAATCTTCCATGCGAGTATATTATCTATGTTCTGACGGTAATAGATAGTATATCTCATGCACTCTTTGGTCGAAGCTTGTGTTCTTCCCCAGTCGAGTAAGATCCGTACCCCCTTTTACGGAGTCGAACATCCATCCTATCATCGAGTTTGCTTTTAGCCCTCTTTTGGATGATGAGTGTTTTGGGAATATTCCCCAATTCACGCCTTAGTTGGTCACCTATTATATGCCCAGTAACCGGTATCCCTGGTGTTCCCTCCTCTCTGCTCCCTATTATGACTTTTTGTCCTCTGTGGAGTCAGATTTTCCTGAGTTGAGATATACCTTTTTAGGTCTTCCTCAAATGATTTGGTTGATTGATATCTCTCACCCTTATACCGGTCTTAGATATTCATTCTTCCCGAGCATGTTGTATCTCACCCTCATACCGACGATCAGATCACATGTCTCCTTGAGCTTATTACCCAGTAACCGGTAATACCTCGTCCCGCTGCTTCCCCAGGAGTGTCCTTTTAGGCATCCCCAACGAAGTCCCTTAGTGGATTGTTTTCATCCGGATTTTTATCCAAAGTATCCGTTGTGGATAGTTTTTGCTGTATTGGCATATTCCCCAATACATGCACCTTTGAGTTAGCTTGGGTCTTTCCATTGGATATTTTCCCTTTGGAATTCTGTTCCCCAAGCGTTGAGTCGTGACCTGCTCACGCATTTTATTCCCTCTCCTATCCCCATAAGAGTCCCCAAAGTCTCTGTCTCATTGAGTGTATCTCTCATATGGACTGTCAGTTTCTCCGGATGTCTTTTCTTCTTTGCGGACACATATCCCCACAAAGTTCGTACTATTTGCATACATACATCTGCATCATGAGGTCTCTTAGGGACCAAAATTTGTCTCTTTGTTATTATTTAAGCCCATTCTACCTCGTCGAGACGAAGATTTTAACATTCACTTCTCCGGCTAGAATGACCTTAAATAGGGGCATCTGTAAGACCCCAATTTTGACCCTAAGATCCCTCATGGCATCATAACATTGCATTTGCATAGCCTCAAGAATCATGAGCATCTTGGTTCCCTTTGCCTTTGGGTGAGACTCCTTGTGATTGGTTTGAGATCACCAAGCATGCTTGAATTATACATCATTGTTTCTCTTACTTTTGTTTACTAAAATAAAAATAAAATAAAAAAGAAAAAAAAATAAAAAATAAAAAATAAAAAATAAAAACGAAAAAAAATAAAAAAAAATGGAAGAAAAACGAAAAAAAAAAGAAAAAAAAAAGAAAAAAAGAAGAAAAACGAAAAAAAAACGAAAAAAAAATAAATAAAATATAACAAAAAAAAAATTTGGACTTGAGCCTCTCTCATTTGAGCCCACAGGTCCACAAAAACCAGGTTATAAATTCAGAGTTTCAGTGAAACAAAAGGATGTCATTCCTATTACCCTGGCAGAAAAAAGAAAGTGAGAGAAGAGCTAACAGAGTTCAGAGCAACCTCCAGAGGCTGAAGGGAACTCATCGGCAAAGAACCAATTCCCTCTCATATAAACCCTCAGATTGCTCTGCAAACCTCACGGGTGCAACTCAATTTCAATCGATCCTCCCCAATCAGGTATGCCCTATTTCCACTACTTTATACTTTCAACCTGAAATTTTTTGATACCCTTTTAATGTATGTGTTTGACAAGAGGTTTAGGCCTTCTGCCCTTGGTTGCTTTTTTGTGAGTTTTTTTTTTGTGAATTTTAATGGCATGATTCATGTGGTTACATTTTGATTTGGGGGCAACTCTTGATTACCCTATCTTGTTTCTCTAACCTGTTTGTTGAGTTTTTTGTGTGATGGCTACATGACTCTTGCAGAGATGGTCTGGTGTTCCACTTTATTTGGGGGATACCCCCTGGAGGTTTATTCCGATTACCTGTGCTTAATGGCTTGAGGTATTTGTTTGTGACTGCTTATTCCAAAGGATGGGAGCTACTTGGATCATCAATATGATCTCAAGAGGGGAACTCCTAATGTGGTTTTATTTTCTTTTCCCTTATCTCTTATATGTTTAGGAATTTAACCCTTTTTTCCCCATTCTAACCCAAGCCAAAACTTTTTGTGCAAACAATAACTTTTGTTTTCAACATTAGAAACCTAAGCCTTATGCTTTTGATTTTCAAAACTTATTTTTTATAACACTTATTTTGAATTGAACCTTTTAATCCACTTTAACCATATTTTTGTAAATACTTTTAATTGGTAAATATAACCCATTCAAATACTTTTTGTGGTTTTAATGGCCACCTTCTTAATCAAACCTTTTTTTTATAACCATTAGCTATTAGGTTTGAGTTATCCTTGAGGTAGATATAATACTCACCTTTATCCTTAGTGATGGACAATGAGTCTTCCATGCTTATTATAGGGTTAACCCCTCACTAGCATGTTGAAGCTATCCTCACATGGTGGATTTGTGGTTTTAGGTTGAGTTTTCTCCCTTTGATAACAAAAGACCTTAAGGTTTTTTGGACCAATCAATTCACCAACTATTTTTTTGAATTTTTTTGCCCCGAACTACGAGGTTTTGATCCTAATCTTTTTTTTAAGATGGTACGTAGGCAATGGGTTCATCCATTCAAACACAAAATGTAAATAAATTTGTATATTCTTTTCTCATCCCTTCAATCATGTTTGCACAAATAAATTTTCACAAAAAAAAAACAACAACAACCTTACAACAAATGTGAAAAGGGCTCCCTAGGAGTACCTAGGATGATTTGGGTGCCTAACACCTTCCCATTGCATAACCAACCCCCTTACCCAGATCTCTGACATTTTTACTAGTTTTTGATTCGATAAAACTTTTAGGTTTTTGTTCGCTTTCTAACCATTCCTTTGGATAAATAGAAGTGCGGTGGCGACTCGACTTGTATGATTTACCTTGGATTTAGTCAATATCTCTAATGGTAACGAATACCCCGCTACAACATGGTAATAAAGGAAAGCATGGAAAACTTGTCAAAGTACTGGGACTCGCATGAAAAAGGTCTTACCAAAGCACATGAACTCACAATTTAAGAAAGGAAAGCATGGAAAACTTGTCAAAGCAATGAGACTCACATGACAAGGTTCTACCAAAGCACAAGGACTAACATGGTAAGGGAATGGTATTTAAACTTGGAGAATATATGGGGTTAACCATAGAGGTGTGTCCATAAATTATGGTGTCAAAACCAAGGAATGGGAGTTAACCAAGAAGGTGTATCCCAAAGAAGGTATATAACCATGACGGTGTCAACCTAAATTGTAGTGTTTAAACCAAGAAAGATAGGTGTTAACCTATGAAGGTGTGTCCCAAAAGGAAACTATATGGGGTTAACCATAGAGGCGTGTTCCTAAGAAGAGATAATTGTAATGGTGTTTAAACCAAAAGGAGAGATAAAAGGAGCCACATGGGTAGTTACAGACTTGTCAGTGAATTGACTGGAATTGCATTAAAGTCTATGAACAGAGACATATACTCTAAGCAACTAGGTCATTTTGTCCTATACTAAGATATATTCTAGAAAAGTGTATGAAATATTCTCTCTCGTCATTCTCTATTGCTTAAGGCTCATGGCATGCAAACCTAGTCAATGTCTGACAAGTTGTTGAAGCAGGTTCCCAAGGATGCTTGTGGGGATTATTAAGATGACTGAGGTCTGTTGAGGAGATCTGTAGTCCACTAGAAGTCTTGTACTTGTTGAGAGGCTGAAGCTCCAAAGTAACAGAGACAAGTCTGATCAAGTGACCAGGGGACTTATGGTCACTTGACAAAGACTGAGGGAGTATGCACAAAGTTGTAGGATCTAGTTGATCAAACAAAACTTGATCAAGCTAAATCAAAGGGAATATGATTAATGAACAAACATGATGCATGAT
Organism: Lathyrus oleraceus; assembly: GCF_024323335.1. Taxonomy (NCBI): domain Eukaryota; kingdom Viridiplantae; phylum Streptophyta; class Magnoliopsida; order Fabales; family Fabaceae; genus Lathyrus; species Lathyrus oleraceus. Next base: position 442,243,789 of record NC_066582.1, on the reverse strand, counting down.
CATACAAAGACTAACCTAAGGTCTCATTGTTAGTTAGCCTAATAGAAAGCCATGTGAGTGCAAAATGTATTGTCCTATGTCTCATTGTTAGGTAGCCCAAGTGAAATCCATGTGTGTGTAACTGTGTTAACCCGAATCAGATGAATGATGAGAAAAGGCATAAAGTAGACGAACAAAAATCATAAGCTCAAAAGTTCTACATGATCAAAGACAAGTAAAATTGTTCGCAAGGTCCATGGGTCCAAGGTCCTTCCAAGTCAAGCAATGGGTCTAAGTCCTAAGTCCAAGGTCCAAAGTCCCAAGAGATCATAATCACTCCAAGTCAAGCATAGGTTTAAGATCAAGTCAATTCACTTTATCATGTTTTGATTCATTGAGATTAACAAGCAGATCAACCAAACAAGATAAGAAGCAACAGATGAATAAGATAAGTATGGAGTGAGATGATCAGTAATGAGACATAAAAGTAAAGTGCATTAAGTGAATGATATAAAAATAAATGGCATAAATTGAATGACTTGAATTAAATGGTAATAAAGTAATGAGCACAAAGTAATGTTAGGAGTTAGTGGTCAATTAATTGTGTTGGGACAATTTAGCGTTATGTTAAGCAATTGTAAGTAGGCTTATGTAGAAGTCGTACCTATCTGAGGTCGATCAATAACAATTTACGTGTCAGACATGTTATAGAATTAATACAAAGTTAATCTCCTACAACATGTAACACAATGATAAAAAAAAGAGAAGAGATGAAGATAAAAAGAGTGAAGAGGAGAGCCAAGGCAATCACATATGGATCAATCTATCCACAAATCAAATGACTCAAAATATTGTGCATCAAAGGATAAACTATCATTGATGCAAAGTGATGAAGATGATTCATGATCATCTATTAACATGTTTGAATCAAAGAAGGTTGAATCAACCACAAGTCCATCTATAAAATATTTGAAATATGGAAGACCTCATCAATCAAGCAATCAACTTAAGTCAAAACATTAAGTGAATAATAAAAATGATCTAAAAATTATTTTAAAAGGAAAATAAAAGGGAAAATGTCAAAGAGGTATCAAAACACCAAATAAAAGTCCAAGAAAAATGTAGGAAGTCAACAAAATTACAAGTAACTTGATCTCAAAAGTTGGGGTGAAAAATGTTTCAAAAGGATTAAAAATAAAATGTTAAATGAAAATTAAATGGAAAATAAAGGAAAATATGAATTAAATGCAAAATGACTTTTAAAAATTATGCAAAACTTATATGTGGTAGAAGATGCTTTTATGAAATTATGAAAAAAGTTGGAATAAAAAATAATAAATGAGCTATTTAAAATGAATTTTGGAAGAAAAAGAAATTAAATGAAATAAAAATAGAAAAAATAAATTTAAATGCAACGGATATGAGAGGTGGCGCGTTCTTATTGGCTAGGGAATTTGAATTTCCTTATGAAGCGCATGATGCACTTCATCTTCAACCTTCTGATTTTGATTTTTGCAAGTTCATGAACTTGAAGTTTTAAGCTCAAACACCAAACAAGCAAGCTTCTACTTCATTCATCGTTCATGCCTCTCTGCATCATAGTAATTGATTTGCTATGAGCAGAGAGAATTTTATCAAATACGTGAAGAACCCTAGTTCTTCAAAGTTAAATTAAATGACCAAATCAAAAGATAAATCAAAAGTAGATGAGGGCTTTTGATTAGTGGAACAACACGAAGAGAATGGTAACTTTTTTGAAGTGTAATTTTACTCGTAATTACCTTGTCCAAATCGAGGTCGAAGGTTGAAGATGGTGAAAGCCGTTAGAGCAATTCAGGAAGTCTCAAAGCTTGGTTCCAGTTGGAGAAGATTCAGAGGACGTCGGAGAAGTTTTCTGGGTAAAGAAACTCGAAGGTAAAGGCTTGAATCGATGGAACCGTTAGCTGGTTTTTTTGTGCTTTCGAGTTTCAGTGAGACAGGGGTTTCTTGGCTATTGGAGCTTACAAATAATGGAAAATCAGTCCCCTATTTATACGAAATTAAATAGGAAGCTCACACATGTGGTTTGGATCTGAAATTGTGTGAGTTAGGGTTGAACTTTTGCAATTTCAAAACCGTGTGAAAACTCATGATGAATGTGATATTTGGTGATGAAATGAGGTCATTTCTAGCCTGTTTGCATGCGTTTTGACATCAAGAGATGTTTGCATATGTGCAAGTGGTCCCAAAACAAGGAATGACATGTAATTTCAAATTCTGGGTTCATTCCAAAACAGAGTTCATGTTAATGTGTTCATGCTTAGGCCAATTCCAATCCACTCGTGCGTTTTCCAATTTTCGTTGAGCCAAATGATCTTTTCATTGAGTAGAACATAATGAAAAAATAAACAAGTCCAAAGGAGGATTTAGATGAAAATGGCATGCTTGGGGATTTGGGGTCGTGACCTACAATTTACGCTCGGTATTTGGTCAATCAGTTTTTGGCATGTTTAGTCATTTTGAGGTTCCAAGTTGATGACACCATAAATTTTGTTTCCCTCGTGAATTTTGATCCAAAATTGGGCCAAATGATCTTTGACATAAGCTTAACAAGATTCAAAAATAATGGGATCAAAATGATATTTGAGCTGAAAATGGCAAGGGTGGAAAGTAGTGCTCATGGCAAGGTTTTGGCCCATTTTGGCAACTTGGTCCTTTGTACAAATGAGGTCCTTAATGAATTAATTGGTGTTTGACCCTTAAAGGAAAGTTGTAGAGAAACACAAAAGGCACATTTGTATTAATAAGCTTGGCAATTAGATAAACATTGAAGAAGTTATGGAGTTTTGACCAAAGGTATGGCATACTTGCAAATTAGGTCAACCACACTTATGCCCCTTGGTGAAAACATGAAGTTTTCTTGAATTTCAAGCCACAATGATGATAGAATAAGCATCCTTTGATGAAAAATTTATTAGGTCTTGAGTAATATTGAGAATGGATTGAAGATTGAGTGATGTGGAATGGAAATAAACACATGAAACACCTTTGAATCAACTTGAAGCAAACTTGCATTTCCTTTCACCAAAAGACCTTTGTCTTGCCTTGATTTGGAACATGATCACCTACATGAGCAACAAGAACAACCAAGTACCATATCTTATTGAAGTTAGGGTTAGTTATCAATAAAAATCAATATAAAATCGTGATGTTAAGATACAAACCACAAAGTGGCCATGCTTGTGATCCAATGGCCAAATGCAACGGTCATGCATGATATGATTGATGTATGCAAATGAATTATGCAAAAGGAAAAGAGGGAGGATAAATTTTAGGGTATGACAATAATGCCTTGAGTTCTCTCAATATTCCTGGATCTTTAGTTAATAAGGTAAAGTTACTAGCAAGATAAGTGTAAAAGAAAGATAAAGATCTGGCTTTTATTCAACCTTCACTATCTGCTATAGAGGTGCCTCTTTCAACCGCTCAAAGAAATCTCAAGAATTTTCCCCTTAAGAATATCCCTTTAGATCAAAAATTGGATAAAGTGATTGACGTCGACCTTACATATATCCTAGACTCTTTTGAGAATGATTTATGGAAAGTTGATTATTTTCACTCTCCTTTGCGCATTTTGAGGGAGAAAGTACAACAAGATCAAATAGTTGAAGATGAGAAGATTGTCTTGCTCAAAGATTAGATATGCTTTTCTCCTTTTTTGATGTTCATGCTTGGTTTGTTTATGTAACTATAACAACCTACATTAAAGAACATTCATATACAAATTTTGTATTTGGATATCACTATTACTTGATTAAGGTGTGCATGTTAGATCCTGAGTGTATTTCTTTTGGATTTGCTTTAACTCTATGAGGTTTACTCTCAAATTTTATTGAACATCTCTGGAGCAGTACCCGGACTATGATCGGCACCCCTTCGATTTCCTCTCTTATACCTCAGACTCATATTACCTTTCATTATCACAAAGAAAAGAGATATTTCAGAAGGATATTCTTATTTATTTAAATGAAAATACTGAGACGCATCATGATGATGTGATTCAGTTTTACATAAAATCATTGGCATAATAAAACCATTAACATAGATAGGTGGGTTTGCCATCGCTTATTCGCCCCACCATTTGGAGTTTGCTGGAGTTATCCATTTTTTCTCGCTGGCTGACGTAATCTATTTTACATGTGGTGGGACGGACGTTCATGTCCCTTAGCTAGCCGATGAGGGAGGTCAAATTAATCTCCATAGATTTACATTCCCCTTCATTTTGATCTTGATACAATGGATGGTATATTATCTTGTCTCTATTAAGGTTGACATTATCGTGACTGGTTCATCATAGAGGTTAAGAAATTGTAGCTTGAGGTGAACCGGGGATGCTACATCATCTAGGGCCATTACGATGATTTTACTGATGACACATTTATAGATGCTTTTGTAGGGAACCACCGGGAACTATGAGTCAATAATTCTAACATCTCTCCCCTTCCCTACGGTAATCATCAATTCGATGTACCCCTAAGAATGGGTCGTCGTGCCCTTGAATTCCTACCAATCAAATCCATCATATGGCTACAAGTTTTCCTTCTATAAGCTTGTCTTCTAGAAGAGTTCCGAGTATATTATGTCACAAGAGTTGCCACTGTTGATCAATATTGGGAAACATCAAAGTGGTCAGTCATGGATATTATGACAAAAGAGAAAATATCGTTCATGATTCCCTGACTCTTTCCCTATCCTAGAAACCGAGCATCGGCCTTATCAGGACCTTGACTGACGTACTTCCGCCATTCTTGTTGGTGTCCATTATCTCCATGATAATCCTCTTAATTGTCCCTTTGGATGGAGAATTTACATGCGGGGTGTCTCCCGTGATGGCCTCGATATGTTGGTGCTTAACTTTATGCACGTGTTTCTCTTTATGTGCCTCTTTCTATCTGCTCCTTGCCTCTTTGCCACCAATAATGACATCAACTGTCTTGGTCGATTACTTGTTGTTTAAGGAATCCTCCTAGTCTATTTTTTCATATTTGGTCTATTCAAATAAATTACCCTTTTAATCAAACTCTCGATTGCATCCTTCATCTAGATGCAGTCATTGGTGATGTGACCATAACTTTTGTTGAAACTGTAGCACTTTGATTGATCGGACAGAGACGAGGGTCTTTATATCGGCTTCGAGAACTAAGTGTTGGTGCTTTACTTATAGATAGTATCCTATGAGGTGTTTAGGGGAGTGTACTTTTCAAACAAGCCATAAGTTCTGCGGTCGCCTTCTTTCCTCTGTCGATTGGATTCCTTCCCCCATGATCGATTGGAGTCTGCATATGTCGGTGCATGGCTATCTCCTCGGGCAATAATACTTTCTTCAATATTCATAAAGGGCTGATCCCTATTCATTAGCTCTTTCAAATAGTGGAACTCATTGCACCTTATCTTCTCTTTGAAGGAGTTATCCTTCTTCAAACCATTTTTAAAAATCCAGCATTTTCAAGCTCTTATCATAGCCTCTCACTTCCACAACTACTTTTGTAAAGGGGTTTATATTCGCCCATAAACTATAATTATTGCCTTGAGTAATCCTGTTAAGCATGGATATTGTTGTAGGTTTCCTCTTCTGGGCAGTAAAGCGAGTGGTGGAGTTTGTACACAAGCCAGTCCATGAATTGATGCTCTCGTCAGGAAGAGATTCAAACAAAATAATTTATGATCCGGTTAGAGTTAGTGCAAAGAGATTACACCTTTCTGCTTCATTAGCATGATAATAATCTAGGTGATCATCTAAGTGTTGTACATGCTCATATGGACCTTCATTTACATTGTAACTTTTCAACTTTGGAGGTTTCTCCGACAATTTTGTTATCATATTGTCCAGGAAGCAAATAGAAAGAGGATGCTTCTTTCGGTTTTTAACTATGGGCTTCTCCACTTATTCCTCCTCCCTCTGAGTGAGGAAGACCTTGGTGGGAGTGTGACTACCTCTACCTCTTTCAGGACCAAGAGGAGGAGTCTGGTGTCTCTGGCTTCTTGAATGGCTTGGAGATCATGAAGCAACATCCCAACGAGAAGATTTCGGTTCAGGGATGACGATATGACTCCTCTGGGAAATGGCATCATGCATATTGTTTCCATTCGGATTTGCATTGTGAAAGCTTTCTTGGAGGTGGAGTAACCTTTCCTTCAAGGCTTGTGAATTATGATGCAGAATCATGTTGTAAAAATTATGCAATAGTTTGTTGGCACCTTGCATGTCAAGGTTGGTCTACAACAGCTAGACTCTAGGTAACACCTCTAGTCTTGGTACCATCAGCAATGTTGGAGGCCTGAAAGACGGTTTACCTTATCGAAATTATGGAGTAGAACCTATGAGCGAGAGAGGTTGAATTGGATCCTAATGTGGCAGTGTTGAAGGAGTGTTCATGATGACTTGATTGCCATTGTTTTATGGAGAAGGTAATGGATCTTTTCTAGTTTGAGCACCTACAATTGCCTTGGGTCGCGCAATAGAGAGTGGCTTTGTAACCTACCATTGCTGGTAGATCTGACAAAGATCTAAGGATTGGTGTTTATCTTAGATATGTGAGGATTGAGAATAGAGATCTACTATTTAAACTAAGGAAATATGTATTTCTAGGTTGAGGAAACTTTGGTTTGGTGAATCAATATATGAATGTTCAAATGTGGCAAACGCGGGAATCTGGCGTCGATTCTCATAGAAGGCACCACTATTCTGCGATGGAACTAGAATTGATCGGTGATCGACAAAGATAGATTTCAAAGGTATACTTGAGCTTCCAGTATGGTGGAAAAGGGTTAGCAGTCAACACTTAAGTTAGTACAAGAATAAGTACCTAGGTAATTATGTGTTTCACTCTTGTACAGTAGGGCGATTATAACAACTTGTTAATCTTTAGGCATGAAATGCAGAGATATGTCTGATGGATCTTAGATTGAGATTATCTTCACTTAGACTAGAATAAAATTTATGTTCCATGAGTGACACGGTGGATCACGTTGGAGAAGTTTTTTCACTAGGGAGCATTGAAGAACATTGTGCAATTTCTTTTCTAGAGCAACACCTTTGTGAGAGACACACCACATATTCACCAAAAAACTTAAGGTGATAGGTGAGTGGGTTCTATCACTTATAAATGCTCAAGTCTCCATATTTCCAACCAATGTGATACTATTACCCACACTACTCACACTTGCTACATTTTCAACATTGCCCCTCAAGTGTGAGTCCACAATGCTCCCCCTTAATTGGAAGCTCTTCTTACTTCCACAAACTCTTGTATTGCATAAAATGTTTCTTACTCACCACCCTTATAGCATCGTTGAAACTCTTTAATAAAACATTTCTTACTCACCACCCTTGTGGCGCCGTTGACTTTCGGTACAAGTAAGTCAGACACTTTCTCGAACCAAAGGCTCATGATACCATGTGTTGGGTCATGAGGATGAGCATCAACATTGGGTAAGAGAAACACACAAGTAAGAGAGACACCACATATTCACCCAAAACCTTAAGGTGATATGTGTATGGGTCTTCTTACTTATAAAGTGCTCAATCTCCATTTTTCTAAGAAATATGGGAGTTGGAACTCACACTTGTTTCTCAACAATCTCCTCCACAAGTGTGAATCTCCCATAAGCTATAATAAGATCCAACCCCTCTCCCCCACAAATCTGAACCACGACTCTGATACCACTTTTGGGGAGTTTGAGAGAGTCGGGAGTACCAATGAAACTAATGCTTCAGAACCACAAGAGAGGGAGACGCCACATCTCAACCTAAAACCTTAAGGTTTTAGGTGAATATTTGGTGTCTCTCTTACTTATGTGTTGCTCTTACCCAATGTTGGTGCTCCTCCTCATGACCCAACACATGGTATCATGAGCCTTTGGTTCGAGAAAGGGACCGACTTACTTGTATCGAAAGTCAATGGTGCCACACGGGTCGTAAGAAAGAAATGTTCAACTGAAGAGTGTCAACGGCGCCACAAGGGTGGTGAGTAAGAAATGTTATATGCGGTATAAGATTTTCTGGAAGTAAGAAGAGTTTCCACTTGAGGGGGAGCATTGTGGATTCACACTTGAGAAGGAGTATTGAGAATGTAGCAAGTGTGAGTAGTGTGAATAATAGTCTTATATTGGTTGGAAATATGAAGACTTGAGAATTTATAAGAGAGATAATCCATTTACCTAACAGATCTTGGAAATTCACCAAATCTATAGAGAATTTTGATGCACAATTGATAATTGAAGAAAGAAATAAAAGATGAAAAATTGGGGAAGAAAGGTAATTAGGGTTTTATCAAAGTAGGGTAAGAAGAAGAAGAGTTTATGCAGAGTAACTCTCTGCTCATAAACTGTGATTCTTTATTCCTTTTGCAACTGCAAAACTCAAGTGTTTACAATAATATGGATTACTCCATATTTATAGATTTTTGGTTTGCTTGCTTCTCAAGAAAGGCCCAAAAATAACCTAACTAACGTAACTAAACAAACAAATAAAGTTAAGTCTAACATCGCTATCGAGATACTCTTCGACATTTCAACACCTAAGTGATTCGACACTTCCTTGCTTCTGTCGAGCAACCTACTTCGACACAAGGAATTACAATTCAACACACCACCTAACTCATTGTGTCTAAGCTATATATATTCATCATATACCTTAACTTCTTAAACACTTCGACCTACACTCTTTTCGTCATGATATCTGCAATCTAATTTCAGTTATGCAGTGTTCCAAGTTCAGCTTCGCTTCTGCCACTTGCCCTCAAAGATAATGGAGCCTCATTTCAATGTACTCACTTCATCCACGCGCTATCGGATTCTTCGCCAGATTGATAGCAGACATGTTGTCTATCTTCATGGTAATTGCTCCATGATTCTTCCAAGTAATCTCCTCGACCATATTCATCATCCACGTTGCTTGACATGCACACAGAGAAGCAGCTATGTACTCTACTTCACACAATGACAATGTTACTACTTGTTCCTTTCTCGAACTCCAAGCAACCGATGCACCACTTAGGATAAACACATAACCAACTTTAGATTTTCTATCCTTAACATCACTACACCAACTTAAGTTAGTGTATCCCACCATCTTGCATTCTTTTCCTTCATCAACTGCAGGAAATAAAATTCAATAGTCGAGAGTTACTTTTAGATACCTTAGTATCCTCTTTGTCGTTGCTAGGTGTGATACCTTTGGCTTCTGTGTGAATATACTCACCATACCTACATTGTATGCTAGATCAGGTCTTGTGTGACAAAGGTATCTAAGTGATCCAATGAGTCTTCTGTACTACGTTGGATCGATATCATCTTCATATGTGCCTTTCGACAGTTGCAATTTGGGCTCAACTGGAGTCGAAGTTGGGTTACAACCTTGCATCTCAAATATCTTGAGTATTTCTCTTGTATGTCTTCTTTGGTGCATCATCAAACCTTTACCACTCTTGTAGAATTTGATATCAAGGAAATACGAGATATTTCACAAGTCTAACATTTCAAACTCCTCACTTAGGTCATGTTTGAAATCTTCGATCTCCTTCTTGCAACTTCCTGTTATTAATAGGTCATCGACATAGAGACACAGTATACACAATTAACAATTGCTTCTTCTTGCATATACTTCTTTCTCAGTTGTGCACTTCACAAATTCCTTTTCCCTTAGGAAACCGTCTGTCTTCTGATTCAAAGCATTGGGAGCTTGCTTAAGTCCATACAGGGCTTTTATGCAGCCTGTATACCTTTCTTTCTTCGCCTTGTTTCACAAACCCAACTAGTTCTGCAACATACACTTCTTCATATAAGGGGCCATTCAGGAATTCACATTTCACATCCATCTGACATGTGTATCAATTGTTCATATTTTCTAGACCAATAACCAACTTGATTATTTTGATCCTAGCGACATGTGCAAAAACTTCGTCGAAGTCGATTCCTTCCTTATGAAGAAATCCTTTCGCCATAAGTCTCTCCTTTTGTTGAGTTACTTCAACTTTGGGATTCAACTTCACCTTGTATACCCCACTTCACATTGATTGCCTTCTTGCCGTAAGGCAATTCGACAAGTGACCATGTGTTGTTTTCTTCGATGGACTTCAGTTCCTCATTCATTGCTTTCACCCACTTCAAATTCTTCAATGCCTCAACTATATTTACTTGTTCGACATCTGCATAGAAAGCATAGTGTACCAACTCAAATTCATCATATACCATACCATTTGATGTAATCATATATTCTTGCAACCTTGCAAACACATGTCTTGTTCTTTGAGGTTTGCTTGTGCTTGCTTGACTGCTGAGTTCTTCATGTCGAACTTCTCTTTCAACTTCAATCGTTGGTTCTTCACACAAGATTCTCACTTGATCGCGACTTTATGAGTCGAATTTGGGGTACAAACTGCAAGTGCACAGTTCTATCGCGTAGTTTTAAAAGATATCGATCCCACAGGGACTTATGAATCGATATACCGTTTTCTAAGGTTACTTCGTAAAGCTAAGGCGGGTAATACTTTGATTGTTTGGGGAAAAGTTAAAACTAAAAATAGGATCTAAATTAAATATCAACTAAACGGATATCGGTATGAAGTTCGTCGTAATTAGGGAATCAATTCTTCGTTGGTTTCTTGGTTTTAAAATAAATCTTTTCAGTTGACACTATTGATTAAAAGTCTTATCTCAAACTCTCACTCTGTTGAATAAACTATGATTTTATATTAACGTAGTTGTCACTTATTAGTTAAGTCAAAAACCACTTTTTGAAAACAATAGAATTCGTAGAAACTCTTTTTAAGAAAACACTAATCGTTTAAACACCCTTGTCTCAAACTCTCGCTCTGTTGACTTAGGTTATATAATTAAATTCAAATGCTTAACTCTCGTCCTCACATTCAACCTTTAAAAATATTTTTTGAAAAAGATTAGAATTTAATTAACTCTAAAAATTGCTCTCGCCCTAATCTAGAATTAATGTCCAATTTACACTGTCCAGTCAAAAACTCAAACTCTCGTTCTATTGATTTTAACTTCTTTATGTCTTTTACTTTCGTACAAAAACCTTGTTATTAAACCTGTAAATTGAGACCGTGAAAAGAGTGATTTTAATTTTAAACTTAATTAAACCAACTTAGTTTTGATTCCTTCATTCCGCTTACTTTACATACCGATACATAAATAAATTAGCCAGACATGCTAAACAGATCTAAATAATTATCATGCATAAACAAATTCATCTTAGGCAAATAATATAAATCAACAATAAAGCAGGGCATATATAAATTCAAACAATAATTAAAGAACCTGAGTAATTAATAGCAGTCTTGAACATCCACCACAGACCGGTTGGATTTGTTCTTGAATTCTTCAACCAGACAGAAAAATAAAAGTGAAGGAATAAAAATCTAGGGTCTAACGTAAGGTTAGATCTAGTGAAAGGTACACAATAGTTTCCGGTGTAGAAATTATTGTGCGAAAAATTAATTAATTGCTGGAAAAGAAAATAGAAATTGCCAAGGAAAAAATATAAAGACTGTAAAAATAATGCTGTAAAATATGCTTGCACTGCTGGAAGAGAAAAAGCGCGAAAAAGAGAAACGGCGAAGAAGAGAGACGTAGGGTTTGCCAAAAAACTACTATTTATATTGGTCACTTGTTGTAACTGTTTCCAAAGGTCTTCCGTGTAAAGAGTCTTCACGTTGCAAATAGTCAAGCGTAACAATAGGCCTCAACGTCTTTGTTGCGCTTCTGAAGCCAAAAATATAGGGGAATGGTGTGACGTCCGTCACACCATGTATTACGCTCGTAACACAAGTAGACATGGCGTGACGCTCGTCACAGCTTGTGTGACGCTCGTCACAGGCGCAACGCCTGTGCTTTTGGGTTGGGCTTTGGCTTGGTGGAATTTGCTTCTTTTCATTTCTTTTTGCACCTCCTTTTCTTCCTTTTTCACTTGTGCTTCAAATAAGCTACCTGAGATAAATAGAAAGAAAATACCGAGTAATATCGAATAAAATGAAGCAAATTGAAGTAAATAATAATATAATTTAATTAAATTGAGTCCTAGAATGTGATATTATTTCATGTTATCAAACTCCCCCATACTTAGACCTTTGCTTGTCCTCAAGCAAAATACAGTATAGAACTCGTTTTAAAAATTTAGCCAGATGAAATTCCAAAACACACATCAATTCGTACTAGGTTACAAGTAGATTTTGTTTAGAAGCAACTTGAATTTAATGTCGACATCAAGAACTACCGTTACCACATCTGATAATCTTACCTCATGCAAACCAGTTCGAGTCATGCTATTATAGCTAGCCTGGTTCTTTTACTCTTATTTCACCCGTTTTCATTCTAGCGAAATCACATTAAGCCCTTTATCGTTTCGCGCACATAGTGGAGTGACCGATTAGTGATTCTGATCCCCTTTTTAGCTTGAAGCTCTGGTACATGAGTCGGATAACTTTGTTACTTAGCCCATTGCGAATTGCGGGGGATCGGACCGTAGTCCTCCCTACCAAGTTCAGTACCAGATACCTGCTGAACCAATTCATAATGGGTCTTTCGTATTATGTTTTTGTATGATCTGCAACTTTTGGATTAAATGATCTGGTAAGGATCACCTAACTTAATTAGTGCATTTCCTGATATATATATATATATATATATATATATATATATATATATATATATATATATATATATATATATATATATATATATATATATATATATATTGTTTTTTATTTTTATTTTATTTTATTTTGGGAATCATTCACTTATATTCATCGGCCCTCCACGTAGTTTGCTATTAAGATGGTGCTGACTTCTTGTATAAACTACTCGGGGTTACTATAAAGTTAAAAATCCAGGGACTTGTATAACAGTTGCCTTTCTGATCTAACAAGTTGAGGTTTGTTTAGAGTGTTTGGCGGTAATAGTTTTGTCTTAATTTGTCTCAAGTTCGATAAAATGAGCAACCTTTATACTTATTGAGTGTTGAATTTTTGTTATGGCTCATGAAAATTTTGAGGGAATAGATAATAGAAATTATTCATACTTGGGACTTAACTTAAAATAAATCTATATTATAATAAAATATATATATATATATATATATATATATATATATATATATATATATATATATATATATATATATATATATATATATATATATATATATATATATATATTTTATAATTTATAGGGAAATAACAATGAAAGGAAAGGTACATGCTTGAAAAAGGAAAAATAGAAAGAACACGGTTTTCCCCCCCATACTTAAATGAAACATTGTCCCCAATGTTTTAAAGAAAACAAAAGATAAATAAAAAAAGAGAAAAAGAAACTAAAGTTAATGTTGTCTGCCGCCTCTTGTTCTTGGACCTGGTGATCGTTGATGTACTTCTAAGTTGTCAAACCTGCTAAGCAAATCAGTGAACCGCTGGTCGGTTATGGCATTCCTCGCTTCCTGTTGTTGTTGCATTTGGCGCATCATTTGCAGCATTTCGAGATTCTGCGCTTGCATACCATCAATAGCATCCATGATGTCGTCGTTGGTTGCAAGTCTTCTTCGTCGACGACGTCGTGAGGATGGGCCAGCTGCACTATCGGAAGGGTTGAGCGGGACTGATTTTTGTGCAGGAGCATGATCACCTTGCTCTATTTCTTTGAACTCGTCTGTAGACGGGTTTGCATGTGAAGGCTCGGTAGCTTCGGGAGCATTCAGATCATAGAGGTGGCGGTTGGGGTTGGTGACATCTGTTAGGGCAATGTTGGGTAGAACAACGCTTGGGACTGCCTGGTTATTCACCATAAGGTAATATTTTCCGCCTACTCTGTTCTTAATTAGGCGGCTGGACCGACAGTAGCTTATATCCATGAATAGGGGAGGTAAAGATTCTAAAGTTTGAAGTCGGTCCCCTAGGTTTAAGCCAAGTGCTATGGTGGTGATTAATCCACCAATTACAAAAGGTTGACGGCCTCTAGGACATAAGGTGCGGATATGATGAAATAGGAAGGAGGCGGCGTTTACCTTAGTATCCGGTTCGAAGACGCATTCGAGGAAGAATAATTCCTTTGCGTTGACTTTGCTGTTGTTCGGTCTTCCAAAAACTGTGTTTTGTAGGATGCGGATAAAGTACCGGATAGTTGGGTTATGTATATAGGAAACAAGGAGCTCTTCCCAGTTGTTGGCATCTACACCAGATATTTTCCTAAAGAGGTCGAAGACGGCAACTGTGTTCCAGTTTGAGTTTGGAGGGATTCTGGGGTAGACTTGACCTTCTATGGGGAACTGTAGCATGGTACTCAATTGGTTTTGGGATAGGGAGTATTCGGTGTTGAACATACGGAAGGTTGCGGTACCGGTTAAGTACTCGTCTTCACCGGTGGGGGTGTTGTACGAATATGAGCTTAAGAATTCTAAGGTTAGGGATGGGTAGGTAGGTTGATTATGCGTGCATAGAAAGGTTAAATCAGCAAGACGGAGCATCCATTCTATACCTTGAAGTAATCCTAATTCTTGTAAACAAGTTAAATCAGGATACCTGGTAGAGGTGACACCTCGTTGTTGGAAACGCTCGAACTGCTCCCTTTGATAATTATCATCTTCGGATCGGAAGATGATATTTCCGAAAGCTTGGTTGCCCGCCATATCGATAAGTGGTTTGAAAGCGGTAATTAGGGGAGAAGGGAAATGAAATTGATTTTAGAGAATGGTTTGTGGTGTATGAAGAAAGGTATGGTGGATATTTATAGGAAAAAATTTTGGAAGTTGGAAAGGAAGTGGTTGAAAAGTAAATAAATGTGGGTAAATGTGAATAAATGGGGAAGGTAAAAAGGTGAAGTGGTGTAACGGTCGTCTCCCAACGGTTAGTAACGTTAACAAGGTCAGACGGTGTCACGCTCGTGACAGGGGCGTTACGGGCGTCACAGACACTTGGCGTGACGTCCGTGAGGATCGTGTGACGCTCGTCACACAGTCTTTCTGGCACGTTACTGCTTGCGTTCTTTATAATAATTATAGTAATTTATTTTTATTATTTTGTTTTGCTTCAGTTTATTTTATTTGGCTATTGTGATACTTTAAATTGCCTTGCATGCTATTCTACTTTCCATAATATAAATATATTTAATAAGTTATGTAGGTAGCATACAGTAGAGAGCACTATTGCTAGATATTGCATAATTCATAGTAAAGTAAAATAAATCAATAGCTTCATAAAATAATCATAATGTAACATTGGAGGAGAAAACAACCAAAAAAATGCGAAAGAGAAACAAATACGAACATAATTTGAAATAACATTAAATAATAAAACTAAATAACTAAGAAAAACAACTTCTATCCATCTGCACGATCTCTGGCCGGAGGAGCAAAGGAGTTAACACGGTATAGCAATTCGTGAAACTGATTTGTCATACTGTTCATGTATCCCAGAAATTCTTGTCCCATGTTAGCTAACTCTTCTCCGAGGGCGTCTTGTTCTGACATCAAAGCTTGAATGGTGGTGTTATAATCAGCTCCGGGCATATGATGTCTAAGATCGGGTATCGCCGATTCTTCGGTCGGGGCAGGTTGAGGAGGAGGATCAATATCATAATAACCAGATGGTGTCTGAGGGTCAGATTCAGCATAAGGGATCTGGTCATCACAAATCTCATAGTCCTGTATGGATTCAGTAGATCTAGCTGGAGAGGGTGTTGCGTTCAGATTGTAGAGCCAGTTATTGTGCTTATGAACACTAGTCCTAGGACTAGGCAAGGTGAAAAGGCAAAGAACTTGGTTATTAATTATAAGCTCAAACTCTTCAGATCCTAGGTTTGTTATAAACATAGTGTTGAAGAGGAAGGGTATACTCATAATCGTAATGCCACAAAAAGGGCTTAAGTCAAGCATAGGTTGACGTAATCCGATAGCATTTCCAATCATGGTTATCAAACCGCCTATTCGAATTGGTGCTCGTTCATCTTGGATAAGGTGGTCAAAATTTGCCAACATAAAAGTGGCACCGTTTACTGGACGGTTCTGGGAAGCACAAAATATGATGAAGAGTTCATCACGTGAAACTGAGGTACTGTTTGGCTTCTTCCGAAATAAGGTGTGGGTCAGGATCTTATGGAAATAACGGAAGGCTGGATTATGTATGTTTCCAGAGAGAAACTCATGTTCCTCGGGATCGTCATTTCCAGTCAAGCTTCCCCAAAAGTGTTCAAGTTCTCTATATTCAAAAAGTTCTTCTTGGCTCACTGTGAATGTATCAAGGGAGGTAGGGAAACCTAAAAGGTTGGTAAAGTCTTGAATATTAAATTGGTACTCCATGTTGAACATTCTGAACTGGATGAAACCTCTGCTTATTCCTTTTCCATGGCTGGGTAGGTAGATCAGGGAGCTAAGAAATTCTAGTGTTAGTCTTCGGTAAGTGACGAAATGTCTACGGATAGGAGAGGTTTCCCACCCTATCTGACTCAGCAAATACATGACGCTTTCTCTTAGTCCAAGGGCAGTCATTGCCCAGTCATCAGCATACAGACTAGGTAGCATCTCTCTCGTGGCTAGTTCCTCAAACTTTTGTTTCTGAGCTTTCCCTCTGAATTTGATACCCATACGATCAATTTGTCCCATCAGGTTAGTGTTAGCTAGAGAAAAGAAAAACAAGAGTTTAGTCAGGATTTGGCCAAATGCCGAAAGAAGAAGAGAAAAGTTTTTAATAAATTAAAATAAATTAAGAATGAATACTGAACAAAATTTAAAATAATAATTAAGGAAGAAATAAAAAAATATAAATATTTGTGGGTTGTCTCCCACTAAGCGCTTTGTTTAATGTCGCAAGCTCGACATAAAAACTATCAATTATACTCTATAAATTCTGGAGGTGTTTCGTCTAAGTGCAAGACTTGCGAATCTTCATTGTTTTCTGCATAGTGATAATGTTTTAGACGTTGCCCGTTTACGGTAAATGGTTCCATAGATTTGCCTTTAATTTCTACTGCTCCACTGGGAAAGACATTGGTGATATGAAAAGGACCTGACCATCTAGATCGTAGTTTTCCCGGAAACAACTTTAGCCTAGAGTTAAATAAAAGGACTGTATCGCCTTGTTTGAAGATTTTCCTTGATATGCGCTTGTCATGCCATTGTTTTGTTCTTTCTTTGTAGATTCTGGCATTTTCGTAAGCGTCTCTTCTGAGTTCCTCTAATTCGCTTATATCAAGGATTCTCTTTTCGCCGGCGGCCTTATAGTTTAAATTTAGATTTTTAATAGCCCAATAGGCTTTATGTTCTAATTCTACCGGGAGGTGGCAGGATTTTCCATAAATGAGCTTAAATGGGGTTGTCCCTATGGGAGTTTTGTAAGCAGTTCGATAAGCCCATAAAGCTTCTGGTAATTTCAATGACCAGTCTTTCCTTGAGGTGGCGACTGTTTTTTCTAATATTTGTTTAATCTCTCTGTTAGACACTTCCACTTGCCCACTGGTTTGAGGGTGGTAAGGTGTCGCAACTCTATGCCTTACGCCATACTTAAACAGTAGTTTTTCGAGTACCTTGGATATGAAATGCGATCCACCATCACTGACTACTATTCTTGGGACACCAAATCTTGGAAATATTATATTCTTAAAGAGTCTAGTTACTACTCGTGTGTCGTTTGTTGGAGAAGCTATAACTTCAATCCATTTTGATACGTAGTCAACTGCCACGAGTATGTATTTGTTACCGAAAGAGGATGGAAAAGGTCCCATGAAGTCTATCCCCCACACGTCGAAAATCTATACTTCCAAAACGCCCTTTTGTGGCATCTCGTCACGTCTAGATATGTTTCCTGTGCGTTGACATCTATCACATTTCTTGATAGCTGCATGCACATCCTTCCATATATTTGGCCAATAAAAACCGGCTTGTAGGATTTTAGAGCAGGTCTTGGATGTACTTGCATGTCCACCATAAGGAGCGGAGTGACAGTGTTGGATGATATTTTCTACCTCTTCTTCGGGTATACACCGACAGAAAATACCATCGGGGCCTCTTTTAAAGAGTAAGGGGTCATCCCAGTAATAGTGTTTTATGTCATAGAAGAATCGTTTCTTCTGCTGGTAGGATAAAGTAGGTGGAACTATTCCGGCAGCTAAATAATTGACGAGATCAGCGTACCATGGTGTAACAGATATAGCTAAGGTGGTTTCTACCTGTTTATCAGCGTTATTTTCTCCCAAAGTAGCTATAAGTTTATCGTACGAGAAATCATCGTTAATTGATGTTCTTTCCGGTTCAAGGTTCTCAAATCTAGAGAGGTGATCTGCTACTACGTTTTCAGTTCCTTTCTTGTCTTTGATTTCCAAATCGAACTCTTGTAGCAACAGGATCCACCTTAGGAGTCTAGGTTTAGCATCCTTTTTTGTTAAGAGGTATTTGATAGCAGCGTGGTCAGTGTAAATGATTATTTTGGCTCTGACCAAGTAAGAACGAAATTTATCTAGCGCAAATACTACTGCTAGAAGTTCCTTCTCGGTCGTGGCATAATTCATTTGTGCTTCATCTAGAGTTCTACTTGCGTAATATATAACGTGAAGCTTTTTATCCTTTCGTTGTCCTAAAACAGCACCTACAGCGTAATCACTGGCATCACACATTATTTCGAATGGTTCATTCCAATCTGGTGTCTGCATTATGGGTGCGGAGATCAATGCTTGTTTAAGCGTTTGAAATGCTTCTAAACATTTATTGTCGAATATAAATTCAGCATCCTTCATCAATAGCCCAGTTAAAGGTTTAGTTATTTTAGAGAAGTCTTTAATGAATCGTCGGTAAAAACCGGCATGTCCTAAGAAGCTTCGTACTTCTCTCACAGTTTTCGGGGGTTGAAGGTTTTCGATTACCTCTATTTTGGCTTTGTCTACTTCAATTCCTCTGTTCGAGATGATGTGTCCTAAAACAATTCCTTCTTGTACCATGAAGTGGCATTTTTCCCAATTAAGTACTAGGTTTACTTTTACGCATCGCTCTAGAACTCTTTCTAGGTTTTCAAGGCATTCTTCAAAGCTTTGTCCGCATACGGAAAAGTCATCCATAAATACTTCCATGATGTTTTCGAGAAAATCGGCGAATATTGCCATCATGCACCTTTGGAAGGTTGCAGGAGCATTACACAAGCCAAACGGCATTCGTCTATAAGCGAAGGTACCAAAAGGACACGTGAACGTTGTCTTTTCTTGGTCATCAGGATGAATTGGTATTTGAAAGAAGCCTGAGTAACCGTCTAGATAGCAGAAATGAGAATGTTTTGCTAATTGTTCTAACATCTGGTCAATGAATGGTAAAGGGAAATGATCTTTTCGGGTTGCTTTGTTTAGTTTCCTATAGTCAATGCACATTCTCCATCCCGATTCGATTCGTTTGGTTATAGTTTCTCCTTTTTCATTTTCAATAACTGTTATACCTCCTTTCTTTGGTACTACGTGTACAGGACTAACCCATTTGCTATCAGATATAGGATATATGATACCTACCTCTAATAACTTGGTTATTTCCTTCTTCACTACCTCACTCAGGATCGGGTTTAGTCTCCTCTGGTGTTCCCTAGAAGTTTTACAGTCTTCTTCTAGCATGATGTGGTGCATACAAATAGAAGGACTTATTCCTTTAAGATCAGTGATGTTGTATCCTAGTGCGGTTGGATACTGTTGAAAGAGTATATCTTTGGCAAATATTTTTGTATCGTATCCACAGAGATTAGGTGATATTACCGCCGTTCGATAATTCAAATGTTTTAAGTTTAGAAAGTAACAGGGTTGTTTTGTTTGGAAAAATATCTTGTTAATAAATGTTAACAGAAACTATTAAGTGGTTTTAGACAAATATAAAAGCTTGGCAAGATTGGAGTTCACTATTTCAAATATCTATGATTCCCTATGATAAATAATTAGATTCAAGATTATTGATGATGTTCAAATATCCTCTCAAAGTCATTTATGTCTAAATGATATCGTGATAGTTATTATATTGATCCTTAGACGATCTCTCCACCTAACTATCAATATAGCAACCTTTAATGTTCAATATCAAAGAATAGTAATGAATAAATCTATCTCTACAACTTATTCATTACTTGAAAATCTGTTTTATATCTAAACTCGAGTAATCTCTCTCGACAACTACTCAAATCTGGTTTTCAAAGTAAAGCAAAAACAGTTCCAATACATCAACAATCTTTATCTCATATATAAATCAAAGTGAATACATAGATAGATGAGAATAGCTACTACCTCCAATCTTGACAAAAGGGAGTTTAGCTCCTCATCACCATTGTTATAAAGCAGAAGGATTTAGAAGAAAAACTCTGGTTTTCTCTATTACAAAAGTTCTACAGCACAATGTGTGAATGAATGGAAATCTCCTTCAATCCCCTAGGTTAAACTATTTTGTCTCAACCAAAAAGGTTGACATTTCCCTATTTGGACATTGTCATCAGCAGCAGAAAAGCACTTTCCAGGCAGACATCAAAATGGCAATTACTTTTTCTGCACAGCAGCACATTTGACCCTTGGTCAGCTTGCTGGATTCGCAGCCTTCGCGGCGCGAAGGGAGTTCGCGGCGCGAACTGTTGCTTTCCCAGCTTCCTTGTTTGGCAAGCTTCCTCCAAAATGCCATGTTGAAACCAAGGTCTTGCTTATCCATAATTCTACACAACTAACAAAAAATGTGAAATAACTATTCAAAACAAAATAAATTAAACCTAATTGCATTTATACAAATTAATGAAGATAAAAGTGTGTAATTACATCAAAACTTGGTAAAAGGGACCAATAAAAAGGTATAAAAAGTAGTACAAATTGGTCCCTAACAACTCTCCCCAACTTAGCATTTTGTTTGTCCCTAAACAAAAGTTTCCACCCTCACAACCAAGATCATGACACAAAAGATTTAAACAAGCATTTATCAAGGACATTCAAATGGTTCAAAAGTGTTTGGCCTCTTCTCAATTCACCTCTCTCAATTCTAGACAAACATGAATAAGGGAAATGGTAAAGTGCAAAATCATTCCAAGTATCTCAAAGTTATACATGTCAAAATTGAATCAAACTTACGCACACATCAATGTTGATGAATAACATGAAGGGTTACTTTCACTCATCCAAGCAGTTAAATCAACAACAAATCGAATCATGCGGCTATCACAACAAGTACCAAATCATGTGAAAAATGAGAATCAAGAGGTCTTTCAAAGGTTGTAATTTGGCTTAGGTTGCAAGAAAGGATATGATTAAGAGAATTCAAAAAGGTTGCCTATCCTAAGGGAGCATTCCCAAAGATTCAACTCTACCAATTTCCTTTTCCTTGGTCCCTATCTTTTCTTTTCAAATCCACACAACCATGAGCATATTTTTTTTTTTTTTTTTTTTTTTTATATGCTCTATGGTTTCGAGGGTGATTTCTTTTTCTTGTTTCTTTTCATATTCTTACCCTTCCAAAGAAACTCACTATTCCAAGTTCCCTATCAACTCTTCACTTTACTCTCCCCAACTTTAGATTCCACAACCGATTTATTCAATAATGCTCCCTACTTAAGAATAAGCAAAAGGCAAAATTTTTGCAAACAACTCGGTTTGAGGTTTCAACTGATGCGAAAGAAATTAGGATTCATTTATTCCACAATTTTCAATTGATTTTACAATGATCAATCAAATGAATCCTAACAAGCTCAAAGGGGGTTAACTAAGGATTACTCCTCACAAGGTTCGTTGATTTAAGCTTTTTGGTCAAGTGGTTTTTCTCACAAAAATTGCCTCTATCATTTTCAAAAATTTCACACAACATTAGATTGATGCATGATTTAGCATGATAAGAATGAGTCAAAATAATGCTCGGTTTCCCGCTTTTTTAGTGCACAATGGAAAGTTTCCTCACAAATGGTTAAGTCCTATTTTGATTCAAAACTGACATATACTTCAATGAATTTATGAAATGGAATTTGCACACAACATCAACCTACTCATGTTAAGTCTAGAAAGCGATAAAGTGTACCTTGAAATGCCGACACTAATTCTTATCATCACCACTCGAAGTATCCTATGCTTCTTTCTTTGCGAACAACTCTTGGTTGCTTTGGGCTTGACTTAAGCGTAAGAACAATTAACTAGAACTGTTGGTAAACCAATTTGATTAAAAACACACTTAAATTTCACAAAGTACTCATGCAATTATAAAAAGACTAAAGAAAAATTAAAGTGCTAAGATAAAGTCACGGTGAACTAGAGCCACCAAAAAGTACATTACAAAATTCCCAAAACAAAAAAAAACAGAATTAGTCAAAAGAAATTCAAACAAACAATTCTCTTCTAAACTCCACCAATTCAATCCTCTTCCTCTTCATCACCACCTACACCTCCGAGAACATCTTCCATCTCCTCATTTGGGTCAGCACTACCTCCTGCACCCCCCATAAAATTTGGCCTGCCCACAGGCCAATTAGCATAAGCTGCATAGTCAGCTTGCGATGGAAAAGTGCGGGCCTCTGGTGCCAGAAACGTGTTCTGGAACTGCTGCTGCATGGCATCAAAAAGAAATGATTGAGACCTCCTGGAGGCCTCAAAGTTCTCACAGCAGTAGTTGGCAAAAGCCATCTGATCAAAACCTGGGGTACTCTGAGGTTGAGGTTGAGAACGGGATCTGGCTCGGGACCGAGAGGAAGAAGTACCAGATGCATCAGTCTTCTCATTCGGGTTCTGCAGAAACCTATTCAAATAAGCGTCACTGATCACACTGGTGATCGAGTAGTGCACTTCCTCAGGGATGTGAACATTGGCCCTACGGCACAATCCCATGATGAGTCCTGGATAAGCTAGCACACCAGCTTTGCCCCCGAAATTTGTTCCACTTAACACAATCTTTCTCATCTCACATGAAATGAGGGCTGCAACATCCACCGTCTTCCCGATCATGATGCAGTATAAGAGACACCCGACATCCATAGGAATTGTGGTGGTGTGGCTTCTTGGTCTGATATTGGTTAACAGTAGCACCAAAAAAGCTCTAGCTTCCAAATTGAAATTTTCCCTCTTCCACAATTTCGGGTGCCCTTGGTCATTCACTTCATAAGATTTTCCTCTGAGACAAAGGGTGGCATTGATTGCTTCTAGGTTCCATCTGTCAGCTGCCACCATGGTATTGTACTCACAACTCTCCCCCTCTCCAAGAGTTAAGGGATGACCAAGATAAGAATTAATGTCATTCCTTCCAAATGACACAATCTTTCCCCTTACCCTGGACTGGTGAATGAAGGTCGTACCTTCCTCACGATGCATCGCATTCGCGTAGAATTCTCGGACAAGGTCGTAGTTGATTGCGGCTTCCGGCTCACACAACTTCATCCATTTTCTTTGCTCGAAAACCTCAACCACTCTGTGATACACTCCAGTTGGAGCCAGGCGGATAAACCTTTCCGGTAGAATAGTCCTCTTGACAAGACTCTCAAAGCGTGCTTCGTGCTCCTCACTGATGAACCTTCGGGTAGCACGGGCCTGAGGAGGTGCTGTGGTCTTAGTTCTCTTAGACATCTGCAATCAAAACCAGCACAACCACAAAACACACATTACAGCATTAGTCAACAATCAAAAAGAAAATGGCTGCTGGAATTCACAGTTCGCGGCGCGAAGGGAGGTTCGCGGCGCGAACCCTGCGATTTTAGGAAATCCCCAATTGCTTCCTAGGGTTTCACCAAAGAGGGATTTAACATACCCAAACAGTCAAAATGCACAACCCTAACCTAATCCTATTCTATTTCACACAAGCATAGCAATTCCTAACAGCATTCACAGAAAAATACGATCTCTAACCAACCCTAAATTGAAAAACCCCAAAAAGGGATTGGAAGAGAGGAAATGAAGATTACATACCTTTGGAATCTCTACACTTGCAAAAAGAAGAAGATTGGAAGAGTGAAACACTGAAAAACGTTGAGAAATGGTGGAATTTGGGGGTTGGGGTGAAAGCGCGGCAAAGGGGTTTGAAATGAGGAAGTTTGAAATGAAACTGAATTGACCTAAACAGTATTTAAATGAATTCTGTCACGCAAAGTTCGCGGCGCGAACAGGGGGTCGCGGCGCGAACTGCATAAAACAGAACCAATAAAATTTTTTTCATTCAGGTCGCGGCGCGAACAGGGGGTCGCGGCGCGAACTGCAAAAAACAGAAAGCACTCAAATTTATTCAATCAGTTCGCGGCGCGAACAGGAGGTCGCGGCGCGAACTGCAAAAAACAGAACTTCAAAAATTTTAAACTTCAATCAGAGCTAAGAATCACACAACAGAGAAATTTAAAATGCACACAAACAACGTTGGGTTGCCTCCCAACCAGCGCTTTGTTTAACGTCGTTAAGAGCTCGACGGTACCTCAATTAGCTTGATCCAGATAAGGAAAGGACACACACATCACGGTTTATGTCACCGCTATGATAGACTTTCAGTCTTTGACCATTGACAGTCCAGCTTTCTTGCGACTTTGGATCCTCTATTACAATGGCTCCATAATTCCGTACTTCCTTGATCACAAATGGTCCAGACCATTTAGACTTCAATTTACCCGGAAACAACTTCAACCTTGAATTAAAAAGCAATACCATCTGGCCAACATGAAACTCTTTGGGGCGGACCTTCCCATCATGGTATGCTTTTGTCTTCTCCTTGTACAGCTTATTAGAATGGTATGCATTGTTCCTTAGTTCCTCCAACTCATGGAGTTGACCTTTCCTTCTCTCTCCAGCTAGAGTGGAGTCGAAGTTCAAGAACTTAAGAGCCCATAATGCTCTATGCTCCATTTCAACTGGAAGATGACAAGTCTTCCCATACACCAGTTGAAACGGAGTCAGCCCAATAGGTGCTTTGTAAGCAGTGCGATATGCCCACAAAGCCTCATCAAGTTTTAAGGACCAATCCTTTCTTGAGTTTGAAACAGTCTTCTCAAGTATCCGTTTGATTTCCCGGTTTGAAACCTCAGTTTGACCGTTCGCTTGTGGGTGGTAGGGAGTGGTCACTTTATGCTTTACACCATAATGTTGCAAAACTTTTTCTAATGGTGTATTGCAGAAGTGTGAGCCTCCATCACTCACCAACACTCGAGGCACACCAAAACGTGAAAATATGTTCTTCTTTAAAAATTTGATCACGGTTTTGGCATCGGCCTTGGGTGAGGCAATTGCTTCCACCCACTTCGAAACATAATCGACAGCTACTAAAATGTACTCGTTAGAGAAAGAAGAGGGGAATGGGCCAACGAAATCAATACCCCAACAGTCAAAAACTTCTACTTCTAGCATGTTGGTTAGAGGCATTTCATCCCGTTTTCCTATTCCGCCACTCCGTTGACATGCATCACAACTCTTCGCATGTTCGTGCGCATCTTTGAATAAAGATGGCCAATAAAAACCCGATTGGAGTACTTTAGTGGCTGTTCTCAAACCACTATAGTGACCTCCATACGGAGAGTTGTGACAGTGCCACAGAATGTCTCTTGATTCCTCTATTGTTACACACCTTCTCAAAATATTGTCTGCCCCTACTTTAAAAAGGTAAGGGTCATCCCAGACATAATATTTTGCATCAGCTAAGAATTTCCTTCTTTGATTGCAAGTGAGGTCTTCCGGTGTTAAACCAGTTGCTTTGTAGTTAGCAAAATCAGCAAACCAAGGCCTCACTTGAATCGCATAGAGTTTTTCATCTGGAAATTCTTCTCTCACCTCTTCTTCTTTGTTTGTAATTTCTACATTGACCAATCGAGACAAATGATCTGCTACCAAGTTCTCGGAACCTTTTTTATCCCGTATCTCTAGATCAAACTCTTGTAATAAAAGGATCCAACGAATAAGCCTTTGTTTTGAATCCGGCTTGGTAAGCAGATATTTTATTGCAGAATGGTCAGTGTAGATTACAACTCTTGAACCAATCAAATAAGCTCTAAATTTTTCCAATGCATATACTATGGCTAGCAATTCTTTTTCAGTTGTTGCGTAATTAACTTGGGCGTCATTCAACACCTTACTAGCATAGTGTATGGCATGGAAAACTTTATCGCTTCTTTGTCCTAACACCGCACCCACTGCATAATCGCTAGCATCACACATGAGTTCAAAATCAAGATTCCAGTTTGGTGCTACGATTATTGGTGCGGTGATCAACTTTTGTTTCAAATCTAAGAAGGCTTTAAGACATGACTCATCAAAAAGAAAAGGCGTACCTTTGTTGAGTAAATTACTCAGTGGCTTTGCGATCTTTGAGAAGTCTTGTATGAATCTCCGGTAGAAACCGGCATGTCCTAGAAAGCTTCTTATTCCTTTAATGTTGGTTGGAGGTGGCAGCTTTTCAATAATTTCCACCTTGGTCTTGTCCACCTCTAGCCCTTCAGACGAAATCTTGTGACCAAGCACTATACCCTCAGTGACCATAAAATTGCATTTTTCCCAGTTGAGCACTAGGTTGGTCTCCACGCATCTCTCTAGAACTACATCAAGGTGCTTCAAGCACACTTCAAAAGATGATCCATAAACAGAAAAATCGTCCATGAACACCTCGATGCATTCTTCTATCAGGTCTGAAAAGATAGCTTGCATACACCGTTGAAATGTGGCCGGTGCGTTACATAATCCAAAAGGCATTCTTCGGTAAGCAAAAATGCCGAAGGGACATGTAAAAGCTGTTTTCTCATGGTCTGCCGGATTTACTGAAATTTGATTATACCCCGAATATCCGTCTAAGAAACAGTAGAAGTTTTTGCCGGCAAGCCGCTCCAACATTTGATCCATGAAAGGTAGTGGGAAATGATCTTTCCTTGTGGCTTGGTTCAACCTTCTATAATCGATGCACATCCTCCACCCTGTCACTGTTCTCGTCGGAATCAACTCGTTTTTATCGTTTTTAATCACCGTCATTCCGCCTTTCTTGGGGACCACTTGTACCGGACTCACCCATGCACTATCAGATATGGGATAAATCATTCCTGCTTCTAAAAGTTTAACAACTTCTTTCCGAACCACCTCTTTCATTGATGGATTCAAACGCCTCTGAGGTTGTGCAACCGGTTTGAAGTTTTCCTCCATCATTATCTTGTGCATGCAATATGCTGGACTAATACCCTTCAAATCGGATAAAACCCACCCTATCGCACCTTGGTTCTTTTTCAAAACTCGAATCAACTTATCTTCCTCTTGCGTGGACAATGTGTTGCTTATAATCACCGGTTTGGTACACTCATCTCCAAGAAACACATACTTCAAATGCGACGGAAGCATCTTCAATTCTAACTTTTGCTCTTCAGTTTCCTTCTTTGCATCCAAATCTTCCACTAATTCTTCTTGATACGCCAGCTCACCACAAGATTCTAACTCACGCAACATCGCTTCGATCTCTCGTTCCTTATTGTCGGTTAACACATTGTATGCTCCGATAAGGGATCTTTCCAAAGGGTTAGAAATATGGATTTGATTCACGACCTCCACTACTTCCTCTTCACTTGCATCAATTCGAAAAGAATCATGCTTGTCAGTTGGATGTTTCATTGCTTCGAAAAGGTTAAAAGTCACCTCTTCATCTTGCACTCTAACCTTCATAAGCCCATCATCTATGTCGATCATCATCCGAGCGGTCTTCATAAAAGGTCTTCCAAGAATTAAGGGTACATCGCGGTCCTCATCCATCTCTACTATTACAAAATCCACCGGAAACAAAAATTTGTCCACTTTTACGAGCATGTCTTGGGCAATTCCATATGGTGAGGTTGTAGACTTGTCTGCTAGTTGTAATGTCATTCTTGTTGATTTAATCTCCACATTTCCTAATCGTTTGACAATAGAAAGAGGAATTAAATTTATACTAGAGCCCAAATCTATCAAACCGTTCCCAACGTATGTGCTTCCAATGGTTACCGGTAGAACAACCCGGCCCGGGTCGGACTCTTTCCGAGGTAAAGTCTTCTGGATGATTGCGCTACACCGTGCATCAAGAATGATGGTCTCATCTTCCACATGTCGCCTTTTCTTGGTAAGAATGTCTTTCATAAATTTAGCATATCGTGGCATTTGTTCTAGTGCATCAGAAAATGGAATGTTGATTTGGAGTTGCTTGAAGATGTCCATGAATCGTGCATAGTGCCTAGCATTGTCTTTCCTTGATGGAGCATGTGGGTAGGGTAGATGTTGAGTTGGGATGACATTCACTCCCTTCTCAGATTTCTTCTTTTTCTTCGATTCAGCATCTTTTTTCTCCTCACAATCAGTCTGTACAGCAGTGGGCAGAACCTGCTCTTTTCGCGGCGCGAAGGTGGTTCGCGGCGCGAACTGAGCATTTCCAGAATCATTTTTCCTCTCACCAACTATATCTGTCTCTTCCAGAATCCCCTCAGTGGTGTTCTCTTCTACAATTTCTTTACCTTTTTCACTTACCAACGCTTTACCGCTCCTTGTGACAACTGCTTTGCAATGCTCCTTTGGATTTGGTTGAGTGTTAGCAGAAAAAGAAGGCCCTGCATTTTGTTCCGACAGCTGCTTCGCGAGTTGGCCTACTTGATTTTCCAGATTTTTAATTGCCGCCTCGTTACTTTTCTGATTTGCCATAGAAGCTTGCATGAATTGTTGAAGAGTGTCTTCTAGCTTGGAATTTCCTCCTTGCGACTGCTGACCTTGAGAGTTTGGTTGTTGGTAAGGGCTTTGCTGTTGATAATTCTGATTGTTGAACCTTGACGGTTGATACCCTTGATTGTTTCTTGGTTGATAGCCTTGATTGTTAGGCTGTTGTCTTTGATATCCCTGGTTTTGGTTGTTCACATAACTGACTTCTTCTTGAGGTGGAGGACAAAAACCAGTAGGATGATCCCCTTGACACAACTCACAACATGCTACTTGATGCTGAACTTGAAAACCTTGAATCTCTTTTATTTGCTGTGGAAGCTTGGCCATTTGTTGAGTAAGAAGCTCCACTTGCTGAGAGAGTAGCTTATTCTGTGCAAGGATGGCATCATTGGTATTCAACTCCAAAACTCCGGGCTTACGTTGTGAAGGGCTACGATCATGTTGACCTTGATGATCATTACGGGCCATCCGTTCAATAATGACTTTAGCTTCCTCCGCAGTTTTTGATATAAGCGAACCACCCGCGGTGGCGTCCAGAAGTGTCTTATGGGTTGATTGGAGACCATTCAAAAAGATGTGGATTTGAGTAAGCTCATCAAAACCATGTCCCTTACACTTCCTCAACATTGATTTGAATCTCTCCCAAGCTTCATTTAGAGATTCGTTTCCTCCTTGAGTAAATACAGCTATAGCCGTCTTGGCTTCCATGAATCGGGATTGAGGGAAGTATCTTTCTAAGAACTTTTCTTCTAATAGATTCCAATCCGTCATCACTCTTGATTCTTGATCAAGGTACCACTCCTTTGCTTTTCCCACTAATGAGTGTGGGAACATCCTCTTGAATAACGTCTCTTCACCCGCCTCGTCTATTCCCGTAGAACCCGCAATCTCGTAGAATTTGATGAGATGGGTATACGGATCTTCGTGATCCATTCCGGTGAATGGAGTTGCATAGAGAAGTTGGAGGATTCCGGTCTTCATCTCCGTATTTCTTCCTCCACGGGCAAATTGAGCATTCCTTCTTGGACTATTAGCGGACATTTCAGTACGATTATCCTCCGCCATGTTTCCTTCACAAGCTTCTACAACCACTTCTTCGATTGGAACAAGTGCGGAAGTAGATGCTTCTTCTCTCCGGTTCCTCTCTTCGGCTAGTTTCCTTTTTCTTCGTGTTTTGCTATTGAGCTTCCGAAGTGTTCTTTCAATTTCAGGATCGAATTGAAGTTGCTCCTCGGTTACTTTTCCTCGCATGCACTAGAATCTACAAAACTAGCAAACCAAGTGAAACAAAAGAGGGATAACAATAAAAGTAACAAAACTTAAAACACAGAATTATTGCAATGCTTGTAATATCGACACCAATCCCCGGCAACGGCGCCAATTTGTTGAAAGAGTATATCTTTGGCAAATATTTTTGTATCGTATCCACAGAGATTAGGTGATATTACCGCCGTTCGATAATTCAAATGTTTTAAGTTTAGAAAGTAACAGGGTTGTTTTGTTTGGAAAAATATCTTGTTAATAAATGTTAACAGAAACTATTAAGTGGTTTTAGACAAATATAAAAGCTTGGCAAGATTGGAGTTCACTATTTCAAATATCTATGATTCCCTATGATAAATAATTAGATTCAAGATTATTGATGATGTTCAAATATCCTCTCAAAGTCATTTATGTCTAAATGATATCGTGATAGTTATTATATTGATCCTTAGACGATCTCTCCACCTAACTATCAATATAGCAACCTTTAATGTTCAATATCAAAGAATAGTAATGAATAAATCTATCTCTACAACTTATTCATTACTTGAAAATCTGTTTTATATCTAAACTCGAGTAATCTCTCTCGACAACTACTCAAATCTGGTTTTCAAAGTAAAGCAAAAACAGTTCCAATACATCAACAATCTTTATCTCATATATAAATCAAAGTGAATACATAGATAGATGAGAATAGCTACTACCTCCAATCTTGACAAAAGGGAGTTTAGCTCCTCATCACCATTGTTATAAAGCAGAAGGATTTAGAAGAAAAACTCTGGTTTTCTCTATTACAAAAGTTCTACAGCACAATGTGTGAATGAATGGAAATCTCCTTCAATCCCCTAGGTTAAACTATTTTGTCTCAACCAAAAAGGTTGACATTTCCCTATTTGGACATTGTCATCAGCAGCAGAAAAGCACTTTCCAGGCAGACATCAAAATGGCAATTACTTTTTCTGCACAGCAGCACATTTGACCCTTGGTCAGCTTGCTGGATTCGCAGCCTTCGCGGCGCGAACTGTTGCTTTCCCAGCTTCCTTGTTTGGCAAGCTTCCTCCAAAATGCCATGTTGAAACCAAGGTCTTGCTTATCCATAATTCTACACAACTAACAAAAAATGTGAAATAACTATTCAAAACAAAATAAATTAAACCTAATTGCATTTATACAAATTAATGAAGATAAAAGTGTGTAATTACATCAAAACTTGGTAAAAGGGACCAATAAAAAGGTATAAAAAGTAGTACAAATTGGTCCCTAACAGATACTTTCTTAAGATATGCAGGAGTTTTTCTGTTTCGAATCTTCCTAAGTCTGCATTAACTATCACTAGTCGTTCAAGTTCTAAGTCTAGGAATTCATATCTCAGATTTTTGGGAAGTGTTTTCAAGTCTAGGGTTGGTTTCTTAAGGCATTGCGTAGGGTCCGGTGTTATTGCTAAACATTGGTTAAGTTTGTCTTCTACAAGATAGTCAGGTGATTTGTCTTTTTCTAACTCTGTTTCTTTTATGCATTCATCGATGATATCCATGAAGTAACATGTATCTTCTATTGCAGGTGCTTTCAAAAATTGGGAAAGAATGAACTCAATTTTCTCTTCTCCTACTTCGAAAGTGAGCCGTCCTCGTTTGACGTCTATGATCGCACCGGCAGTTGCTAAGAACGGTCTTCCCAGTATAATGGGTGTAACTTCATCTTCTCTAATGTCCATAATTATAAAATCAGTTGGAATGTAGAATTGACCTATGCGCACGGGAACGTTTTCAAGAATTCCTACAGGATATCTAACGGAACGATCTGCTAGTTGCACAGACATTTTGGTTGGTCTTAATTCTCCCATTTCCAGTTTCTTACATATGGATAAAGGCATAACACTAATACCGGCTCCTAAATCGCATAAGGCTTTGTCGATGACAAATTTTCCTATGTGACAGGGTATAGAGAAACTACCCGGGTCTTTGAGTTTAGGAGGCATATTCTGGATTATAGCGCTACATTCAGCAGTGAGTGTAACGGTTTCGCTATCTTCAAGTTTCCTTTTATTAGAAAGAATTTCTTTTAAGAACTTGGCATATGAGGGCATTTGCGTAATAGCTTCTGTAAACGGAATTGTGACGTTTAATTGTTTTAGTAGGTCAACAAATTTTTTAAATTGGCCCGCATCTTTGGATTTAATAAGCCTTTGAGGGTAAGGGATAGGTGGTTTATAAGGTGGTGGAGGTACATAAGGTTCCTTCTTTTCTACGGTTTCCTTATTACTCTCTTCCTTTTCCTTAGGTTTATTTTCTTCCTCAGTTGACTTTTTAGAGTTTTGGTTTTCTATCCTTGGGTCAGACGGTCCTTCCACTTCCGTTCCACTTCTTAGTATGATTGCGTGAGCGTGGCTTCTTGGGTTAGGTTGGGGCTGTCCAGGAAATGTACCAGTTGGGGCAGCAGTAGGCGCTTGTTGTTGGGCTACTTGTGATATTTGCGTTTCCAGCATTTTTTATGGGTAGCCAGGGCATCTACTTTACTTGCTAGTTGTTTAATTTGTTCGCCAGTGTGTACATTCTGGTTTAAGAAATCTTTATTGGTTTGCTGTTGAGAAGCTATAAAATTTTCCATCATGATTTCCAAGTTGGATTTCCTAGGGGAGTTATTGTTAGGTGTAGATGGGATTGGCTTTTGATATCTCGGAGGTATAGCTGGGGCTTGATTCGGAGATTGTCCAGGTGCGTATAAAGCATTATTACTCTTATATGAAAAATTTGGATGATTCTTCCAATTTGAGTTATAGGTATGCGAGTAGGGGCTTCCTTGAGCATAGTTTACTTGCTCCGCTTGGATTCCTGTTAGGAGTTGACAATCTGCAGGAGTGTGACCTTGGATTCCACAGACTTCGCAATTCTGAGTTATGGCAACCACGGTGGCTGAAGGTGATACATTTAAACTTTCAATTTTCTGGACCAGAGCATCCACTTTTGTGTTAACATGATCAAGGTTACTTATCTCGTACATGCCAGTTTTCGTTTGAGGTTCTACCATTGTTCGTTCGCTTCCCCACTGATAGTGGTTTTGAGCCATGCTTTCGATAAGTTGGTAAGCATCAGCATAAGGTTTGTTCATTAGTGCACCACCTACGGCGGCGTCTATTGTTAACCTCGTGTTGTACAAGAGACCATTATAGAAGGTATGAATTACTAACCAGTCCTCTAAACCATGGTGTGGACAAAGTCTCATCATGTCTTTGTATCTTTCCCATGCTTCGAAAAGAGACTCGTTATCTTTCTGTTTAAATCCATTTATCTGGGCTCTTAACATAGCTGTTTTGCTCGGCGGAAAATATCGGGCAAGAAAGACTTTCTTTAACTCGTTCCATGTGGTGACTGAGTTGGAAGGAAGAGACTGGAGCCATCTTCTAGCGCTATCTCTTAACGAGAAAGGAAAAAGACGAAGTCGAATTGCCTCTGAAGTGACACCGTTAGCTTTAACAGTATCAGCGTATTGGACAAATACGGATAAATGAAGGTTTGGATCCTCGGTAGGATTTCCAGAGAATTGGTTCTGTTGCACTGCCTGCAATAGTGAAGGTTTAAGTTCGAAGTTGTTTGCTTCGATTGCGGGTGGAGCAATACTCGAATGCGGTTCATCTTGCGATGGAGCGGCGTAATCTCGAAGAGCACGAGCTGGTTCTGCCATCTCGGGTATCGGCGAAGGAAGAAGATTTTTGAGATCAGGAAGTTCGAAAGGAGGGAGGTTGTTTGCAGCACGATATTCCCGAATTCGTCGTATGGTTCGGAGATATAGTTCGATATAGTTCGATATCGTTGATTCGTAAGTAGAACGGCTCGCCTTGTGAGCGAGTATGTGGCATACAAATCAACGAAAGAAAGAAAAGAAAAGAAAAATAAGCCTTAGTCTCTTCAGCGTAACAGAAGAGTTACGATATCGACTAAATAAAAGTCCCCGGCAACGGCGCCAAAAACTTGATCGCGACTTTATGAGTCGAATTTGGGGTACAAACTGCAAGTGCACAGTTCTATCGCGTAGTTTTAAAAGATATCGATCCCACAGGGACTTATGAATCGATATACCGTTTTCTAAGGTTACTTCGTAAAGCTAAGGCGGGTAATACTTTGATTGTTTGGGGAAAAGTTAAAACTAAAAATAGGATCTAAATTAAATATCAACTAAACGGATATCGGTATGCAGTTCGTCGTAATTAGGGAATCAATTCTTCGTTGGTTTCTTGGTTTTAAAATAAATCTTTTCAGTTGACACTATTGATTAAAAGTCTTATCTCAAACTCTCGCTCTGTTGAATAAACTATGATTTTATATTAACGTAGCTGTCACTTATTAGTTAAGTCAAAAACCACTTTTTGAAAACAATAGAATCCTTAGAAACTCTTTTTAAGAAAACACTAATCGTTTAAACACCCTTGTCTCAAACTCTCGCTCTATTGACTTAGGTTATATAATTAAATTCAAATGCTTAACTCTCGTCCTCATATTCAACCTTTAAAAATACTTTTTGAAAAAGATTAGAATTTAATTAACTCTAAAAATTGCTCTCGCCCTGATCTAGAATTAATGTCCAATTTACACTGTCCAGTCAAAAACTCAAACTCTCGTTCTATTGATTTTAACTTCTTTATGTCTTTTACTTTCGTACAAAAACCTTGTTATTAAACCTGTAAATTGAGACCGTGAAAAGAGTGATTTTAATTTTAAACTTAATTAAACCAACTTAGTTTTGATTCCTTCATTCCGCTTACTTTACATACCGATACCTAAATAAATTAGTCAGGCATGCTAAACAGATCTAAATAATTATCATGCATAAACAAATTCATCTCAGGCAAATAATATAAATCAACAATAAAGCAGGGCATATATAAATTCAAACAATAATTAAAGAACCTGAGTAATTAATAGCAGTCTTGAACATCCACCACAGACCGGTTGGATTTGTTCTTGAATTCTTCAATCAGACAGAAAAATAAAAGTGAAGGAATAAAAATCTAGGGTCTAACGTAAGGTTAGATCTAGTGAAAGGTACACAATAGTTTCCGGTGTAGAAATTATTGTGCGAAAAATTAATTAATTGCTGGAAAAGAAAATAGAAATTGCCAAGGAAAAAATATAAAGACTGTAAAAATAATGCTGTAAAATATGCTTGCACTGCTGGAAGAGAAAAAGCGTGAAAAAGAGAAACGGCGAAGAAGAGAGACGTAGGGTTTGCCAAAAAACTACTATTTATATTGGTCACTTGTTGTAACTGTTTCCAAAGGTCTTCCGTGTAAAGAGTCTTCACGTTGCAAATGGTCAAGCGTAACAATAGGCCTCAACGTCTTTGTTGCGCTTCTGAAGCCAAAAATATAGGGGAATGGTGTGACGTCCGTCACACCATGTGTTACGCTCGTAACACAAGTAGACATGGCGTGACGCTCGTCACAGCTTGTGTGACGCTCGTCACAGGCGCAGCGCCTGTGCTTTTGGGCTGGGCTTTGGCTTGGTGGAATTTGCTTCTTTTCATTTCTTTTTGCACCTCCTTTTCTTCCTTTTTCACTTGTGCTTCAAATAAGCTACCTGAGATAAATAGAAAGAAAATACCGAGTAATATCGAATAAAATGAAGCAAATTGAAGTAAATAATAATATAATTTAATTAAATCGAGTCCTAGAATGTGATATTATTTCATGTTATCATCACTGAATCCTTCTTGTCATTTTTAGTCCAATCCCATTCCTTAAGCTCATCTATGATTACGTCTCTACTGATCACTACTTTCTTGTTCACTAGGTCGAACAACTTGTAACCTTCAGTCGAATGATATCCTATTAGAATCATCTGACTCGACTTATCATCAAGTTTTCTTCTCAACTGATTTGGCACATGTATATGTGTTATAGATCCAAATACCTTCAGATGACTTAAGCTAGGCTTGACACTAGACCAACATTCTTCTGGCCTAATTCCTTCTAGCTTCTTCATCAGGCATCTGTTCAAAGTATATGTAGGTGTTTAATTGGCTGCATTGTATGGTAAAACACAAATGTCTTGACTGATGTCATGACATGTATATGTAACTACATTGTAGTTACTGCAGGACTAGCTAACACAGGATTATTGAATGCTGTGACATTCATACCTGTCAACAGATACTAAGGAACAGAAGCTCTGTTAGAACTTAGTATTCACTTGCAGTCTGGTTATCAAGGAAGAACCAGACCTGGCATAAGGCCTACTTATTGAATGTCAAACTGGATGTTGTGACATTCATCATTGACAGCAGCTACTGAAGATTGGGCAGAGTGGTGTTCTGCTATACTTCAGCACTTTACTTAGTTTGTTATTCAAGAGAATAGCAGAACTAACTTAAGGCCAATTGTGTAAATGTTAAGTTGGACACTTTGACATTTACTAATGTAAGCTGGTACTGTAGTATGGTCATATTGATCATGTACAGGTCAGCAGATTTGTACAGTCTGTTTTCTGGGAAAACAGACTCAGCATATGGACCTTGATGTCAAGCTGAATGTCGTGACATTCATGCCTGACAGCATATGCTAAATTGTAGGTTGTTCAGTTTTCTGTTACAGCTTTCTCAGGCTATTCTTTAGGAAGTCAACAGCTTAGAGAAAATCCAGGAAATCAACAACCAAGCTACATTCAATGAACCTAACAAATAGCCTATTTGTTAGCAACCTAAATATTGAATTTGAGGGAACGTATGTGACCTAAAATTCAGGAAAATACAGGTGCAAAAGCCCAGGTGCTGCAATATAAAAAGGAAGGCATTCCTCCATTCAGTTTCAGGGATTTTGAGGCGTGAAGATTTAGTGTGTCCATCTTACTTCACTGCTGTATTTTTGTGAGTCTAGAATTAGACGTATCTTGTAAGCCAAGTCATTATCAAATAGATGATTGCTTTGGCATAGGGTGTTCATTGAGTTGTAAGTGTTGTGTCACTCAAAGCTTTTAAGCGTGAGTGCTGTGTATCTTGGTTTAAGCTGTGAAGCATAACCAAGAGTTGTTTTTGAAGTGTGACTTCAAAGTGTTTTTAATATCACTGAGGTGATTGAGGGGGAGTGAGTAGGAACTCTGATCTTAGATTAAGATTGAAATTGCATTGGGTAGGGATTAAGTGATAAGTTGTAAACGGGTGAGTTTAGCTTTGAATTGATACTACTAATAGTGGATTTCCTCCCTGGCTTGGTAGCCCCCAGATGTAGGTCATGTTGGACTGAACTGGGTGAACAATTACTTGTGTTATTTACTGCACTTACAATTAAGTTCTGCATAATCCCTGTCTGTGCAGAATTGGATGTCATAACAACCAGTGTGACATCCAAAGTCTGATAACTAGAATTTCAATTGGCATCAGAGCAGGCACCCTGCCTGTGAAGTTCTGGGTGAGATCTAGGGAAGTTACTTTCTAGTACCATGGACAAGGATTTAGGACACTCAAACAGACCACCCATGTTGGATGGATCTAATTATGATGACTGGAAGCCTCGCATGATAGCCTTCTTAAGGTCTCTAGACAGCAAAGTCTGGAGAGCTGTCAACAAGGGATGGGAACATCCAACGAGGACTGATGAAGATGGAGTCAGTGTGCAAATTCCTGAAGAAGACTGGGACAAGGAACAAGAGGCATTAGCTCTTGGAAATTCCAAAGCCTTGAATGCACTGTTCAATGGAATCACTAAGAACATCTTCAGGCTGGTGCACCATTGTGAACTAGCTAAGGAAGTTTGGGATACCCTCAAGGTAACTCATGAAGGTACTTCCAAGGTGAAGATGTCAAAACTTCAGATGCTGACAACCAAGTTTGAAAATCTGAGGATGAAAGAGGATGAGACTATTCATGACTTCCACATGAATATTCTTGAAATTGCAAACACCTCTGGTGGACTAGGTGAGAAAATGACCGAAGAGAAACTTGTAAGAAAGATTCTCAGGTCCTTGCCTAAGAGGTTTGCTATGAAGGTCACTGCTATAGAGGAGGCTCAGGACATCAGCAATATGAAGGTAGATGAGCTCATTGGTTCTCTCCAAACCTTTGAAATGGGCTTAGGTGAGTATGCTGAGAAGAAGAAAAGCATAGCCTTTGTATCTAATGCTGAAGAGGAGGCAGAAGAAGGATATACTGGAGGTGATGAAAGTATATCAGAAGCCTTAGCCATGCTTGGAAGGCAATTCAACAAGTTCATGAAGAAGATTGATCAAAGAGGTAGACCCAATGTCAAGAACATCCCGTCTGACATTAAGAAAAGATCAACTTCTGAAGAAAAGTTCAACCATGGGAAAGGAATCCAGTGTCATGGTTGTGAAGGGTATGGACACGTCAGAGCTGAATGTCCTACTTACCTCAAATTGCAAAATAAGGGGCTAGCTATCACATGGTCTGAAGGAGATTCTGAAAGTGAATCTGAAGGAGAATCTGCCAAACATGTCACTGCACTAACTAGTGTGTGTGTCTCTGAAGATGACACAAGTGCAGATGAGCTGACCTTTGATGAACTTGCTGCAGCATATAAGAAGCTGTGTACCACCAGTGCAGAAGTACGTGCACAAGGTGAAAAGCAGAAGAAACTCATCAAGGAACTGGAAGATGAGAGACAGAAACAACTGTCTGCCATAGAAGGGCTGAATGATGAGATAGCCCTGCTGACCTCCAAGCTGAACCAGATGACCAAATCCATCAGAATGATGAATAAGGGAACTGACACCTTGGAAGAAATCCTAAAGGTGGGACAGCAGTCTGGAACCAAATCTGGGCTAGGATTTGGAAAAAGAGCTGAACACAAACGCCCAAAGGCTAAAGTTCAGAAGTTCAAGCAGATGTCAAAACCGATGTCTCAACATCGAGGAGCTAGGATGAATGATCATCAGAAGAGAATATTCCAGAATTGGAGGTGTCACCACTGTGGCAGGCTTGGACATATAAAAGCCTTCTGCTACTGGATTCATGGCTTCCCTAACAGAGCCTCACCTGTCAGACCTAAGCATAACACACGCAAGCGATGTGTTCCCATTAAGAAGCAACAATGGTATGCTAGGATAGCACACACTGCCCTAAGGGCTTCTTCCAGAGAAGACTGGTACTTTGACAGTGGATGCTCAAGACATATGACTGGTATGGAAAATCTACTGGTAGACATTCAACCTCACACCACCAGCCATGTGACTTTTGGTGATGGTGCCAAAGGAAAAATCAGAGGTGTGGGCAAACTGGACTGTTCTGGAGTGCCAAAACTGAACAATGTGCTGTTAGTAAGAGGACTAACTGCAAACCTCATCAGCATAAGTCAGTTGTGTGATCAAGGTTTTCATGTTCAGTTTACTAAGGAGCAGTGCATTGTGACAAATGGTGACAATCAGGAAGTTATGAGAGGAACCAGGTCCAAAGACAACTGCTATCTGTGGGAACCTGACCTCTCTAACTTTTCCACAACTTGCTCCTCAGCCAAGGAAGAACAGGAGGTGAAGCTGTGGCATAGAAGACTTGGCCATCTCCACTTACGTGGAATGAAGAAGATCATATCCAAGGAAGCAGTCAGAGGAATGCCAAAGCTTCTGATTGATGAAGGAAGAGTCTGTGGAGAATGCCAAGTGGGCAAGCAAACCAAGATGTCACACCCAAAGCTGGGACATTCCACAACCTCCAGAGTTCTGGAACTGCTGCACATGGACCTAATGGGACCTATGCAGGTTGAAAGTCTTGGTGGGAAGAAGTATGCCTACGTGGTGGTTGATGACCATTCCAGATACACGTGGATAAACTTCATCAGAGAGAAGTCAGATACATTTGATGTCTTCAAGGATCTGTGCATAAGACTTCAAAGAGAAAAGGACAGTTGTGTGGTCCGGATTAGAAGTGATCATGGCACTGAATTCAAGAATTCCAAGTTTGATGAGTTCTGCTCATCTGAAGGAATAAGCCATGAGTTCTCCTCCCCTATAACTCCTCAGCAGAATGGAATAGTTGAAAGAAAAAATAGAACTATTCAAGAATCTGCCAGAGCAATGATTCATGCAAAGAAGCTCCCTATGCACTTTTGGGCTGAAGCAATGAATACGGCGTGCTATGTTCACAACAGAGTCACCTTGAGAAAAGGAACCTCCTCCACTCTGTATGAAATATGGAAGGGTAGAAAACCCACTGTGAAGTACTTTCATATTTTTGGAAGTAAATGCTACATTCTCACAGATCGTGAACAGAGAAGGAAGCTAGATCCCAAAAGTGATGAAGGTGTATTTCTGGGATACTCCACGAACAGCAGAGCCTATAGAGTGTTCAACTACAGGACCAATGTCCTGATGGAGTCCATAAATGTCATTGTGGATGATAAAGAGGAAGGAACCGATGTCATGGAGGATGTTGAAACATTCCTTGATAGTCCAACTGACAGTCCAGTCAAGCCTGAAGAAATACAGGAACCTCCTCCTGAATGTGAAGTAGAAGCACCTACCAAAGTGCCATCTATCAGAATTCAGAAAGACCACCCTAAGGATCTTATCATAGGGGATCCCACCAGTGGTGTAACTACCAGGTCAAGAGGAATAAACTCAAATTCCTGCTTTGTTTCCAAGGTTGAACCAAAGAATGTAAAAGAAGCCCTGACTGATGAATACTGGATCATTGCCATGCAAGAGGAACTCGAGCAGTTCACAAGGCATGAAGTATGGGAGCTGGTTCCAAGACCTGAAGGGTCCAACATCATTGGTACCAAGTGGATCTACAAAAACAAATCTGATGAGAAAGGAGTAATTACTAGAAATAAAGCAAGACTAGTAGCTCAAGGATACACTCAAGTTGAAGGAGTAGACTTTGATGAGACATTTGCTCCTGTGGCTAGACTTGAGTCCATCATATTGCTGTTGGGGGTAGCATGCATCCTGAAGTTTAAGCTATTTCAAATGGATGTGAAGAGTGCATTCTTGAATGGCTACCTGAATGAAGAAGTCTATGTGGAACAACCCAAAGGGTTTTGTGATCCTAACCAACCTGAGCATGTATACAAGCTGAAGAAAGCCTTGTATGGGTTGAAGCAAGCACCCAGAGCTTGGTATGAAAGGTTAACCGAATTTCTGACCACAAATGGATACAGAAAGGGTGGCATAGATAAAACCTTGTTTGTGAAGGATGAGGAAGGCAAAATCATGATAGCTCAAATCTATGTGGATGATATAGTCTTTGGTGGAATGTCAGAACAAATGGTTAAAAAATTTGTTCACCAGATGCAATCTGAGTTTGAAATGAGTCTAGTGGGAGAACTGACCTATTTCCTTGGAATGCAAGTAAATCAAATGGAGGACTCCATGTTTCTCTCCCAAAGCAAGTATGCCAAGAACATAGTTAAGAAGTTTGGTATGGATCATGCCAGGCACAAGAGGACTCCAGCTCCTACTCATCTGAAATTAACCAAAGATGATGGAGGACCCAGTGTTGATCAATGCCTGTACAGAAGCATGATAGGTAGTCTGCTGTATCTAACTGCAAGTAGACCTGACATTTCCTATGCAGTTGGAGTGTGTGCCAGATATCAAGCAGAGCCCAAGGTGAGTCACTTGAATCAAGTCAAAAGGATCCTCAAGTACATCAATGGGACATGTGACTATGGGATGCTGTACTCACATGGGTCTGAGCCTGTCCTATCTGGGTACTGTGATGCTGATTGGGCTGGAAGTGCTGATGACAGAAAAAGCACATCAGGTGGATGTTTCTTCTTAGGAGAAAACCTCATATCGTGGTTCAGCAAGAAGCAGAACTGTGTCTCTCTGTCCACTGCTGAGGCTGAATACATAGCGGCTGGAAGCAGTTGCTCCCAACTGGTTTGGATGAAACAAATGCTCACTGAGTACAATGTCAATCAAAATGTCATGACATTGTTCTGTGATAATCTCAGTGCCATCAACATCTCCAAGAATCCCATCCAACACAGCAGGACCAAACATATTGACATTAGGCACCACTTCATCAGAGATCTGGTGGAAGACAAGGTGATCACTTTGGAACATGTAGCCACGGATCTTCAACTGGCTGACATATTTACAAAGGCTCTGGATGCTACTCAGTTTGAAAACTTAAGGAGCAAACTGGGAATATGTCTCTCTGAGACATTATAGCAACCACTGATGTTTGGGATAAATTGTTTAATATCTCTGCCTATTAAACGATTTGTACAAGACTATGATTGGTCAACATATCATAGCTATGCTGCGCGCATCAAGGGTGAATACAAGAGGGTAAGGAGACACCCTACAGAGAGAATGCCTCTGTACCTGCAGGAGTTCAAGGATGCTGTTCATGCAGGAGTGGTTCTGGATGTCAGAAACAACATCATGGCATCTGATATGGTGGTACCTACTGTAAAGCAAAAGTGGGTGATCACTTGATCGAAGCTGTGAAGCAAGATCAAGTGGATGTGAACTTGGTTGAAACTGTGAAGTAAAACCAAGTCTGGAACTCTGTCATTGTGCTCTGCCTATGTTGTTGACTTTGGCAACATTTGTGACAAAAAGGGGGAGTAATAACCACCAATACCCCTGACAAACAGAGTGGGTCTAACAGACTCTCATGACAGATCTGAAGATCTCCCCCTGCAGCTGATGTTGAAGTTTAGGTGCAACTTCTAATATATAAGTGCTGCTATGTGAAGTTTACATTTAACTTCCATGTGTGTGAGTGTGCTGCCACTCTGAGTGTATTAGCTAGTTTTATTCCGCTGCTATGAACTCTGTTATGGGGATCAAAGTGTTTTAGCCAAAAATTTGCCAAAGGGGGAGTTTGTAGGTGTTTAATTGGCTGCATTGTATGGTAAAACACAAATGTCTTGACTGATGTCATGACATGTATATGTAACTACATTGTAGTTACTGCAGGACTAGCTAACACAGGATTATTGAATGCTGTGACATTCATACCTGTCAACAGATACTAAGGAACAGAAGCTCTGTTAGAACTTAGTATTCACTTGCAGTCTGGTTATCAAGGAAGAACCAGACCTGGCATAAGGCCTACTTATTGAATGTCAAACTGGATGTTGTGACATTCATCATTGACAGCAGCTACTGAAGATTGGGCAGAGTGGTGTTCTGCTATACTTCAGCACTTTACTTAGTTTGTTATTCAAGAGAATAGCAGAACTAACTTAAGGCCAATTGTGTAAATGTTAAGTTGGACACTTTGACATTTACTAATGTAAGCTGGTACTGTAGTATGGTCATATTGATCATGTACAGGTCAGCAGATTTGTACAGTCTGTTTTCTGGGAAAACAGACTCAGCATATGGACCTTGATGTCAAGCTGAATGTCGTGACATTCATGCCTGACAGCATATGCTAAATTGTAGGTTGTTCAGTTTTCTGTTACAGCTTTCTCAGGCTATTCTTTAGGAAGTCAACAGCTTAGAGAAAATCCAGGAAATCAACAACCAAGCTACATTCAATGAACCTAACAAATAGCCTATTTGTTAGCAACCTAAATATTGAATTTGAGGGAACGTATGTGACCTAAAATTCAGGAAAATACAGGTGCAAAAGCCCAGGTGCTGCAATATAAAAAGGAAGGCATTCCTCCATTCAGTTTCAGGGATTTTGAGGCGTGAAGATTTAGTGTGTCCATCTTACTTCACTGCTGTATTTTTGTGAGTCTAGAATTAGACGTATCTTGTAAGCCAAGTCATTATCAAATAGATGATTGCTTTGGCATAGGGTGTTCATTGAGTTGTAAGTGTTGTGTCACTCAAAGCTTTTAAGCGTGAGTGCTGTGTATCTTGGTTTAAGCTGTGAAGCATAACCAAGAGTTGTTTTTGAAGTGTGACTTCAAAGTGTTTTTAATATCACTGAGGTGATTGAGGGGGAGTGAGTAGGAACTCTGATCTTAGATTAAGATTGAAATTGCATTGGGTAGGGATTAAGTGATAAGTTGTAAACGGGTGAGTTTAGCTTTGAATTGATACTACTAATAGTGGATTTCCTCCCTGGCTTGGTAGCCCCCAGATGTAGGTCATGTTGGACTGAACTGGGTGAACAATTACTTGTGTTATTTACTGCACTTACAATTAAGTTCTGCATAATCCCTGTCTGTGCAGAATTGGATGTCATAACAACCAGTGTGACATCCAAAGTCTGATAACTAGAATTTCAGTATATGTTACTGTCGACACTGTTTTTCCCCATAATTATTTGGGTAGATGCTTGCCTTTCAACATACTTCTCACCATATTTATGATGGTTCTATTCTTCCTTTCTGCAATTTCATTCTTCTTTGGAGTGTTGGGCGGCACCACCTCATGTACAATCCCTTCTTTCTCATATAAGGCGTTGAAGTCTTTCAACACATATTCTCCACCACCACCAGT
Organism: Lathyrus oleraceus; assembly: GCF_024323335.1. NCBI lineage: Eukaryota > Viridiplantae > Streptophyta > Magnoliopsida > Fabales > Fabaceae > Lathyrus > Lathyrus oleraceus. The sequence goes on along the minus strand of NC_066582.1, from coordinate 442,199,555 downwards.
CCTCAGAATCTTGAGCTTTCGACCACTTTGTCTTTCGATCATAGATTTAAACTTGACAAATACCTCGATCACTTCACTTTTCTTCTTGATCGGGTAATTCCATAATTTTCGACTGAAATCATCTATGAATGTGACAAAGTATCTATTACCTCCAATCAAATCCACCTGGATAGTACCACACACATTAGAGTATATGACTTCAAGAATTGCCTTCGACTTGCTTCATGCGTCCTTGCTAAAGTTGTTCTTGTGTTGCTTCGCCTGTACACATTCTTCACACACTTCATTTGGAATGTCAATTTCTGGTAACCCTGAAATTTCTTCTATTCAGATATCTGATGTCTTTGAAATTGGGATTGCCAAGTTTATAGTGCCATATCCATTCATCCATGCTAGTTATAGTTGCAAGGCACTTGTGCTCCATTATATTAAGTTCAATCTTAAAGGTTCTATTCTGAGACATAGGTATCTTCAAGATTAGCCTTCCACCTGAGTCGAGAACTCTCATCATATTGTATTCGATCGAAACTTTGTACTTCTTTTTTACCAACTTCCCTATGTTGAGAAAATTACTTTTCATGTCTGGTATGAACAATACATTGTAAATCACTGACCTCTTGCCATCTTTTCTCATAATCAGAACATCACCAATACCTTTAGCTGCTAGAGTATTGTTATTTTCAAATTTTACTATGTTCTTTATTGAGGGTTTCATGTTGACAAACTAATCTTTCCTACCAGTCATGTGTGATGAGCATCTTGAGTCCAAGTACCATTAGTCCTGCAATCTTTCTTCATCTCTTGTTGTGACCATCAACAACATCTCTTCTTCTTCATGCTTTGCAAACTTTGCATCAGTTTCCTGATTCTTCTGTTTTTCAGGACAATCACTTGAGTAGTGACCATACTTATGACAATTGAAACGCCTGAATGTGACTTTTGTCAGGTTTTTGACCATCACCTCTTCCTCTACCTGCATCACCACATCTTTGGTTGCTTTGTCATGGGGGCTTTCTATGATTCAACCAACCTCCTTCTTGATGATTTCGGCTAGTCAAATTTATAGCCTCTTCTACCTTTATTGTCGAGCCACTTCGCTTTGCCTTTCTTTTCTCTTGCTGATTGCGCCTGCAAAGTCACATCACTCTTCGACTTGCCTGCAAGTCTTTTAGTCATTATTTGTTCATGAGATTCAAGCATCCTTTGAAGCTCTTCCTTTGTCAATGCTGACAAATCTTTCGACTCTCCTATGGCTACTACCACATGGTCGAACTTTGAAGCCAATGACCTAAAGATCTATGAAACAACTAATCTTGATGTCAACACTTCTCCACATACTTTGATTTGATTCACTAGGTTTGTAACCCTAGTGAAAAAATCATTTAAGCTTTTATTGTCTTCCATCTGAAGCAATTCATACGTTCTTTTGTGAGTTTGTAACTTCACCTCTTTCACCTTTTCTCCGTCTCCAAACGATTTTTCAAGAATTTCCCATGCTTCTTTCTCTGATTCAGCATCACTAACCTTTTCAAAATTATCATAATCAACATATTGATGGATTATAAAGAGAGCTTTATAATATTTCTTCTTCAATTCTTTGTGTGTAGTTTTTTCTTCATCTGTCGTGTTTGTTGTAAGCGGTATCACTCCCTCTTTCACAAGATCCCAAAGATCTTGATAGTAAAAAATAACATTTATCTGCTTATGCCATTCTCGTAATTCTAATTCTTCAAAATTGAGAGACTCGTCAGGAAATGCCCGTTCAGATGATTCATGTAGCGGTAAATTCATGATCATCAAGCTATGGATAAGCTAGACATCAAATAACAAGAGTCGCCACCGCGCTTTTATTGTTTCCAAGGGAAAAGGGAAAAAGTACGAACAAAACCCAAAAGTAAGAAGTTTTCAAATCAAAACTAATAAAATGTCAGAGATTACAGGTGAGGGGTCGGTTACACAGAGGGAAGGTATTAGCACCCAAAGTGTCCTAGGTACTCCTAGGAAGCCCTTTTTGTGTGCATATGTATTTGGTACAAAATGATGTTTACAAACAAATAGAATGGGGGGATGAGAAAAGAATTCATTAATTATATTTTTGTGTTTGACAACACCTTCGGACTTATCCCTACGTACCAATATAAAAATGAGAGATCAAAACCTCGTAGTTCGTGATACAAATTTCAAAATGGATGCATTGCTTTTAAGAAAATTAGGTTTGAAAGGCACCAAGGCCTAAAAATGATTTGAATGAGTTAGTTCTTTTTGGCTTTTTAAAAAGTTTAAGTGAAGCATAGTTAAGTTTATTTACAAATTTGATTTAAGAAAATAAGTATGAAAATGCAATGGCATAAGGCCAAAGTTTCTATCTTTTTGCAAAGTGGTCAAAGTTTAGAACAAAATAATTTCAAACAAAGAAGATTTTTTAAAGGGAGAGAGAGACTTTGAAATTAAAGAAGTATGGAGGAGATGAAGGGACTAATCCTATGCACGAAATTAAAAGTTAAGAGTTGAAAAGATCTGACCGATGGGTAACAATCCAATAGACAAGAATGTAAATAGAAACCCAGATTCCCTTGGACATTTAAAATCAAGCAACACACAAATGCACAATTATATTATCTTGAAGAGCAAAGGCATCAAATAAAGATAGCCACATCCAAGCTTAACCACTCCATGATCTTCTTCAAATTAGCCCATGTAACAGATGAATTCCACAAGTCACAGGTTCAAAATAACAGCTTCATAATGATCATATTGCAGACGAACTCAGAGGGATCTTGAATGCTGTATCAGATGAAGTTTCAAATTGCAAGCACTTGGTTTCACAGAAAGTTGGCATTGGCCAAGTCCTTTATCATAGGAATGTTGCCTAAATTCTAAGTCCATTTTTGTCCAATATCAAGCCAACAGTCCACACAAAAGTTTTTTTAGGGTTTTTGTTGTTATTATGTACATTAATGGTCAAAGACCACACAAACAAGCAAAGTATACACAAATAAGATATATCACACAATATGGTCCAAATGGACAAAATGAAAATTGCATTAACATAAACAATTAGAATGGTATGAATAATGGCAAATGAATAAAGGCTAAAATTAAATGACATTAAAGTAAATGACTTGAAATTAAAAGTTAGTTGTTAATGAGTTAGAAGTTAGTATTGTTTTGCTTTTGCTTTTCATTTTTAAGTCATTCTTTGGAGAACACTCAACCCACTTATCACAAGCATGGACCCTTGAGCCAAGACATCTTCTAAAGGAAGGGAAAAAGGCCAAGTTTCCACACAATACCATGAAAGAGGGGAGACTTACAATCTCACTAACTAGAATGCTATGCCTTTTTATGTCACAAATTTAGCGCTATGTTAAGCAATCGTAATTGGACGTATGTAGAAGTCACAACTATTTGAGGTCGGGCAATAGAATTTTGGTGTTAATGCATGTTAGAGACATAGTATAATGGATTATGCTCATGAAACATACCACACACAAAAAGAATATGCAAAAGAGGTGGTCTAATCTCATCCATACTTATGTTGATTTTACAATCAACTAGCCTTAGCATTTTGAGACATCATAGGCCAAATGAAATGGATGCATGAAGAAGGGGAATGAGATGAAGAGGGAGGGGAATGGATCAAAACTCAAATTGGTCAAAGGATGACTTTTACCAAATTAATATCATCCTTTCATTTTGGGAGATGAAATGTACATTCAATCAATCCCCTAAATTCAATGATATTAACTTGACAAAGTCAAATCAACCTTGACCAAGGCCCAACAACAAGAGTCAAACTCAAAATGGTCATTACAATTGGTCAACACAATTAATTGGCATTTATTCAAATTAAAAAATACTAAAATAAGGCATTTAAATTGAATATGGTTTGTCAAATTCCTAAAACCTCATCAAAACACCAAAGAAATGGTCATGAGATTTATCATAGGTCAAACAAGGTCAAAGGACCTTGGAGAAAAAAATTCAGAATTTTTAAAGACTTAAAAGTATTTTTAAATAATTAAAAATAATCAAAAAATCAATTAAATCATGAAAAATATTAATAATGATCCAAAAAATGATTTTAATTCAGAATATGAAAGAAGAAATTATTTTAAATTTTTTGGTGAAACTCTCATATTTTTTGGATCAATATTAAAATTAATATGAATTAATAAAAATAAAAGGAATAAAAGAAAATTAGAAAATAACAAAAAACGTGGACCACTTGATCTGCCTCATTAATTGAGGTGGCAGATCAAGTGGTGAGAAGCGCGCGTTCCATGGTGGACTTAAGTCAATGCGCCACAGGGATGGTAATCAAAACCAACGCGTGAGATTAAAACATTTAGAATTGATCATGTGGCTCAGAATCTGTCCAGCGCACCACCGGCGCTGAAACTCCGGTCACCTTCTCAGGCGAGGCTCACCGAACTGGTTCAGTCATCACCATCACATAAATGAAAAAGGAGGACATGATCTGAATTGAGTAGAATTGAATGGGAATCGAAGAGATGAAGTTTTCTGAAAATTAACTCCAATGCTATGCAGTTCTTGATGTTGCTTGCTCCAAACACGATCTGATCACACTTGAGAAGCTAGAAGGAAGTGATTAAAGAGGTTGTAAGGCTTTGGATCATGGAGTTCTTGAATCTCCAACAGTTGAGATTCAAACTCAAATTTCAAATTGAAATTTCTCAGGTTTTCCTTTAGAATGAGAGGGTTTCAATGGGGGGGAAAAGCTGGCGCACAAAGTGTGATTCAAATTAGCATAGAGGTCATGTATTTATAGCATGAATGAATTATATTTGCACACTTCAAAATCTGTCCAAAATTAGCAATGTTGATGGCACGAGTGCGTGGGCATGTACAGGCCCATGATGCAATGCAAAAAGGTACAAAATGATTCCAATTGAGGTTTGAATGAAGCTTGAATGGCAAGGCATTGTGAACTGAAGTTTGTGCAATTGATTCTTTCCAATGATGCATCCGTGTTAAAGCCATGCGCAAACCTAGCAATCTTTGTCCAAAATGCATGAACTTTGGTTCTTTGGAAAGCTTGGATCAAGGGGAACAAGTTTGATGTTGAACACGTTTTCATTTGGAGATTGGAACATGGAGAATTTTGAGGTGGAAGTTTGGAAATTTCAACATGTCGAATTTTTTTCTAAGTGTCAAGCCATATACCTCAATATTCCACCTTACTTAACTTTTTATGTGAGCTTCAAATGAGAAAAACGTCTTCATCAGAGTTGTATCTCTTTCAAAGAAATTCAAAATAGTCACTAATTTCATGTCATTTGGATTTATAATGATAGAGTTGTGCATTTTTGAAGTTTGGAAAAATCACTTGTTCAATGGTATAGGTCAAAAATGACCTATAATGTAACCTCATATCACATGCTCATAAATGTTGAATTAACTCTCACTCCAAACATCAAAGTTAAAGTAGAGATATTGAATTTCATTGTGAAACTTGGAAATCTTTCATCTCATAAAAATTGAGCAAGTTATGGCCTTGGGAAGTTGACTTTCAAATTAGGGTTTAGACAAAATGACCTATAATGTTTCAACATAGAAAATGATTTTCCAAGCAAAACTAGCTCTAGGTCTCAACATGAAAATTGTTTGGAATGCCATTTAGAGTAACGTTTCTCTTGGAATCATTTTCATATGGTGAAAAGTGTAGGAGATAGGGTCTAGGGAGACCCAGTTTTGATCAGATGAATTCATCTGACCAACCACCATCAACCAACTTGCTAACCTTCAATATTTTGGACTTTCTTGGCTCATGGTAGATCATATATGCATAATATGATGAATTTTTAAGTGTCCCTTGAGAAATTTGATCAATTGGTGAGATAGCTTATTGGAGAAGTTACTCAAGATACCCAACCAAACTAGGGTTTCCAAGGCAAATCACCTCCAACTCTTGAAGAAAATTTTATCAATATAAAATGTAGTAATCAATGGAACTCATATATGATGCTTATAACCATTCTTGGATCAATTCAATGGTTGTGCTCTTTGTCATGAGGGTCTCAAACCCTAGATATGAACTTGATAGATCAATGGTGATCATGCCCTACCTACAAAAGAGTTAGGCAAATACAAAGACATATTTTTGGTATTTTGGTTAGTAAAATGATAATATACAAGTATGATACAATCACATAGTGCTTGGTGATCTCTCCCAAAACAAACCCAATGAAAAAGGGGTAAGGAGAATGCCAAGGTATGACCCAATGCTAATGATTATGATGAAATTGCATGAGGGATCTTAGGGCCAAAATTGGGGTCTTAGAATTCATCATGTTATGCTTCCAAAAATTGGTCAGCCAGTGCTCTAAATACCAGATATTGGAAATTCACCAAAATCTATGAAGAATTCTACTGCACAATTGATAATTGAAGAAAGAAATAAAAGATAAAAAATTGAGGAAGAAAGGGAATTAGGATTTTATCAAAGTAGGGGAAGAAGAAGAAGAGTTTCTGCATAGTAACTCTCTACTCATAAACTATGATTCTTTATTCCTTTTGCAACTGCAAAATTCAAGTGTTTACAATAATATGGGTTACTCCCTATTTATAGATTTTGGACTTGCTTGTTTCTCAAGAAAGACCCAAAACTAACCTAACTAACTCAGCTAAACAAACAAATAAAGTTAAATCTAACATCACTGTCGAGATACTCTTTGATATTTCAACACTAAAGTGATTTGACACCTCCTTGTTTCTGTCGAACAACCTGTTTCAACACAAAAAATTACAATTCAAAAGATCAATGTTCTCTTTGGGCCGCAGTTATTGGGCCTTCTGACCGGACAAAACAATTCAATATTGTTAAGTTATACTTAGAGTTTATCTTATAAGACTACATTGTAAATTCATAGTTTCTGGTTTATAGTTTATAAACCAATATGATTAATTTTTTTAATAACATCATTTCCTCATGAGTTTATAATTTAATTTTTATTGACTTTTAGATATTTTTTAAGTTGATTCAAGTAGCTTAAAGATTTTCATTTTTTTTCTTTTTGATTTTATTCTTATTATCTTAATTGAATAATTAAAAAATGTTAGTTAAATATATTTTTATGTTATTTTACAAATATACGTAATTTATCCATTAAATTTATTAAACACTTCAATAAGTTAGCTTATCCATTTTCAACCAATAACTAACTTAAAAGTTAATAGCTAAAATCTATTTTATAACTTACCAACTGTTTTTTATACCAAATTAAGCCTTATATTCTCTTTATTTAAGCAAAAATAAATTAAATGTATATATATTTTTTAAGAAAAATAGTTTTTAGCTAAAAAGATTTATGTAAGTTGGATGGAAACCACTAAAGTTAAAAAAAATAATCTCAAGGCTAAAAAAATATATTTTTAAAAATGTTTATATCTTATGGAGTGTTTAAAAAACAATATCAAATTGTATGAAATTAATATAAATAACATTCATATTTTTCATTTTACAAATATCTTGGATATTTATTTCAAACACATGGATTACTAAGGGTATAAAAAAGTTCAAATAATCAATAAGATTATAAATAACAAAAAAAATTTATAGAAAGATCAGATGAGTTGGATTACAAAGGCTTGTCAGGGTCGGATATGCCTTAAGACTCAACTAGTACTTAGAAATTATCTACTAAAGAAGTTCTCACATTAGCAATAAAAGTTGAATCCATAACTTTTCGAATGGACAACCTTCTTATCGACTGAGCCAACCTTCATTTACAAATAATAAATATTTTTAATACATTGTTTAATGAACGGAAAGAAGAAAAATTGTATAGAAAAAGGTATATTTATTACATTAAAAAATATTTGAATAACATTTTTAATATGATCCTTTTAAAATCTTCATTGACCCATGTCCAACATAGCAAGGGTGTGACTTGTGATCTCACGCAATCTTTGCCTACATATGTGATGTTTCATACCTTTCAAGCTTTAACGAGCTTCAATGGCTATTGTATGTTTTTATTGAGTTTGAGTTTTGGTTAAACTCCCTCTTCTCTATTGGAGTTTGAAGATATGTCCCTCGTCATTCAACGAAGGGAAATTTTCCCATTTGTTCGTTCTACCTTGATTGTGATCTGCACATCGCAAATTTGTTATGACCTCTGAAGTAAGTCTTTATTGAATATTAACCAACTTTGGGATCTCAGTATGAATTGAGTGTTCATGTGAAAGAATTTGTATGTGGGAGGGATATTTTATATTTTTCTTTTTTGACTTTTGGCATTTAGTATGACATATTATACTCTTTAGGTCTGATCTTAGGGATTCTCGGTAAGAGGCACAAACAAATGCACATCCACTACCATATGTCTAGGTGTGATCATTGCGGTATGGAAAAATATAACAATAATAATGTGTTTGTTTCAAGTGTCTATATGTGATTGTTCTATTGGTTTTGGTTTCCTCTATAAATAAGGTTTTCTTCATTCATTTGAACTTTGCACTCTCTCAGTTTTCAACTTCTATGTGATTGTCTTTTGCTTTGTAAGTTTGATTTCTCCAATTTAGTGTTCAACGATGTATCGTTTTTGCCATTCATGATAAGTTTCTATACTTCTTTCTTTATGGTATACTAACGTTGAATGAAATGTTTAAACATTTGATGAACGTTCCTAGAGACGATGCAAATGATCCTTCTTAAAAGGAGTCACATTTGAGAAATTTTTAGGAAAGACAATGAACTACAAGCGTGGTTCGACACCTCAAGAAGGGGTGATACATGTAAATAGTCCAACAATAAAATATGTTTCTATTTGAGGCAAAAGATATGTTCTTTGTAAAAATTTGTGTACCTTGATTTAACGTTTATTTCCCCTTTTATAGGGGGGTTCTAGGGTTTCTAAGGGACCTAGAATCTTCATATGAATGATAGTTGTCCAAATGAACATGTATTAGAGTATAATTTGTTTTGTTATATGAAGATCCTACTTTAATCATTTCTGTCTATCAAGTTTTTTCTTAGGGCATATCCACGCTTATTCTCGAAGTCCTAAAACATTTTTTGGTTCATAACTTGCAAATTAATACCTTCACGTGAGATCACTCGCCTGACATCATGGGGATTCCCCTATTTTTATCAAACGGTCCTTTGACCCTTACAAAGTGATGGGCCTAGTGCATGAGTTAGATGCATTAATGATCCACCAAATATATCCTTGACCCAGAATTATCCGGCCTTAAGTACCCTTTAGCCCAGTCGAAAACATAATTTTTTTTATAGATCTTTGTATTTCTATCTTTATTTTATAATTGTAATATTCTTAATAATCTAAAATATACTTTTATCCTTTCTTACATAATATATTTTGTGAAGATTCATAATAATCAATCTTTTGTTTTGAACTGATTAACTAATTGATTTAATGATTTTTTTTAATTTTATTTATATGTTTACTAGATATAAAGTGGTGCATACTAATTATATATTTGTATTAAATTGATACCCAAACATAGGTCAGATAACCAATTTTTTAAATAGATAAAAAATAGGTATTTTTATAGGCCTATTTAGTTAAAAATATTATACGACGTTGTATAAAAAAAGTATTTTAAGCCTATCAAGCCGACTTATTTAAATATATATGAATAATATTTTTATTTGTATATTATTACATTATTTTTTCTACTTTAAATTAAAATATAAATTTATCAACATTTTTCAATCATTTAAACTTATTAACATACATTATTTTTTTTATAGATTTAAATGTATTAATATATATTATAGTTGAAATATGATGTTTTACATAGTCAGATTTTATAAAATGTCAAGTTAAATACAAAAATAAAGCTTAATTATTTTGAAGAAATTAAGAAAATAAGCTAAATACAACTTATGAACGGTGTCATAAGTCGTTTCTATAAGTTCTCCCAATTAAATAGTCTCATAAAATTTGTGGTACTAAGTAAGCTCATATAAGTCAATGCATACAACTCGTCAACTTCATGGGCCTTTAAATTCGTTTGTTGATTTAAATATTAGTTGAATTTGTTATTTACATATGTTCAAATGAAATATATGTTAGAATTAAATCAACAACGATCAATTAAACATACATGCTCAATAAAGTATAACATATAATTCATTATGAAAACCAAATATTCAAACATGCATGTACAAAGTTAAAGGATCTACAAATTCATTTTCGAAATAATTGGATCCATTAAGAAAAATCCCTTCTTGAAAGTAATCCTATACAGAGGTTAAGAGACGAATAAGGGATACCCGATAGCTTATGTGGTTCTTCCTCAACCAGTACTCCTAATGTCTTGAATACTCATTACATGAGGAGAAGATATGATATGATTGTGTATGGTATATTTATAGATCATAGTTGTATTGGTCAAAAAGTACAGGTGTGCATGTTACCCATGCAAGGGCAGGGGTACTCATAGGCCTTAGTAGGTATATTATGTTGTATGGTGGTTAGAGCTCGTCCATGACAGCGAGAAACTCTATATGGTGATGTTTATGGTGGTTTATAGGACCTGCTCATGTAAGGTGAGAGGTTATATATATTTATATGATACTTAGGTATAAGTGTATGAATTAGGATATGTCTTTCTCCTACTAAAGAAGTTGTATTTATAGAGGCTTTAGGCCTAGAGTTTCCTTGGAAAAGGTTGCCGACCACTTAGTCAATGGTGGACTATTGAATCCCTATTTTCAAGGGGGAATGGGTTAGATATTGGCTCTTACTTCTCTCTACCCAAAGAACGTCTTATCCCATGTTTTCCCATGACTATGCGAAAGAAAAACATTGGGGCAAGGCGATACCTCCCTGAGGGCTACATATAGTTGTCACTTCTCCTAGCTACATACGACCGTCACCCTTTCAAGGTTTTCACAAATATAACACTACACAGTCCTTCAAGTATGAGGTCCATGATTCTTTCACTCTTTCTGGTATGAAGTACAACATGCTTGACTTTCTTCTTTTTTACCTATGATGGGAAGTAATAGTTTAGTCCATACAACTATAACAAAGCTAGAAACTAACATAATCAAACTTAAAGGATCACTGATAGTTGGCTTCACAATTCCTGGATGTTTTAATGATCTGAAATTAGTGACTTTTTGTTCCTTACCAATGAAGGTCCTGACAGTAAATGATTTTGAAGGGTTGTGGTTTATAATGGGTTTTAGTTTGGCAGGGCTTATATCAATGCTAAGAGGCTGAATGTCAAGAATAAGATCCTCTTCGTTGATGACTTCATTCAACAAGGAATCTAGTATATCAGCCTCTAAGTCATTGTACCTATCCAAACCAGTCCAAGTTTCTGATGTAGCCTAAGAATCTGATGTAGTATGAGTTGTAAATGCAATGGTATTACTCGAGCATGCAGTTTGAGTAGTTAGTACACCTAGAGTTGCTTGTACTGAGGTCTGACTTGGTCCTAATTGGTTATGACTTGGTCCTAATTGTTCTAACTTGTGCCTAATGTTTTTTGACTTAGGCCTACAGTGTTTTGACTTGGGCCAATATTGTTCTGACTTAGACATGTTGATTTCTTTTTCTTACCATTCTCTTTTTGTTTTTTATTGGGCCTGCTACTACTCACTAACCCCTTACGTCTCCCCCCGCAAAAATGAAATAATATGAGCATAATTAGCATTATACCACTACTAATATATGCAATCAAAAGCAATATACTAACCCTTTTTGTTGTTGCCTTTTGGACATTATTAGTCTAACTAGTCTGTGTAGGTATTTCACATGCTGTGTTAACTTGGTTCTTGTGTAGTACAATATGCGTGTTCATCTTGCATGTCCTAGTGTTGTGCCCGTACTTAAAACATGTCTTACACCTATGTTTAGTATTTGTTCTTTTCCACTTTGCTTGGTTTGATTCACCAGGTTCCCTTCTACGAAGCTTTTTTGGCCTCCCTGGTTCTCGTTTGAACATTGGAGGGAAAATCACAGGATCATTGGCATTGGGCCATTTAATTTGGCCATTTAAAGGATTTATGCCTTCTTCATAACATATTATTTAAGTTGTCTTGTGGTAGGACTTATGGACATAATTGATGGGATCATCTACTTTCCTATGGATTGTAGACACTGCATGTCTACATGGTATTCTAATCAAATCCCAAAAGTTACATGAACATGTTTGATTAGCCAAGTCAACCATAAATTTATTAATAAACATGACATAGGTAACTCGAAATGTCAACTGTCATGCATAAGTTGCAGTCCAAATTGGACTCTTTTCTATCTATCTATCTAATCTCTTAAGTAGTTTTGACACGATCTTTCTCTTATACTTATTAATGTTTTCCCTTAAGGTGGCAAACCTACCCATAAGATAAGTTCTAATCCATTCAAACTTGGTAATAATTGGTTTGTCCCTTTGCAGGAAAATAGTTGCATTAAAAGATTCACTTAGATCATTCATCAACATATCACACTTAGAATATAAAGGAAATGCATGATTACACCACTTTGTTTTCGGAATTGCCTTAAATCATGGATAAGCATATATGCTGGCCTCATTAATTTTCTGCATAGTTTGTTCATGAGCCTCAATGTATGTTGCCTTTGAAGCAACCATCATGAGATCCCTAAATAGAGTTCCACCTCCGAACCTCTCCTTAAATTTATCATACAAATGTCTCACACAAAACCTATGTTCAAGTGTTAGGTGCTTTTCCTCAAATACATGTACCAAACCCTTTAAATATAATAAAACATTTCATTTTAGTTGCAATTCAATTATCATGTAATCAACCAAATGCAATAACAAGCTGACATACCTTTTTGCTGGTCAGAAATGAAACACCACAAATTTTCACCAATATCTTCAAGAAGGAGCTTCATAAACAAACTCCAAGTGTCCTTAGATTCAGTTTCTACTACTCTAAATACAATAGGCAAATATTGGTCATTAGGAGCTCTCCCTACATCAATTATTAATAACCCATCATACTCGTTCTTTAGATGACATCCATATAATCCAATAAATGACCTACAAGGAAATCTCAGAGCTTTCTTTGTTCCATCAAAACACACGTAACACCTATCAAACCTTGGTATAATCTCGGGCCTGGAGATTGAATGTTCATCTTGAATGTATTGCCTAATGAAGCCTTCCTCAAGTATGCACCATATGACCATAATAAATGGTATTGTTTGCTAGAGTCCCCCTCAACTACCTGTCTAGCAATATGCCTCACATTAAATGCCCCACAACCAAGGATTTCAGTAGCATACCTCACCCTAACATCTGCAACTACATCATTCAACTTCATCTTATTATTCTTCTTCGTCCTATCAACAATGACTTTTACAACCCAATCCGCCTTGGCACTTTTATAAAAAAATTATCTTCCACATTTTTGTTTCTTAAACAATGTCTTAATTCTAAATGTTGTTGATGTTAAGATTTTGTTACACAACACACTGTAGTCACATTGTTCTTTCCCTTACAAACCCTTATACACCTTACTGTATCATTTTATCTTCAAATCTCACATCCCTACCATTCAAAACATTCTGCTCCAATATAACACTCTTGAACTACTTCAATGAGAAAAATTTCATTCCAACCTTGAACTTAAAATCCTTTATAATTTCATTTTCTTTATTGAACCTAACCACATTTGGCATATCATCACTATTGTCATCTTCAACACCATTATCAAGCTCATTAATCATATACTTTTCTTCTATTACATGTTCTTACCCACTTCTGGTGTGATAAAACTATGGTTGACTACCTCACTAGAGCCCGCACCATATACAACACGTGTGTTTGTGGGCTGACCATCATCTAAACCCTTATAAAAACCGTCATCAAAACCATCATCAAATCCATTCATCCTTTCTTCTTTATTATCTTCAAACTTGATACCCTTGATAAAGTCATCACTAGAAATTCTCACTAGCATTAGTAGATGTATCAATATCATTTTCACCTTTTTTTTACCTTGTTCCTTTATCTTGCATTCTCCATAAATGTTCCTCCCCTGTATTTGGTTTGGGCTTAGTGTATATTTCAACCTCAAATTTATAGTTATCAATAAATGTAGCTAACTCAAATGTATTACCATCATCCATAAATGGTTTTATATCAACTTCTAAACTACCACCACCATGTTTCCAACATATTTTCACTATATTATATTCAAACCTAGGATCCATCCCCTTTATTAAATCACATGCCTAAAAAAATGACCAAATATCAGAATCTTTACCATTAAATGCGTACACTTCCCACCTCATACCTTAACACATGGTCTTTTATAAAATAACCATTTGTGTAAAATACTACCTTAAATAAACCCTTGCCTACACATTGGACAAATACAATCAACATTGAACCCCCAAATTAATAACATATGCAGAAAGTACAACTCAAATTGGCTATCATGCTCCTCTATGTCTTGTTATTGGACTTGTGTTCCACGTCTTCGCCTTCGTATTTGGTTGTCTTCGAAAAATACATGAGTTACATTGAGAAAAGAGTTTCGTCATAACAAGGGTTTTACGGCAGCAATGGTTTCACAGCGGGAAGCAAGGTCGACATGAATTTTGCAGCAAGAACCAAAACCCACTCAAAGAAGAAGAAACAAGGGTTTTATTTGATGATAGAGATTGAACACTAAATCGTACAATGGAACATCCAAAGAACTTCAATGTTCTCACAAAAGGGATTCTATAATTTCTCAACTACAAGTTTAGGTATTGGTATTGTAGAGGATAAAGGTTTAGAAAAGAAATTCTATAACTTATAAAAACAAAATCTTATCTCACTAACCTTTTTTCTCTGAGAATGGTTTTTGGCTCAGACATGAAAAATAAAAAGGAAATTGAAAATAAAATATATTATTCAAAGGGGTGGTTCAATTGAACAATCAAGTTCATTTTTTATATTGACATTTTATAGGAACTGTTGCAAATAGGAAATTAGGGTAATTATTACGCAAGGGTCAGAACTCATGTGTCACAAATGGATAATTTCATTTAGTGATAGTTTAATGTCAATGTAATGTGTGTGTGTATGAAAAATTCTACATTACCGATATTATTTATGGACACAATTTTAAAAATAATTATTAATTAAATCATGTACTTATAGAAAGTACAATAAAATATATCTTGCCTGCGATGGGATGTACAAAAGATTTTTTATAGTTATGATATGGAAAAGTGTGAAAGAATGCCCCAATTGTGTGGATAAGGTATTTATGGAGTCAATTACTTGGCCAAGTGGTTTCTACAAGAACCAATTCTGCCAAGTGCATATATGTTCGACCATTTGTCTCTTGGTGTTGACCTGATAGTGAGAGCGAGTGCAGTTAGCCTATAAGACTTGTGATGACTTCGATTACCTCTCTAACATTTGATTTAACACGTTCTCATATGATTCATGAATGAGATGTATTAAGTTGGGTTGGAAGATCCATGACTGAGCCGTATCAGACTGGATCGGGAAAGATCACGTGCTCACCACTTGATTTCGCCCAATCTCTTTCCATGTTATTCCCAAGTTAAATAACTGGTGGATTGACCTCTTTGAGACTCATCCAAAGTCATTCGAGTTTTTTTCTCCCATCAACCGTAAATACATCTAAAAATCATACTTATTTTGAAGAGGTGAAAAACATGTTTTAACCCTTTAAACTCATGTGGAAATTCGTTGTTAGTTATGGGTGTAAGCGGATCAATAAAACCAATTAAATCGACAATCTAAACCAAACTAAACTAAAAAAACAATTTTTTTGGTTTGGTTCAAAAACTGAACAAAACCAATGAAACCCGAGGTGGATTGGTTTGATTATCGATTTTAGTTTTTAGAAACCGTCAAACCGGTGAATCAAACCGATGATTATAGTTACCCGCTTGATATTTTATTCATCCCATTATTAAATCCAAATTTTATATCGGTGAAACTCTTCTCCATCTTTGTTTAAGTTTCTTTCCTTTTAGCAAAATACACACTCAACAACCAAACTCCATAAATAGAAAGTAAAAATTACAAGTCAGAAAAACATATTCTTACCAAATTGTTGCTCTCGTCGGCTGCTACCACTATAGCTCTCGCCATCGTCGTTCTACTTTGTTATGGTCACCTTCTTCGTATTTCAAGTTCTCTTGTTAGTTTTCATATATTTTTTATACATTTTTTACTTCTTCAACAAAATTCTTTCTAATCAAGCTACAAAGTAGTATTTTTTGTGTTTGAAGTGTGAAATATGTTAATTTATCTGCATAACAACTTTTTTTTTGTTATTGTTGTATTTTTTTATTACTGTTTTGCATCAATTAAATATGACTTGAAAGTTGTTTGAAAAGTATGACATATAAATGAAATAGATTATATGAAACATATTATTTAAATAACTATTGATATAAAATACACCGAAAAAACACGATAATACTACACAAATGAATATAATGTTTAAAAAAAATAGTGTAAATCGATCATCTGAACCAAATAAAATCGAATAAAACTGATTATTTTGGTTCAGTTCCATTTAAAAAAAACTAAAAATCAAACAAAATCAAACCAATAAAAATATCATCGGTTCAAATATTGTTTTCACCAAAAACTAATCTAAACTAGACTGATTACACCTCTTTTATTAGATAAGTATCTCGAAATAATACACACAAAACAATAATTAAGACTAAATAAAATTTGAGTTATGCTATTCTTACACTTTTTTTCATACACCGTATTTACACCGTAGATTTTAGATTTTTTTTAAAAATAACCATCTTTTTCAAATTAAATACTAAAATAACATATTTTTCAAATTAATTACCGAAATAACCACATTTCATTGTTGATGCGTCAGTTGAACTGGCACATCTAATTCGCATTCAAAGGAGGCACCCAAGTCATTGTCGCATGCATGCATTGCAAATGAGCATAGGCGCCAATGGCCTAGGCGCATGCATGCCTTGAAGCCACATGCATTGACGCATGCATACACTACATCAGTCTATGAGCCAATGCATGTGGCGCATGCACTTCCCTTTTTTTTTAATTTTAAATTTTAAATTAATTAAATTAAATACTTAAATTAAAAATTATATTATATTATAAAGTAAAAATACATAAAATTGACAAGAAAATCAATGACCCGCCCGATTTAAACGCCCCCCTGTTCCACATCCAGGTGAGTTAGTCTGTCTCCGAGATCCCCCACGATTTCATTAGGTGTTTGGGGTCTTTGAGTGCTGACATGATACAATGGTGGCTGGTGTGAAGGTCCAACAATATTTGATAGATTTTTCATCATTTGTCCCTAATAAGTAGGGCAATTGTCACCAACGATGCTTCCGTAATTGAGTTCGGTGCCCATGTTGTCCTAGTTGGATCGTTGTGGTTGGGTGGATTGTGGACGGTATGGTTGCCCTAATTGGGACATTGAATCATTTTGGAAACTAAGCAATGGCTCGTGTGGTGTACTAAAGTCAAACAATGGTTAAGTGTTGTGGTGATGGGATGTTTGAGTGTTCATTGGTGGGGGACTACGATGGCATGACGCTGAATCGTATGAATCATTTGGAATATAGACTATTGTGGTGGCTGCATATGGTTGTTGGTGGTTAGGGTTTGATTTCTGGTTTTGAGTTTGGATGTGTGGCATGAATTGGTTGCGAGGTTAGGTGTCTGGTGGTTGGGTGTATATGGTAGGGTGATGGTGTGAGGTTGGTTGTTGGGTTTGGGTGGGTTGACATTATTCTTGGGAGAGGATTTGTTGTTGGACGTTTGATGATGCAGCTCATTGGCGTGGATCAATCAAATACCTTAGCTCAGACACAAACTGTGGTATTGTAACCGACCTAAACCATGCCACATAATGTTGAGTTGGTCTAGCACCATGTATGACTGATTTGTTTAAGATGTGTTTTCGTCGATTCCTCCAATGACGACACATTTCTTTTGTGAAGTCTCTCCAGTCGGAATAATCTCATTGACCATCGACTATTTGTTGATGTCAATCTCCCAAACACGTCAGAGGTTCTGGAATTTGTTGTTACATGTCGAACTGCAGTTTTACACGGTCACTCTGGTGCATCTCCACAGTAGTGAACCGAATAATTAATGTTTTTGCTATCCAAACTGCAATATCATCATGGTTAACCTGATGATCAAGACCCAGATATGACCTCCAGATAAACTGTACAAGAATATGACATGATTAAATGATATGTAATTGGATAACTTTTTAAAAATAAAATGTAGAGTTGTGTAGTAGTATTACATCGTTTGGTCAAATGTGGTCTAAAAGATTGCGATAAACTACTACAACGTGTTTCAGACACCTGTTGTAGTTCATCCCTTTAACTGACCACCTAGATTGAAAATATTGGAAAAATATTATTTATAGTTAGTCGTAGTATAAAGTCTAATAAATTAGATGGTAAAATTTTAAACTTACTTTGTTGCAAAGGGGAATGTGAATGACTACTCGTTGACCGGGGCGAGTGACGACAGTCTTGACCAACCTCATACTTGTACCAAATAGGCGCAAGAATAAAACGTACAAGTATTTTTTTGGCATTTTTACACAACGAACTATATAGATGAGACAAAACAGTTGAACCCCAACTATATGTGCTTACCTTATTTATGTTTCGTAACAACGGTAAATACATAATATTTACCATATTACCAGTACTTTCAGAAAATAAAAAATTACCAAATAGAATCATAATATAACACCGAGCTTTAATTATCTTTTCATACTCAGTAGATTCTTCATTTAATGTTATACTTGCATAATATTGTTTATGATATTTTAAATTAATACCTTGACCTCTAGCTTGACCAAAAGTCTCTCCCGTAGTTGTGTCTTCACACAAAGGGGCACCCAACAATTCATCGCATATAGAGTTATCTTAGTTAACTCTACCATTTACAACCTTACCATCAATACATAGACCTAACAACATGTAGACGTCCTCAAGTGTGATGATACACTCACCGAAAGGAAGTTGAAATGTGTGAATCTCGGGTCTCCATCTCTCTAATAAAGCAAGAATAAATTTGTAGTCAACCGAGTATGCGACTATGTTGAGTAGATTACCAAAACCGCATCCACAGACTCTTCTGGGCGTATCAACCATGAATCAAAGGTTTTGCTTTCTGTAAATCTATTATACAAATTGATGGTACCTGGTTGTACGAGAAATATAAAGGAACGCAACTGATGGCCATGGCACAAGATGACAACAACAACATTTTTCCAATCGCTTTTGCCCTAGTTGAAGGGGAGACTGATGAAGGATGGAGTTTTTCCTAAAAAATCTCTGATTGCACGTTGCTCCTCAACCTAACTTATGTTTGATCTCAGACCAACACCCTTCAATAGTGAGTGCCTACAAAAATATTGATAATGGCTGGCAGGATCCTCCGTCGACGCATGTTTACTGCATTATACATATTGCTCAAAATTTGATGCGGGAGATCAAAGAAAAAATGTTGCGGAAGAAGGTTGTCAACGCAAGATATGCATTAATAGAACCTTCTTTCAAACACTACCGCGAAGATATCAGATTGTCAAACGCATATGCAGTAAGGTGAATCGACAATATTCTATTGGAGAAGTGGACTAGGGCATACTACAACGGTCAATGTTGGGGACATATGACAACAAATCTTGTGGAATCAATGAACTCTGTCTTCAAAGGCATCCAAAACCTACCTATATCCGCTTTAGTGCAAGCAACCTATTTCAGGCTAGGGGCGCTATTTGAGACCAGGCGTTCCAAATGGAGTTTAGTATTACTATCTGGGAAGTTGTTCAGTGATGCTTCAATGAAATTCATTAGAGAGAAAGCTGCCAAAGCTAACACACATGTGGTCACGGTGTTTGACCGTACTAAAGGTTGATACAACGTTGTTGAGTCCATGGATCACAATGAAGGCATGCCGAGGGGACACTCTAGAGTGGAACTAGATAGAGGTTGGTGCGAATGCGTAAAGTTCCAAGCCTTTCGTATGCCTTGCTCCCATGTCATAACGGCATGTTCAAAGGTTCGACGGGATCCATCTTACTTACTATCCGATGTTTACAAAGTCATAAGCCTTTCCAATATTTGATAGCAAAAGAGGATTATTGGCCTGCATATCAAGGGGACATTCTCTGACACAATAAAATAATGCGAAGAAAGAAAAAGGGCCGCCCAAACAACATCTGTTTTCGAACCGAAATGGATACGGCGAACAAAAGTGTTAGATTATGTAGTTCATGTCGTCGGCCTGATCATAATCGTATTAACTGTCCTAGTGTTGGAACAAGCACAACAAGATAAATTTAATTGTAACTCTTTTACTCTATATTAAAAACAACATTTATTTCATATGATAACTTTGTGAGAAAATATTATCACAAACAAATACAACACATACAACACATAAGCAACAAATAAACAACAACACAACAAACTACAACAAATAAAATACCATTACTAACAAATACAACACATAAACAACATAACTATGCGATTACAACAACATAACCATGCGATTACAACCATTAAAACAGTTTTGAACATAGTATATATCATCTTGTGAACGTCTCTATCAGTCTTACTATCCACCCATACACGAACTTCTCCATTTTGGTTGAACGTGGACTCACGCCATTGAACTTTTCTGATCCTTTCATCCTCTGCAATTTCTCCATCTAACCAACGGTTCAACGTCCTATTAAGACGTTCAAACGTTTCTATATTCCAAAGTTAGATCTTTATCGGGGGCTGCACTGCTGAAAATATTAAATCGGCATTTTTCTTGTGAATATATGAATATTTAGACATGGTTAAAGAATTTTTTTTGAAGAAGATTGAAGAAAAATGGAAGGAGGGTAAGAAGTTGTGTGAAAAATTATGGGAGATTATCGCATTACGCGAAAAACCGGCGGGAAAACGAAACAACAGAGCCGCCACCATGCGTTATTTATCCTAAAGGAGGGAAAGGAAACGCTCGAAGTAAACCTGGAAAAGACATGGTCTCGCGACCAGAGAGAGATGGGATCGGGAGTCGGTTATGCGAAGGGAAGGTATTAGCACCCCTACGCATCCGTCGTACTCGACGGGATCCACGCTCGAAAGGAATAGAAAGAAGGTTGCTAAAGACTTCTTAAACACTGCACACACGCTAGAAACAAACACAGAAAGACGGAAGAAACGGGACTCGGCAGGATATCGCATCCGGGGCCTACGTAGTCTGTCAGACACAGACATCAGAGTCGACGTAGTTCGGGAACAGGGGAAACGTGCTCGCTAGGATGTCACATCCTATGCATACGTATCTTCTCTGACCGGAGAAGAATCAGAGCACTCGTAGCTCGGCTAACGCACGCCAAACAAAATCCACACAGGAAACTGACTGCCAATCGCTGGACTTACGTCAGACTCCACACAAACAGGCAAACATGGAAACCGAATGCCAATCGCTGGACTTACATCAGACTCCGAACCAACAAACACACACAGGAAACCAACTGCCAATCGCTGGACTTATGTCAGACTCCAACAAACAAACAAGACACAGGAAACCAACTGCCAATCGCTGGACTTACGTCAGACTCCAAGCACACACAAAAGAAGGTTGAAAAAGAAAAAGGGTGCCCGGAGAGATCAGCTCATCTCCTGCCTACGTACCTCATCTGGTATGAGGATCAGGGCGACGTAGTTCCCCTTAACAGGGAAAGAACTTCTAACCTAACCAAAGACAAGGGAGATAACAGACTACTAGGGAGACTACGACTCGAGCCTAGAAGTTGTCATGCATACGATCCCTATGTTGAGGTTTCTATCCTAACTTGCACAGGAAGCAAGCTAGCCTAAACACAACACAATCAAGCAAATACAAGCACAATAAAGCAAGCACACACACTATATGCAAACAAATGGCTCATACAAGGCTAGGCTGTAGAAACAAGCCAACTGGAATGGGGTGTTTTTTAGCTCTTAACCCTAACATTGAGAGTTAGGGTGAAGCAGATGAAATGGGAAGTGAGGATAAGACCTCACAGCTCTTATCCCTGGCTTGGGAGAGCTTGACTCAAAATAGAAAGTGTGGGAGTTCAGAATGTAGGAACTCTTCTCCACAAATGACTGACACAACAAGATCTTGGGTTCTTATTCACAATGCATCAACACATGGTGTGTGAGCAAAGGGAATGACACAACTGAATAGCAGGAGATGGATTACACATCTCTTTTATCTGCCAATTGCCTCCTAAGAGGTCTTTACCTGCTTGGCACAACATTAAACAAACACAAGCATTGCCTCTTAAGGAGGGCTTCAGACAGGTGCCTGCCCACATAACAGGACAGGTCTTCCAGACTACATGTAGATCAAGATATTATACCTCAGTGGTAAGCAAACCACAAGCTAGCAAAGCAAAGTTCAAATGAACTTAGAGCAACTTAAGTACCTGTGAAAACAACTAAACCAATCAGTTCAACTGTATAGACAAGCAATCAACAGTTAATATCACACAGACAGACAAATCCAATCAGGCAACAATGGTGCAAGGCATTAGGCACACAAAAATGAATTGTCCTCAAAGCCTACAAAACACACAAAGGTTAACAAATGACAACAATTGACCAAGCTTAAATGAATGAGCCACTCCAATCATGGAAATGTACATCTGAACCTGAAATTCACAATCCAAATGGTAAGTCCAAACCACTAGGTCAAAGCCTAGGGTCAAAAGAGGATCAAAAAGTCAAAACAGAACCTCAAACTCAACACAAAGCATGTTTAATCACTCAAGAACAAGTCCTAAAAAGGACCAAATCATAATCAATAAGCAAGTCCATGTACCAAGCATGTGAAGTCAATGACCAATTCAAGGCATCCAAATGATCAACATGAATGAAAATTCTCAATCAAAACAGAAATGATTCAAATAATTCTGGAAAAATTCATGAGTAATCAAGACATCCACAACATCCATCACACAAAAAATCAGAAGCATTGGAGATCATTTGGCATGGAGATCACATTGCACAAGTTAAACATCAAAAGGTGTGACACAAATTGTCACACCATGTTAGCATGTACACAAAACAGAAATGGAGCATGGGAAAAATGTCAAACCAACTCCAAAATGTCCATCATTGTGTCTAGTATCAACATGCAAAATTTCAAAGTCATTGGATTAACAACAAGCATTTCACAACAAGATAAGCAAGGAAAGGTCAAAAATGGATACATGCTCACATAACCTAGCACCAAATAAAATCCAGCCATGCAAAATTTTCCAATTTATGATAAAAAAAAACTAGACAGAATAAGGAGCATTTTGCAAAAAATTGGGATTGATTTGGATGATTTTTCAATTAGATATGATTTTTCTAAGTTGATGGAAAAAATAAAAATGGAAATAAGCATGGCATGTGAAAATAAGGAGGGAAATCATAAAACATAAAATGATTTGAAAAAGGTCCCTCGCTGGGAATCGAACTCTGTGTGAGTTCAAAAGTGGCGCGCTCTAGGTGCTAAAACGCACCGTTTCATTAATGACTGGGACGCCCAGTCACCAGTCAACGCCCGGTCAAACAACATGAGCCAATGAAACTGCTGTGTGGACGGATGCGTTGACCAATCCCAGCCAAACCCTAAGCTAGCGTGGCAAGTGAACCAGAAAGCGTTGCCAATGAACAAAACCGTGGCTAAAAGATGATCTTCATCTTCTTCCTCACGAAGCAGATGAACAGTACATGAAGTTCATGCAAATTTCCAGCAAAATTTCCAGAAATCCAAACTAATTACATCAATATGTAGGTCTTTCAATGGAGATAAAGGATCAAGCATTGGCTAAGCATGAATCAACACACACAAATATAATCGAGCAAATGAAAGTTCATACACAACACTTGAATCAACCCTAACTCAGTCAATAGTGCATCAAATCACACGATTCTTTCATCAGAATGACCAGGAGAACAAGATCTACAATAATACATACATGGATTTCAAAATTAAAAGGTTCGAATTATGACCTCTTGAAGAGCAGCAAGCTGAAATCGTGTCCTACAAGGCTGGTAATGGTTCCAAACTCTTCTACAATGCTTGTGGAGATGATTGATGGAAAAATTGAAGCTCAAACAAGCACGAATCCAGTTGATTTTGAAATCTCCATTGAACCTTCAAGCTTCATGTATGATCAAATATGGCACGAATTGCTCTAAGTCCACGTCCAATCCTACTCAAAAATGCTTCATGATCATGATTCCAACAAGAGAAATGGCTTTTGTGTGAGAAAATTGCAAGTTCTTGATGAGAGAAAAATTTGGTTGATTTTGAGATCTAGATCTGAAAACTGTTGTTAATGCCAAATGCAGTTGTGATTAACATTATATATGTCTTGCTAATGATACTGAAAACATGTTTAAGCCAAAACCAATTGAGATTAACAAGTTGTAAGGTGTATGCACAAAATTGTATTTTCACCTCATGCATGAGGTGCATGCGTGAACAATACCAAAATAAGGCCCAAAACCACTTAAACAAAGTCCATGCACACTTTGGAATTGGTATCTTATGCATATAATCAACCAAATTGATTTTATAAATTTTCCTTCAAAAAACTTCATGAATGAGCATATGATCATGCAAGTGAAATTCATGCCATGTAATGGATGTTTTAGAAAGTACATGTTATGAGGAACAAAATGCAAAAAGAACCACCAAAATTGGAGCCTTGGTTCAAAAGTTATGCCCATTTGAATTTTTGAACACACTTGGCAATGATTGGATCATATCTCCTCAACCACACATCATAAATCCATGATCTTGGACTTTTTGGAAATGGGAGAAAAAGATCTTCAACTTTCATGTTCAACAAAATTCCATTTGAAGCTTTCTTGATGATGTAAAATTGAGTTGAAGTTGGTCCAAAATCTTTCCATTTTTGGAA
This sequence comes from Lathyrus oleraceus, assembly GCF_024323335.1. Taxonomy (NCBI): domain Eukaryota; kingdom Viridiplantae; phylum Streptophyta; class Magnoliopsida; order Fabales; family Fabaceae; genus Lathyrus; species Lathyrus oleraceus. The sequence continues at coordinate 442,174,618 of NC_066582.1, read as the reverse complement.
ATTTCATATTATAGGTCACTTTCTATTTTGGGAAATTCTTGACCTGACTTCAAATTCTTCAATGTGAGTGTTTGAAATGTCAAATGAGACTTGTTTGAACATGAATGAAGTATCTCTACTCACTTCCCACCTCCAAATCCACAGTTGACTTTGCAGTTGACTTTTATGGGCCTCAGATGAATTGCACATGCACTGATGAGTTCTGAGCCTCCAACACTTGGCCAAATTGCTTCAAAATGATCCTTGGGTAATGTAAGCTCATTGGAACCATCCTAGGGCTTTGATCTCATGGAAAATGCTCTTGCTCTCTTGCACAGTTGAATCTCCTGACCAGTCTTGACTGATGACATGCAATGGACTATGCAATCTTAATGACCTAAAAAATGAAATGAATGTACAAATGGGAGGTGCAAATTTGAGGTGCTACAGCTGCCCCTATTCAATCAACTGGGAACCTGAACGGATGAGAGCAACGGTTGTCAGACCTTCAAGGTACACAGGGATTGAATACCAAAGAACCGTAGAAATTTGCACTCTGCGGGGATCCAAGAAAAAAACTGTTCATCAATGGCAATTTCCACTGGGATCTGATATTTACCACTGGACCAGACAAGACGTCTACCAACGACTCCACTGGGGATTTTGATTGATTTTTTTAATAGGAAAAGGAACCACCACCATACATCAATAGGTGATGAATAGGATGAGAAATCACAACTAGACGCCAACGAACGACTAGGAAAAACTCGACGTTTATCGATACCAACAGAGAGGTGACCAGACATCAACGGATGAACTGGGGAAAAAGATATACAACCAGACGTCAACGGACGAACGGGAGAAGCTCGACGTTTATCGACACCAACGGAGAGGTGACCAGACATCAACGGATGAACTGGGAAAGGATACAACTAGACGTCAACGGACGAATAGGAAAAACTCAACGTTTATCGATACCAACGGAGAGGTGACCAGACATCAACGGATGAATGGAAAGAGATACAACCATACGTCAACGGACGAAATGGGAAAAACTCAACGTTTATCGATACCAACGGAGAGGTGACCAGACATCAACGGATGAACTGGGGAAAAAGATATACAACCAGACGTCAACGGACGAATGGGAAAAACTCAACGTTTACCGACACCAACGGAGAGGTGACCAGACATCAACGGATGAATGGAAAGACTCGACCAGACGTCAACGGACGAACGGGAGAAGCTCGGCGTTTATCGACACCAACGGAGAGAGGTGACCAGACATCAACGGATGACTGGGAAGACTCGACCAGACGTCAACGGACGAACGGGAGAAGCTCGACGTTTATCGACACCAACGGAGAGAGGTGACCAGACATCAACGGATGACTGGGAAGACTCGACCAGACGTCAACGGATGAACGGGAGAAGCTCGACGTTTATCGACACCAACGGAGAGGTGACCAGTCATCAACGGATGAACTGGGAAAGGATACAATGTTTACCGACATCGAAAGATGATGCGTACAGAAGTGAAGCAAGACCAGACATTTACCGATGACTGGAATGAGACTCGATGTTTACCGACACCGAAACAATGGTGTTTACCGACCCTAAAAAAAAGGACGATCAGACATTTACCGATGACTGGAGTGAGACTCGATGTTTACCGACACCGAAACAATGGTGCGTACCGACACCCAAGAAAGAACACACACGGGTATTGACATGACACTTACTGGTATCACAGGGATGGCATCTACATATGTCAAGGCAAGGCTAAACACTTGCTGGGGATCTCATTGGGGAGCCAAGCTTTCCTCTCACCTGCGGGTGAGGAAATAAACCTCTGGGGAATTACCACTCTTGAATGCTATCTGTCAAGAGCAACTGTAGCAAATATGTCGTACAGATGTTGAACAATGGTCCGCCTCTGCTGGGGATGTGGTCTGATTAGGTTTAACACATGAATGCATATGTTTGAATTTTTCTATGGCGTAATGCTCCATGTTGAATGGAAATGCTACGCGCTTTGAGGATGCAATGATTACTACATGCAAGATGCAAATGATGAAAACTCCTGCTGGGGAGCAAACGGATCGCTCTGCTGAGCGCACACTCTAATTAGATTCTCCGACTCGGTGGGGAGACGCACTGCCGGGAGCGTTTTGCTGATCTGATACTCTGGAGACAGCAGAGGAAACCAAGTCAACTCCGGGGAGACTCTGTCTGAGGAACACGCCAACTTCTCAACCGTGCTGGCGAATAGCATTGCTGCTGGAGAAAGGATAAATCCCACCAGGGACAACTTCCACTGAATCCAATCCACTAAAGGACCCCGGTAGGGGAAACAACCAATGCTCACCTCTACTGGGGATAACTGCCAACCCACGAGCAGAATAAACTCTACTGGGGATAATTTCACCGAACATGATCCGCTTGGGGACTTTGCTGAGGAAAACCATCAACGCAAACTTCTGCTGGGAAGACTACCCATTTCAAAATAGCTGGGGAGACAATCACAACCCTGCTGGGAAAAGGAATTCACGACCATGTTGAGGAAGGCAGTACTTCATACCCAGACTGCTGAGGAACAGACTACTCACTGATACCTCCGTTGGGGATACAACCTTCAGACTCAGTGGGGACCAACAGCCTTCAGACTGGCTGGGGATAGCATAGCCTTCAGACCTGCCACCCGACTGCTGGGGAATATCAGTTCTAGCAGCTTTCAGACTTGCTTGGGGAAACGGCCATTCTCAAGCCTGCTGGGGAAACATCCTCAACCCTTAGGAACAATCTACCCACCGACACTTCCACTAGGGATATGGCGACCTTCAGGCTTGCTGAGGAGACACCGATCTCGAATTTGCTAGGTAGATAACACTCTTCAACCCACTGGGGAGATACGGCCTATTTGACATGGAACGCCCATCAATTCGTCTAACCCTGGAATTTACCATCCAACCATAGTGTCAACTTCCCACTTTTGAGGACTCCCAGACTCGTCCGGTCTTTTTTGATCCATCACCCAATATTCTCGTCTTTTCTTTGCTTCGAGACAATTGATCTCCTCGGATCCGGGCAAACTCTCCAATCTTCAGACTTTGAAGAGTCTTCTTGATTGCCCTCTAGGATCGTCGTCCTTCTTTCGCCGTCTTTTCACCGTTCTTCTATCCCTTGCCCCTGATTGGACTCTGCGGGGATCTTTTGTCAAAAGGTTATCCATCACAAACTGCAAGTGAGTGAAAACGAACCAACAGTACCTGCAAAGAGATCGTTAGATAAAAACGTGCCCCAGGCGTGCCAAAACTTCAACACCTAGGTCACTCAAACTTCCGAATAAGATTTCCAGATTTCAATCTTATAAGCATGCATCGGAAGGAACCTTTATATTTCAAAATGCAAATATGCTTATCAAAAATAAACGGATGCTTTTGCAATCAAAGCGGTCATGAAAACAAAAACAAAATTATTTGACTGAACACGCATTTATTGACTGAAAAAAAAGGTGGCTCAAAACCGAGCAACACACAGGAAGCAATCCCTGGAAAGAGGTGATTGCGCACGAAAGGAAAAATCTATCCTAATGGCAATGTGAAATCGTGATCTCATCGGGTTTCAACTCGGTTACACCCCATATGTCCTCAAGACTTTCCGCACTTTCTGTCTTCTGAACAAGACGCTTCCGATCTATCTCTGTCGGAGATTATCCAAGTCATATCCCAAGCACAAACGATCATGCTAGACGCAGTTGTTCGTTTCAGTCCCTCTTTTGCCTGGACCGCCCTTTCGGGTTTTCAGTCCACCGGGATACCCTTTTTTTGCCCAAGCCGCCCTTGTGGGGTTTTCGACTTGCCGGGTGTACGGTTTTTTTTCTTTTTTTATCCCTAACTTTTGCCCGAACCTTTTCCTTCTTTTTTTTTTCTTTGGTTCGCCGGGATGCCCATTTTTGCCTGGACTATTTTATTCTTTTCGTCCAGCGGGTCTCTTTTACGAAGTATCTTCTAACTGCGTCCGCATTCACAAGGGATGGAAAATCTGCGTCATCTGTGGTCGTCAACAACAAGGCTCCACCAGAGAAAACCTTCTTGACCATGAATGGACCTTCATAACTGTGTGTCTACTTGCCCCCACGATCTTTGAGGAGGAAGGATCCTTTTCAATACCAGCTCTCCCACGTGGTACGCACGAGGTCACACTTTTCGGTCAACAACACACTTCATTCACTGGGTACAACTGCCCCCATGACAAATAACTGCCAACCTCTTTTCCTCAGTCAGGCTCAACGCGTCATACCGAGTCCTTATCCACTCAACCTTCTCTAATTTCTCATCCATCAGGACTCTCCACAATGGGATCTAGACTTCAGTAGGTAATACCACTTCTATCCCATACACGAGCGAGTGCGGCGTTGCCCTAGTAGACGTGCGCACCGAGGTTCGATACCCAGGATGCAAGCTTCGTACTCAGCCACCATTGTTGGTGCATTCAAATGTTATCCGGGCAATAAAAGGAATGTGGGATCTTTTCGGCGTAACCAAAACGACACTAACTCATCCACATTAACCTCCCCCCATCAGACATCAGAATCCGTTCGGATTCAGGGTCAGGCCCCTCCTCCGGAATCGGTTCCTCACAATCTTTCGATTTGAGCACCTCGAGATATCCTCATCAGGGAACTCAAACTTCCTTGGTTGATAATCCTCAATGGGTTGCGGGGTGATGTAATCGGACAATACACTCCCCTCGATTGCTTTCTGAGAGGTATACTGAATATCGTATTCAGTCAACATCATTTGCCCTCTCGCTACCCGTCCGGTCGATGCTGACTTCTCAAACGCATACTTGATCGGATCCATCTTGGACATCCACAAAGTGGTATGAACCAGCATATACTGTCTCGGTTGGCGAGCAACCTATGCCAAAGTACAACAAGTTTTCTAGAGCAGTGAAAGTATTGTTTCACAGTCGGTAAACTCTTTGCTAAGGTAAATTGCATGCTCTTTTCGACCAGACTCGTTATGCCGACACAATACGCACCTCATAGACACCTCGAGGGCTGTCAAGTACCAGATTAACAATTGTTCCTTCCACAGGAGGCATCAAAATCAGAGGTTCCTGCAACTTATTCTTTTATCTTTCAATGCCCCTTGGAAATCATTATCCCCCTGACCGTTTGCTCCCTTTTTTCTTGAATGGGTTCCCACGTGGCTATCAGATGAGATATGAACCGTGAAATGCAATTCAATCTATCTAAGAAACCACGAACCTTCTTTTGTTTTCGGTTCAGGCATTTCTCGTATTGCTTTTTCTTCTTTATATCTTTTTTTTTAGCAGGATCAACCTCGATTCCTCTTATCCGCTCACAATAAACCTCAGCAGTTTACCGGACAGCACTCCACAAGTGCACTGATTCGGACTCAACCTCAGTCTGAGTTGTCTCGATCTGGTCAAACAACTTAGCCAGATCCACCAGATGCCCCTTTTCTGTTGGGACTTTGCTATCATGTCATCAACATAGCATTCGATTTCATGATGAATCATATCATGAAACAAAGTCACTCTGATACGTGGCACCGGCGTTCTGCTTCTCTAGAGGACAATCTTCTCTCCATGGTAGCTTGTGCACAACGACATCGGTATACGACCCTGACATATCCTGACACGACCAGGCGAAGGTATCCACATGCTCTTTCAACAGGGCTACCATTCTGCTCTCGACTCGCCTCTGAAGCGGCCCCAATTTTCACTTCCTTTCTGACCTTGGCGGCGCCTAGAATAACAATCTTGAATCGCTCCTCGTGCGGTTGAATCACCTTCTCCTCTTGTTTCAACAACCTGGCTAATTCCAGCAGATCACAATCTTCTTCGCCTTCTTCTTCGGCATGATAGATCGGATTGTCGAAGTCATACAGAGGTGTAACTGAATTGTTATCAATGAGATCAGGAGAATAGTCACTCACTTTTGAGGTCGGAACAAGACGAATCAAAAGGAAAGAAAAATGAAAACAAACATTGCCATTTTTATTTTTTTTAAAACTGCAAAAATAAATGAAAGACAGGGAACACCGCTTTTAATCACAAAAACATCCATTTATTAATGATGCAAAATGTTGCAAAATGAAACACATGAGATGGCCCTTACAATGGACCATTATGCTTCGGGCAAAACGTATGGCTTTCATGCAAACAGAATTGAAAAACAGAAATACTACTCTTCATGATGAGTGACAATGATGATCTTTGAGGCCTTCCAGTTCCCTGGTACGCACGACTTTATCCACGACTCAAGCTCACGGTCACAGTCGATCTCTTCACCCACTGTACAGGCGTGACCTGGATCCAGCATTCCGGCACTGACGAATGTGAACGGTGGACGACGTCCTCTGTTTTGTCTAGACGACTCTTGGTTTGGCTGATAGCCAATCCCGAACATATCCGCTTTCACCACAATGTCTATGATCTTTCCCCAGCCTAGGGCTTCTCCGTTCTTCACCACTTCCATGGCCTGTTTGTAAGAAGAAATGGACAACTTCTTCTCTTTCTCAACTAGAATGGCATCCTCTACCTTGACGGTTTCAACTGCCTGACTTGGTGTTTCAAATTTTTCACCGTCCATTTCTACTTCCATCATTCTCTGGATCGTTTCCCCCATCACTACACACCCCTTTATGGCGACGACCGCACAACAGTTATCAACACTAGGGAAAGCTCCTCTCTTCATCAGATGTTTTGGGACCACAGACACTGGAGTTTTTAACTGATCCCCATCAGTCACCTCTATTCCTCTCTTGTCCATTGACATCACCTTCACCTCTACAGGACCATGCATTGGCATGGGGTTAACATCATCATTCAGTATCTGTGCCAAACTGATGGCCTTAGAATCCACCATATCTTGGACGGCATGCTTAAAAGCTCTACAACCCTCAATGTTATGTCCGGGTGCCCCAGAATGGAACTCGCACCTGGCATTCTCATCGTAGTTTGCAGGCCTCCGATGCAGTTCTACAGGAACCAATATCCTCGGCCGAACTAACCCAAGATCCCTCAACCTCTTGAACAGAAGGGTATAAGTCACGGGTGGCTTATCAAACTGACGATCCATCGTCCCCTTCTTCACTTGGCCCTTAGCTTTCGGTGCCTTCTGTTGAGGTGGTGGTTGTTGCTGTTGTACAGGTGGATCACCGACAAGAGTGGTTACAGTGGCAGCATAAGGGTGGTAACGATCCTTACCGTGTCCCTTTCGGGCGGGCACACCACCTGATTCAACCTCCTTCTTGAGCTGACCATTGCCAGAGGGCTTCTTTACTACGGATGACGGAGCCTTTCCCTGAACTTTCTCCGTTATCAGCCATTTCTCAATCCTTTCCAACCTCTCAGCCATTGCTTTCTGCCCCAAGGCGAGCCCTTGCACGACTTTGAACAACTCCCCCATCATCTCTTTCAATTCGAGAATGTCGGCGTTAGACGGATCCATCAGTCTGAGTTTGTTGAGTTTGGCAGGATGTCTGAATGGAAGAGCTATGCGCACCGGTTAGATACTGACACCTACAAAATAGAAAACAGGTTAATATGACTCACGCATGCAATGTCTATCCGTATGAGGAGAATTCCGTCCTTTGATTCTGGTTTCATTGAGATGGATAATATTTCATCAACAACATTCTGACATCCGAATGTCTCTCGACCAGAATCTCAATCAAAAAAATGGACCCTGAGTACGGATAGACATGGGTTAAATGCAGATGAATGCGAAATGGGAATGATGCAAATGCATGCAGGCAGGTCACTGTGCCATCTTCCAAGTCATCTGAGGATCAACTGTACTGGACCGGTCTCTGAACTGATCACAATCATCTGAGGGCCCGAGTAACCATAAATCCAACTTGGGGAATTCCGAAATAAACGGAACAGAGAATATGTCACCAGCATCATAGGAAATCCACTGAATGGATGACAACCAGATCCTCTGAACAAGTGTCCTCAAATTCAACCCGGGGATCCGAAATAAACGGAACCCGCTGATAGACATCACGGACAGAATTCCGGCGTGTCATAAGTAAGTACCCATAAGTTCATCTGAACCATAGTCACCCTCTGTACCTGCAAATGATTCAATCCCTCCCCACTCATGGGTGTCATCTAGGCCAGGGTAAGGATAAGAGAAACGCAGGATAAACAATCCTTTCAAGAATATCATCCTGTACACACCCGATGTATGCACCGATAATACCCCATCAGAGTCTGAACTGCTCGTGATATCAAGTTCCGCTAAGTGGCGCAATACCACCCGCTTCCCCTGAATCACTTTATTCCTAGGTGTCCTAGAGTTCACTCATAGCCTGGGTATTGGGCCTTTTACCTCTTGTAACTCCCACCCCACAGAGAGACAAACACACAGCCAGCATAGTGAAAGTATGATGCATGCAAACATAAATGCAAACATAAACAATCACAGCATAAACATAAATGCAATAAATAAAGCCGTAAAAGCAACCAAACCCTATCCTACAGAGCGCTAGGACTGACTCGCTTAGGGAAGATGGACCAGCAAGAGGTCAACTTCTTATGTCCCCAGAAAAGTCGCCAGCTATCGCATTACGCGAAAAACCGGCGGGAAAATGAAACAACAGAGCCGCCACCATGCGTTATTTATCCCAAAGGAGGGAAAGGAAACGCTCGAAGTAAACCTGGAAAAGACATGGTCTCGCGACCAGAGAGAGATGGGATCGGGAGTCGGTTATGCGAAGGGAAGGTATTAGCACCCCTACGCATCCGTCGTACTCGACGGGATCCATGCTCGAAAGGAATAGAAAGAAGGTTGCTAAAGACTGCTCAAACACTGCACACACGCTGGAAACAAACACAGAAAGATGGAAGAAACGGGACTCGGCAGGATATCGCATCCGGGGCCTACGTAGTCTGTCAGACACAGACATCAGAGTCGACGTAGTTCGGGAACAAGGGAAACGTGCTCGCTAGGATGTCGCATCCTATGCATACGTATCTTCTCTGACCGGAGAAGAATCAGAGCACTCGTAGCTCGGCTAACGCACGCCAAACAAAACCCACACAGGAAACTGACTGCCAATCGCTGGACTTACGTCAGACTCCACACAAACAAGCAAACATGGAAACCGAATGCCAATCGCTGGACTTACATCAGACTCCGAACCAACAAACACACACAGGAAACCAATTGCCAATCGCTGGACTTATGTCAGACTCCAACAAACAAACAAGACACAGGAAACCAACTGCCAATCGCTGGACTTACGTCAGACTCCAAGCACACACAAAAGAAGGTTGAAAAAGAAAAAGGGTGCCCGGAGAGATCAGCTCATCTCCTGCCTACGTACCTCATCTGGTATGAGGATCAGGGCGACGTAGTTCCCCTTAACAGGGAAAGAACTTCTAACCTAACCAAAGACAAGGGAGATAACAGACTACTAGGGAGACTACGACTCGAGCCTAGAAGTGGTCATGCATACGATCCCTATGTTGAGGTTTCTATCCTAACTTGCACAGGAAGCAAGCTAGCCTAAACACAGCACAATCAAGCAAATACAATCACAATAAAGCAAGCACACACACTATATGCAAACAAATGGCTCATACAAGGCTAGGCTGTAGAAACAAGCCAACTGGAATGGGGTGTTTTTTAGCTCTTAACCCTAACATTGAGAGTTAGGGTGAAGCAGATGAAATGGGAAGTGAGGATAAGACCTCACAGCTCTTATCCCTGGCTTGGGAGAGCTTGACTCAAAATAGAAAGTGTGGGAGTTCAGAATGTAGGAACTCTTCTCCACAAATGACTGACACAACAAGATCTTGGGTTCTTATTCACAATGCATCAACACATGGTGTGTGAGCAAAGGGAATGACACAACTGAGTAGCAGGAGATGGATTACACATCTCTTTTATCTGCCAATTGCCTCCTAAGAGGTCTTTACCTGCTTGGCACAACATTAAATAAACACAAGCATTGCCTCTTAAGGAGGGCTTCAGACAGGTGCCTGCCCACATAACAGGACAGGTCTTCCAGACTACATGTAGATCAAGATATTATACCTCAGTGGTAAGCAAACCACAAGCTAGCAAAGCAAAGTTCAAATGAACTTAGAGCAACTTAAGTACCTGTGAAAACAACTAAACCAATCAGTTCAACTGTATAGACAAGCAATCAACAGTTAATATCACACAGACAGACAAATCCAATCAGGCAACAATGGTGCAAGGCATTAGGCACACAAAAATGAATTGTCCTCAAAGCCTACAAAACACACAAAGGTTAACAAATGACAACAATTGACCAAGCTTAAATGAATGAGCCACTCCAATCATGGAAATGTACATCTGAACCTGAAATTCACAATCCAAATGGTAAGTCCAAACCACTAGGTCAAATCCTAGGGTCAAAAGAGGATCAAAAAGTCAAAACAGAACCTCAAACTCAACACAAAGCATGTTTAATCACTCAAGAACAAGTCCTAAAAAGGACCAAATCATAATCAATAAGCAAGTCCATGTACCAAGCATGTGAAGTCAATGACCAATTCAAGGCATCCAAATGATCAACATGAATGAAAATTCTCAATCAAAACAGAAATGATTCAAATAATTCTGGAAAAATTCATGAGTAATCAAGACATCCACAACATCCATCACACAAAAAATCAGAAGCATTGGAGATCATTTGGCATGGAGATCACATTGCACAAGTTAAACATCAAAAGGTGTGACACAAATTGTCACACCATGTTAGCATGTACACAAAACAGAAATGGAGCATGGGAAAAATGTCAAACCAACGCCAAAATGTCCATCATTGTGTCTAGTATCAACATGCAAAATTTCAAAGTCATTGGATTAACAACAAGCATTTCACAACAAGATAAGCAAGGAAAGGTCAAAAATGGATACATGCTCACATAACCTAGCACCAAATAAAATCCAGCCATGCAAAATTTTCCAATTTATGATAAAAAAAAACTAGACAGAATAAGGAGCATTTTGCAAAAAATTGGGATTGATTTGGATGATTTTTCAATTAGATATGATTTTTCTAAGTTGATGGAAAAAATAAAAATGGAAATAAGCATGGCATATGAAAATAAGGAGGGAAATCATAAAACATAAAATGATTTGAAAAAGGTCCCTCGCTGGGAATCGAACTCTGTGTGAGTTCAAAAGTGGCGCGCTCTAGGTGCTAAAACGCACCGTTTCATTAATGACTGGGACGCCCAGTCACCAGTCAACGCCCGGTCAAACAACATGAGCCAATGAAACTGCTGTGTGGACGGATGCGTTGACCAATCCCAGCCAAACCCTAAGCTAGCGTGGCAAGTGAACCAGAAAGCGTTGCCAATGAACAAAACCGTGGCTAAAAGATGATCTTCATCTTCTTCCTCACGAAGCAGATGAACAGTACATGAAGTTCATGCAAATTTCCAGCAAAATTTCCAGAAATCCAAACTAATTACATCAATATGTAGGTCTTTCAATGGAGATAAAGGATCAAGCATTGGCTAAGCATGAATCAACACACACAAATATAATCGAGCAAATGAAAGTTCATACACAACACTTGAATCAACCCTAACTCAGTCAATAGTGCATCAAATCACACGATTCTTTCATCAGAATGACCAGGAGAACAAGATCTACAATAATACATACATGGATTTCAAAATTAAAAGGTTCGAATTATGACCTCTTGAAGAGCAGCAAGCTGAAATCGTGTCCTACAAGGCTGGTAATGGTTCCAAACTCTTCTACAATGCTTGTGGAGATGATTGATGGAAAAATTGAAGCTCAAACAAGCACGAATCCAGTTGATTTTGAAATCTCCATTGAACCTTCAAGCTTCATGTATGATCAAATATGGCACGAATTGCTCTAAGTCCACGTCCAATCCTACTCAAAAATGCTTCATGATCATGATTCCAACAAGAGAAATGGCTTTTGTGTGAGAAAATTGCAAGTTCTTGATGAGAGAAAAATTTGGTTGATTTTGAGATCTAGATCTGAAAACTGTTGTTAATGCCAAATGCAATTGTGATTAACATTATATATGTCTTGCTAATGATACTGAAAACATGTTTAAGCCAAAACCAATTGAGATTAACAAGTTGTAAGGTGTATGCACAAAATTGGATTTTCACCTCATGCATGAGGTGCATGCGTGAACAATACCAAAATAAGGCCCAAAACCACTTAAACAAAGTCCATGCACACTTTGGAATTGGTATCTTATGCATATAATCAACCAAATTGATTTTATAAATTTTCCTTCAAAAAACTTCATGAATGAGCATATGATCATGCAAGTGAAATTCATGCCATGTAATGGATGTTTTAGAAAGTACATGTTATGAGGAACAAAATGCAAAAAGAACCACCAAAATTGGAGCCTTGGTTCAAAAGTTATGCCCATTTGAATTTTTGAACACACTTGGCAATGATTGGATCATATCTCCTCAACCACACATCATAAATCCATGATCTTGGACTTTTTGGAAATGGGAGAAAAAGATCTTCAACTTTCATGTTCAACAAAATTCCATTTGAAGCTTTCTTGATGATGTAAAATTGAGTTGAAGTTGGTCCAAAATCTTTCCATTTTTGGAAATTTCATATTATAGGTCACTTTCTATTTTGGGAAATTCTTGACCTGACTTCAAATTCTTCAATGTGAGTGTTTGAAATGTCAAATGAGACTTGTTTGAACATGAATGAAGTATCTCTACCCACTTCACACCTCCAAATCCACAGTTGACTTTGCAGTTGACTTTTATGGGCCTTAGATGAATTGCACATGCACTGATGAGTTCTGAGCCTCCAACACTTGGCCAAATTGCTTCAAAATGATCCTTGGGTAATGTAAGCTCATTGGAACCATCCTAGGGCTTTGATCTCATGGAAAATGCTCTTGCTCTCTTGCACAGTTGAATCTTCTGACCAGTCTTGACTGATGACATGCAATGGACTATGCAATCTTAATGACCTAAAAAATGAAATGAATGTACAAATGGGAGGTGCAAATTTGAGGTGCTACAACTGCCCCTATTCAATCAACTGGGAACCTGAACGGATGAGAGCAACGGTTGTCAGACCTTCAAGGTACACAGGGATTGAATACCAAAGAACCGTAGAAATTTGCACTCTGCGGGGATCCAAGAAAAAAACTGTTCATCAATGGCAATTTCCACTGGGATTTGATATTTACCACTGGACCAGACAAGACGTCTACCAACGACTCCATTGGGGATTTTGATTGATTTTTTTAATAGGAAAAGGAACCACCACCATACATCAATAGGTGATGAATAGGATGAGAAATCACAACTAGACGCCAACGAACGACTAGGAAAAACTCGACGTTTATCGATACCAACAGAGAGGTGACCAGACATCAACGAATGAACTGGGGAAAAAGATATACAACCAGACGTCAACGGACGAACGGGAGAAGCTCGACGTTTATCGACACCAACGGAGAGGTGACCAGACATCAACGGATGAACTGGGAAAGGATACAACTAGACGTCAACGGACGAATAGGAAAAACTCAACGTTTATCGATACCAACGGAGAGGTGACCAGACATCAACGGATGAATGGAAAGAGATACAACCATACGTCAACGGACGAAATGGGAAAAACTCAACGTTTATCGATACCAACGGAGAGGTGACCAGACATCAACGGATGAACTGGGGAAAAAGATATACAACCAGACGTCAACGGACGAATGGGAAAAACTCAACGTTTACCGACACCAACGGAGAGGTGACCAGACATCAACGGATGAATGGGAAGACTCGACCAGACATCAACGGACGAACGGGAGAAGCTCGACGTTTATCGACACCAACGGAGAGAGGTGACCAGACATCAACGGATGACTGGGAAGACTCGACCAGACGTCAACGGACGAACGGGAGAAGCTCGACGTTTATCGACACCAACGGAGAGAGGTGACCAGACATCAACGGATGACTGGGAAGACTCGACCAGACGTCAACGGATGAACGGGAGAAGCTCGACGTTTATCGACACCAACGGAGAGGTGACCAGTCATCAACGGATGAACTGGGAAAGGATACAATGTTTACCGACATCGAAAGATGATGCGTACAGAAGTGAAGCAAGACCAGACATTTACCGATGACTGGAATGAGACTCGATGTTTACCGACACCGAAACAATGGTGTTTACCGACACTAAAAAAAAGGACGATCAGACATTTACCGATGACTGGAGTGAGACTCGATGTTTACCGACACCGAAACAATGGTGCGTACCGACACCCAAGAAAGAACACACACGGGTATTGACATGACACTTACTGGTATCACAGGGATGGCATCTACATATGTCAAGGCAAGGCTAAACACTTGCTGGGGATCTCATTGGGGAGCCAAGCTTTCCTCTCACCTGCGGGTGAGGAAATAAACCTCTGGGGAATTACCACTCTTGAATGCTATCTGTCAAGAGCAACTGTAGCAAATATGTCGTACAGATGTTGAACAATGGTCCGCCTCTGCTGGGGATGTGGTCTGATTAGGTTTAACACATGAATGCATATGTTTGAATTTTTCTATGGCGTAATGCTCCATGTTGAATGGAAATGCTACGCGCTTTGAGGATGCAATGATTACTACATGCAAGATGCAAATGATGAAAACTCCTGCTGGGGAGCAAACGGATCGCTCTGCTGAGCGCACACTCTAATTAGATTCTCCGACTCGGTGGGGAGACGCACTGCCGGGAGCGTTTTGCTGATCTGATACTCTGGAGACAGCAGAGGAAACCAAGTCAACTCCGGGGAGACTCTGTCTGAGGAACACGCCAACTTCTCAACCGTGCTGGCGAATAGCATTGCTGCTGGAGAAAGGATAAATCCCACCAGGGACAACTTCCACTGAATCCAATCCACTAAAGGACCCCGCTAGGGGAAACAACCAATGCTCACCTCTACTGGGGATAACTGCCAACCCACGAGCAGAATAAACTCTACTGGGGATAATTTCACCGAACATGATCCGCTTGGGGACTTTGCTGAGGAAAACCATCAACGCAAACTTCTGCTGGGAAGACTACCCATTTCAAAATAGCTGGGGAGACAATCACAACCCTGCTGGGAAAAGGAATTCACGACCATGTTGAGGAAGGCAGTACTTCATACCCAGACTGCTGAGGAACAGACTACTCACTGATACCTCCGTTGGGGATACAACCTTCAGACTCAGTGGGGACCAACAGCCTTCAGACTGGCTGGGGATAGCATAGCCTTCAGACCTGCCACCCGACTGCTGGGGAATATCAGTTCTAGCAGCTTTCAGACTTGCTTGGGGAAACGGCCATTCTCAAGCCTGCTGGGGAAACATCCTCAACCCTTAGGAACAATCTACCCACCGACACTTCCACTAGGGATATGGCGACCTTCAGGCTTGCTGAGGAGACACCGATCTCGAATTTGCTAGGTAGATAACACTCTTCAACCCACTGGGGAGATACAGCCTATTTGACATGGAACGCCCATCAATTCGTCTAACCCTGGCATTTACCATCCAACCATAGTGTCAACTTCCCACTTTTGAGGACTCCCAGACTCGTCCGGTCTTTTTTGATCCATCACCCAATATTCTCGTCTTTTCTTTGCTTCGAGACAATTGATCTCCTCGGATCCGGGCAAACTCTCCAATCTTCAGACTTTGAAGAGTCTTCTTGATTGCCCTCTAGGATCGTCGTCCTTCTTTCGCCGTCTTTTCACCGTTCTTCTATCCCTTGCCCCTGATTGGACTCTGCGGGGATCTTTTGTCAAAAGGTTATCCATCACAAACTGCAAGTGAGTGAAAACGAACCAACAGTACCTGCAAAGAGATCGTTAGATAAAAACGTGCCCCAGGCGTGCCAAAACTTCAACACCTAGGTCACTCAAACTTCCGAATAAGATTTCCAGATTTCAATCTTATAAGCATGCATCGGAAGGAACCTTTATATTTCAAAATGCAAATATGCTTATCAAAAATAAACGGATGCTTTTGCAATCAAAGCGGTCATGAAAACAAAAACAAAATTATTTGACTGAACACGCATTTATTGACTGAAAAAAAAGGTGGCTCAAAACCGAGCAACACACAGGAAGCAATCCCTGGAAAGAGGTGATTGCGCACGAAAGGAAAAATCTATCCTAATGGCAATGTGAAATCGTGATCTCATCGGGTTTCAACTCGGTTACACCCCATATGTCCTCAAGACTTTCCGCACTTTCTGTCTTCTGAACAAGACGCTTCCGATCGATCTCTGTCGGAGATTATCCAAGTCATATCCCAAGCACAAACGATCATGCTAGACGCAGTTGTTCGTTTCAGTCCCTCTTTTGCCTGGACCGCCCTTTCGGGTTTTCAGTCCACCGGGATACCCTTTTTTTGCCCAAGCCGCCCTTGTGGGGTTTTCGACTTGCCGGGTGTACGGTTTTTTTTCTTTTTTTATCCCTAACTTTTGCCCGAACCTTTTCCTTCTTTTTTTTTTCTTTGGTTCGCCGGGATGCCCATTTTTGCCTGGACTATTTTATTCTTTTCGTCCAGCGGGTCTCTTTTACGAAGTATCTTCTAACTGCGTCCGCATTCACAAGGGATGGAAAATCTGCGTCATCTGTGGTCGTCAACAACAAGGCTCCACCAGAGAAAACCTTCTTGACCATGAATGGACCTTCATAACTATGTGTCCACTTGCCCCCACGATCTTTGAGGAGGAAGGATCCTTTTCAATACCAGCTCTCCCACGTGGTACGCACGAGGTCACACTTTTCGGTCAACAACACACTTCATTCACTGGGTACAACTGCCCCCATGACAAATAACTGCCAACCTCTTTTCCTCAGTCAGGCTCAACGCGTCATACCGAGTCCTTATCCACTCAACCTTCTCTAATTTCTCATCCATCAGGACTCTCCACAATGGGATCTAGACTTCAGTAGGTAATACCACTTCTATCCCATACACGAGCGAGCGCGGCGTTGCCCTAGTAGACGTGCGCACCGAGGTTCGATACCCAGGATGCAAGCTTCGTACTCAGCCACCATTGTTGGTGCATTCAAATGTTATCCGGGCAATAAAAGGAATGTGGGATCTTTTCGGCGTAACCAAAACGACACTAACTCATCCACATTAACCTCCCCCCATCAGACATTAGAATCCGTTCGGATTCAGGGTCAGGCCCCTCCTCCGAAATCGGTTCCTCACAATCTTTCGATTTGAGCACCTCGAGATATCCTCATCAGGGAACTCAAACTTCCTTGGTTGATAATCCTCAATGGGTTGCGGGGTGATGTAATCGGACAATACACTCCCCTCGATTGCTTTCTGAGAGGTATACTGAATATCGTATTCAGTCAACATCATTTGCCCTCTCGCTACCCGTCCGGTCGATGCTGACTTCTCAAACGCATACTTGATCGGATCCATCTTGGACATCCACAAAGTGGTATGAACCAGCATATACTGTCTCGGTTGGCGAGCAACCTATGCCAAAGTACAACAAGTTTTCTAGAGCAGTGAAAGTATTGTTTCACAGTCGGTAAACTCTTTGCTAAGGTAAATTGCATGCTCTTTTCGACCAGACTCGTTATGCCGACACAATACGCACCTCATAGACACCTCGAGGGCTGTCAAGTACCAGATTAACAGTTGTTCCTTCCACAGGAGGCATCAAAATCAGAGGTTCCTGCAACTTATTCTTTTATCTTTCAATGCCCCTTGGAAATCATTATCCCCCTGACCGTTTGCTCCCTTTTTTCTTGAATGGGTTCCCACGTGGCTATCAGATGAGATATGAACCGTGAAATGCAATTCAATCTATCTAAGAAACCACGAACCTTCTTTTGTTTTCGGTTCAGGCATTTCTCGTATTGCTTTTTCTTCTTTATATCTTTTTTTTTTAGCAGGATCAACCTCGATTCCTCTTATCCGCTCACAATAAACCTCAGCAGTTTACCGGACAGCACTCCACAAGTGCACTGATTCGGACTCAACCTCAGTCTGAGTTGTCTCGATCTGGTCAAACAACTTAGCCAGATCCACCAGATGCCCCTTTTCTGTTGGGACTTTGCTATCATGTCATCAACATAGCATTCGATTTCATGATGAATCATATCATGAAACAAAGTCACTCTGATACGTGGCACCGGCGTTCTGCTTCTCTAGAGGACAATCTTCTCTCCATGGTAGCTTGTGCACAACGACATCGGTATACGACCCTGACATATCCTGACACGACCAGGCGAAGGTATCCACATGCTCTTTCAACAGGGCTACCATTCTGCTCTCGACTCGCCTCTGAAGCGGCCCCAATTTTCACTTCCTTTCTGACCTTGGCGGCGCCTAGAATAACAATCTTGAATCGCTCCTCGTGCGGTTGAATCACCTTCTCCTCTTGTTTCAACAACCTGGCTAATTCCAGCAGATCACAATCTTCTTCGCCTTCTTCTTCGGCATGATAGATCGGATTGTCGAAGTCATACAGAGGTGTAACTGAATTGTTATCAATGAGATCAGGAGAATAGTCACTCACTTTTGAGGTCGGAACAAGACGAATCAAAAGGAAAGAAAAATGAAAACAAACATTGCCATTTTTATTTTTTTTAAAACTGCAAAAATAAATGAAAGACAGGGAACACCGCTTTTAATCACAAAAACATCCATTTATTAATGATGCAAAATGTTGCAAAATGAAACACATGAGATGGCCCTTACAATGGACCATTATGCTTCGGGCAAAACGTATGGCTTTCATGCAAACAGAATTGAAAAACAGAAATACTACTCTTCATGATGAGTGACAATGATGATCTTTGAGGCCTTCCAGTTCCCTGGTACGCACGACTTTATCCACGACTCAAGCTCGCGGTCACAGTCGATCTCTTCACCCACTGTACAGGCGTGACCTGGATCCAGCATTCCGGCACTGACGAATGTGAACGGTGGACGACGTCCTCTGTTTTGTCTAGACGACTCTTGGTTTGGCTGATAGCCAATCCCGAACATATCCGCTTTCACCACAATGTCTATGATCTTTCCCCAGCCTAGGGCTTCTCCGTTCTTCACCACTTCCATGGCCTGTTTGTAAGAAGAAATGGACAACTTCTTCTCTTTCTCAGCTAGAATGGCATCCTCTACCTTGACGGTTTCAACTGCCTGACTTGGTGTTTCAAATTTTTCACCGTCCATTTCTACTTCCATCATTCTCTGGATCGTTTCCCCCATCACTACACACCCCTTTATGGCGACGACCGCACAACAGTTATCAACACTAGGGAAAGCTCCTCTCTTCATCAGATGTTTTGGGACCACAGACACTGGAGTTTTTAACTGATCCCCATCAGTCACCTCTATTCCTCTCTTGTCCATTGACATCACCTTCACCTCTACAGGACCATGCATTGGCACGGGGTTAACATCATCATTCAGTATCTGTGCCAAACTGATGGCCTTAGAATCCACCATATCTTGGACGGCATGCTTAAAAGCTCTACAACCCTCAATGTTATGTCCGGGTTCCCCAGAATGGAACTCGCACCTGGCATTCTCATCGTAGTTTGCAGGCCTCCGATGCAGTTCTACAGGAACCAATATCCTCGGCCGAACTAACCCAAGATCCCTCAACCTCTTGAACAGAAGGGTATAAGTCACGGGTGGCTTATCAAACTGACGATCCATCGTCCCCTTCTTCACTTGGCCCTTAGCTTTCGGTGCCTTCTGTTGAGGTGGTGGTTGTTGCTGTTGTACAGGTGGATCACCGACAAGAGTGGTTACAGTGGCAGCATAAGGGTGGTAACGATCCTTACCGTGTCCCTTTCGGGCGGGCACACCACCTGATTCAACCTCCTTCTTGAGCTGACCATTGCCAGAAGGCTTCTTTACTACGGATGACGGAGCCTTTCCCTGAACTTTCTCCGTTATCAGCCATTTCTCAATCCTTTCCAACCTCTCAGCCATTGCTTTCTGCCCCAAGGCGAGCCCTTGCACGACTTTGAACAACTCCCCCATCATCTCTTTCAATTCGAGAATGTCGGCGTTAGACGGATCCATCAGTCTGAGTTTGTTGAGTTTGGCAGGATGTCTGAATGGAAGAGCTATGCGCACCGGTTAGATACTGACACCTACAAAATAGAAAACAGGTTAATATGACTCACGCATGCAATGTCTATCCGTATGAGGAGAATTCCGTCCTTTGATTCTGGTTTCATTGAGATGGATAATATTTCATCAACAACATTCTGACATCCGAATGTCTCTCGACCAGAATCTCAATCAAAAAAATGGACCCTGAGTACGGATAGACATGGGTTAAATGCAGATGAATGCGAAATGGGAATGATGCAAATGCATGCAGGCAGGTCACTGTGCCATCTTCCAAGTCATCTGAGGATCAACTGTACTGGACCGGTCTCTGAACTGATCACAATCATCTGAGGGCCCGAGTAACCATAAATCCAACTTAGGGAATTCCGAAATAAACGGAACAGAGAATATGTCACCAGCATCATAGGAAATCCACTGAATGGATGACAACCAGATCCTCTGAACAAGTGTCCTCAAATTCAACCCGGGGATCCGAAATAAACGGAACCCGCTGATAGATATCACGGACAGAATTCCGGCGTGTCATAAGTAAGTACCCATAAGTTCATCTGAACCATAGTCACCCTCTGTACCTGCAAATGATTCAATCCCTCCCCACTCATGGGTGTCATCTAGGCCAGGGTAAGGATAAGAGAAACGCAGGATAAACAACCCTTTCAAGAATATCATCCTGTACACACCCGATGTATGCACCGATAATACCCCATCAGAGTCTGAACTGCTCGTGATATCAAGTTCCGCTAAGTGGCGCAATACCACCCGCTTCCCCTGAATCACTTTATTCCTAGGTGTCCTAGAGTTCACTCATAGCCTGGGTATTGGGCCTTTTACCTCTTGTAACTCCCACCCCACAGAGAGACAAACACACAGCCAGCATAGTGAAAGTATGATGCATGCAAACATAAATGCAAACATAAACAATCACAGCATAAACATAAATGCAATAAATAAAGCCGTAAAAGCAACCAAACCCTATCCTACAGAGCGCTAGGACTGACTCGCTTAGGGAAGATGGACCAGCAAGAGGTCAACTTCTTATGTCCCCAGAAAAGTCGCCAGCTATCGCATTACGCGAAAAACCGGCGGGAAAATGAAACAACAGAGCCGCCACCATGCGTTATTTATCCCAAAGGAGGGAAAGGAAACGCTCGAAGTAAACCTGGAAAAGACATGGTCTCGCGACCAGAGAGAGATGGGATCGGGAGTCGGTTATGCGAAGGGAAGGTATTAGCACCCCTACGCATCCGTCGTACTCGACGGGATCCACGCTCGAAAGGAATAGAAAGAAGGTTGCTAAAGACTGCTCAAACACTGCACACACGCTGGAAACAAACACAGAAAGATGGAAGAAACGGGACTCGGCAGGATATCGCATCCGGGGCCTACGTAGTCTGTCAGACACAGACATCAGAGTCGACGTAGTTCGGGAACAAGGGAAACGTGCTCGCTAGGATGTCGCATCCTATGCATACGTATCTTCTCTGACCGGAGAAGAATCAGAGCACTCGTAGCTCGGCTAACGCACGCCAAACAAAACCCACACAGGAAACTGACTGCCAATCGCTGGACTTACGTCAGACTCCACACAAACAAGCAAACATGGAAACCGAATGCCAATCGCTGGACTTACATCAGACTCCGAACCAACAAACACACACAGGAAACCAACTGCCAATCGCTGGACTTATGTCAGACTCCAACAAACAAACAAGACACAGGAAACCAACTGCCAATCGCTGGACTTACGTCAGACTCCAAGCACACACAAAAGAAGGTTGAAAAAGAAAAAGGGTGCCCGGAGAGATCAGCTCATCTCCTGCCTACGTACCTCATCTGGTATGAGGATCAGGGCGACGTAGTTCCCCTTAACAGGGAAAGAACTTCTAACCTAACCAGAGACAAGGGAGATAACAGACTACTAGGGAGACTACGACTCGAGCCTAGAAGTTGTCATGCATACGATCCCTATGTTGAGGTTTCTATCCTAACTTGCACAGGAAGCAAGCTAGCCTAAACACAGCACAATCAAGCAAATACGAGCATAATAAAGCAAGCACACACACTATATGCAAACAAATGGCTCATACAAGGCTAGGCTGTAGAAACAAGCCAACTGGAATGGGGTGTTTTTTAGCTCTTAACCCTAACATTGAGAGTTAGGGTGAAGCAGATGAAATGGGAAGTGAGGATAAGACCTCACAGCTCTTATCCCTGGCCTGGGAGAGCTTGACTCAAAATAGAAAGTGTGGGAGTTCAGAATGTAGGAACTCTTCTCCACAAATGACTGACACAACAAGATCTTGGGTTCTTATTCACAATGCATCAACACATGGTGTGTGAGCAAAGTGAATGACACAACTGAATAGCAGGAGATGGATTACACATCTCTTTTATCTGCCAATTGCCTCCTAAGAGGTCTTTACCTGCTTGGCACAACATTAAACAAACACAAGCATTGCCTCTTAAGGAGGGCTTCAGACAGGTGCCTGCCCACATAACAGGACAGGTCTTCCAGACTACATGTAGATCAAGATATTATACCTCAGTGGTAAGCAAACCACAAGCTAGCAAAGCAAAGTTCAAATGAACTTAGAGCAACTTAAGTACCTGTGAAAACAACTAAACCAATCAGTTCAACTGTATAGACAAGCAATCAACAGTTAATATCACACAGACAGACAAATCCAATCAGGCAACAATGGTGCAAGGCATTAGGCACACAAAAATGAATTGTCCTCAAAGCCTACAAAACACACAAAGGTTAACAAATGACAACAATTGACCAAGCTTAAGTGAATGAGCCACTCCAATCATGGAAATGTACATCTGAACCTGAAATTCACAATCCAAATGGTAAGTCCAAACCACTAGGTCAAAGCCTAGGGTCAAAAGAGGATCAAAAAGTCAAAACAGAACCTCAAACTCAACACAAAGCATGTTTAATCACTCAAGAACAAGTCCTAAAAAGGACCAAATCATAATCAATAAGCAAGTCCATGTACCAAGCATGTGAAGTCAATGACCAATTCAAGGCATCCAAATGATCAACATGAATGAAAATTCTCAATCAAAACAGAAATGATTCAAATAATTCTGGAAAAATTCATGAGTAATCAAGACATCCACAACATCCATCACACAAAAAATCAGAAGCATTGGAGATCATTTGGCATGGAGATCACATTGCACAAGTTAAACATCAAAAGGTGTGACACAAATTGTCACACCATGTTAGCATGTACACAAAACAGAAATGGAGCATGGGAAAAATGTCAAACCAACGCCAAAATGTCCATCATTGTGTCTAGTATCAACATGCAAAATTTCAAAGTCATTGGATTAACAACAAGCATTTCACAACAAGATAAGCAAGGAAAGGTCAAAAATGGATACATGCTCACATAACCTAGCACCAAATAAAATCCAGCCATGCAAAATTTTCCAATTTATGATAAAAAAAAACTAGACAGAATAAGGAGCATTTTGCAAAAAATTGGGATTGATTTGGATGATTTTTCAATTAGATATGATTTTTCTAAGTTGATGGAAAAAATAAAAATGGAAATAAGCATGGCATATGAAAATAAGGAGGGAAATCATAAAACATAAAATGATTTGAAAAAGGTCCCTCGCTGGGAATCGAACTCTGTGTGAGTTCAAAAGTGGCGCGCTCTAGGTGCTAAAACGCACCGTTTCATTAATGACTGGGACGCCCAGTCACCAGTCAACGCCCGGTCAAACAACATGAGCCAATGAAACTGCTGTGTGGACGGATGCGTTGACCAATCCCAGCCAAACCCTAAGCTAGCGTGGCAAGTGAACCAGAAAGCGTTGCCAATGAACAAAACCGTGGCTAAAAGATGATCTTCATCTTCTTCCTCACGAAGCAGATGAACAGTACATGAAGTTCATGCAAATTTCCAGCAAAATTTCCAGAAATCCAAACTAATTACATCAATATGTAGGTCTTTCAATGGAGATAAAGGATCAAGCATTGGCTAAGCATGAATCAACACACACAAATATAATCGAGCAAATGAAAGTTCATACACAACACTTGAATCAACCCTAACTCAGTCAATAGTGCATCAAATCACACGATTCTTTCATCAGAATGACCAGGAGAACAAGATCTACAATAATACATACATGGATTTCAAAATTAAAAGGTTCGAATTATGACCTCTTGAAGAGCAGCAAGCTGAAATCGTGTCCTACAAGGCTGGTAATGGTTCCAAACTCTTCTACAATGCTTGTGGAGATGATTGATGGAAAAATTGAAGCTCAAACAAGCACGAATCCAGTTGATTTTGAAATCTCCATTGAACCTTCAAGCTTCATGTATGATCAAATATGGCACGAATTGCTCTAAGTCCACGTCCAATCCTACTCAAAAATGCTTCATGATCATGATTCCAACAAGAGAAATGGCTTTTGTGTGAGAAAATTGCAAGTTCTTGATGAGAGAAAAATTTGGTTGATTTTGAGATCTAGATCTGAAAACTGTTGTTAATGCCAAATGCAATTGTGATTAACATTATATATGTCTTGCTAATGATACTGAAAACATGTTTAAGCCAAAACCAATTGAGATTAACAAGTTGTAAGGTGTATGCACAAAATTGGATTTTCACCTCATGCATGAGGTGCATGCGTGAACAATACCAAAATAAGGCCCAAAACCACTTAAACAAAGTCCATGCACACTTTGGAATTGGTATCTTATGCATATAATCAACCAAATTGATTTTATAAATTTTCCTTCAAAAAACTTCATGAATGAGCATATGATCATGCAAGTGAAATTCATGCCATGTAATGGATGTTTTAGAAAGTACATGTTATGAGGAACAAAATGCAAAAAGAACCACCAAAATTGGAGCCTTGGTTCAAAAGTTATGCCCATTTGAATTTTTGAACACACTTAGCAATGATTGGATCATATCTCCTCAACCACACATCATAAATCCATGATCTTGGACTTTTTGGAAATGGGAGAAAAAGATCTTCAACTTTCATGTTCAACAAAATTCCATTTGAAGCTTTCTTGATGATGTAAAATTGAGTTGAAGTTGGTCCAAAATCTTTCCATTTTTGGAAATTTCATATTATAGGTCACTTTCTATTTTGAGAAATTCTTGACCTGACTTCAAATTCTTCAATGTGAGTGTTTGAAATGTCAAATGAGACTTGTTTGAACATGAATGAAGTATCTCTACTCACTTCCCACCTCCAAATCCACAGTTGACTTTGCAGTTGACTTTTATGGGCCTCAGATGAATTGCACATGCACTGATGAGTTCTGAGTCTTCAACACTTGGCCAAATTGCTTCAAAATGATCCTTGGGTAATGTAAGCTCATTGGAACCACCCTAGGGCTTTGATCTCATGGAAAATGCTCTTGCTCTCTTGCACAGTTGAATCTCCTGACCAGTCTTGACTGATGACATGCAATGGACTATGCAATCTTAATGACCTAAAAAAATGAAATGAATGTACAAATGGGAGGTGGAAATTTGAGGTGCTACAGAGATACGTATTGTATTTATAGATAAACACACACATGCATGTGTCATTGCCCTAGGTGCCACACAGACATGACACATGCATGCGCCAATGCATGTGTGCACACTCACATGCCTACATGCATGCAGTAATGCATGTGGCGCATTCACATGCTTGGCTGCATGCATGCGTCAATGACTTGGATGCCTCCTTTGAACGTTAATTAGATGCGGCACTTCAACTGACGCATCAACAATAAAATATGGTTATTTTGATAATTAATTTAAAAAATAGGTTATTTTAGTATTTAAATTGAAAAAAATGATTATTTTATAAAAAAAATCTAAATTTTAACAAATGAAATTGTTCTTGCACAAAAATCAAGACAACATAAATTATTAAAAAAAATGTAATGCAAACTTGTGTCCAAAGGTATAAGTTAAGAGATAAATATAAAAATAAATTCTTGAAAATTATGTATTGAATTTATTAGAAACTTATAATTAATAGTTTTATTTATTTTTTCAAAATAAATTTTTTATTTGTGGATTTCTTAACATATACCCTTGGAACACAAGTTAACATTACCCTTGAAATGCCCTTGGTGTTAAAAAAGGTTGTAAACATATAATTTCCCATAAAATTTATTCTGTATTTTAGTTATCTCAAATTTTGTATTGAATATGCATAAGGATAATTTGGTCACTACAAAGTAGTATATCTGTCCTAGTTTGAAAAATTGTAGATTAGAAAAAGGAAAGCAAAAGCAATCTCTGTAGCCTGCCATTTTAGTATGTAGGGAGGAACATCAATCCCATTCACACCACAAACATAGCTAACTACTCTATCTTTCTTCCTACTTCATCATTTTCCTTCTTCCCTCCGACAACCTCCGCAACAACAACCTCAACCATGACCTAACCTCAATCAACAAACAATGTCCCTCCTTTCCCTTTTCTTTCTACTACTCTTCCCTCTCTTCACTTCTTCTACTTCCCCCAACAACAACAACAACAACTCAAATGTTATCATTTTAACCGGAAACCAGACCCTCCTCAGCCCAAACAAAACCTTCCAACTCGGTTTCTTCAACTTAGAACAATCCCAACTAAACCAACCTCGTTATTACCTCCTTATCCGTTTCACTTCTCTCCCTTTCCCAAACATCACTTGGCTCGCCAACCGTAACAAACCCTCCCCATCTCTCTCCGGTTCATCTCTCCAATTAACCCGAACCGGTCAATTACTCATCATTCACAACGACACCGTTTTATGGCAAACCAACACCAACACCATCACCGAACAACAAACTCTTCAACCTAAGCTTCTAGAAAACGGTAACTTAATCCTCACCACCCACAACGGCGTCGTTTCATGGCAAAGCTTCGACGAACCCACCGACACGTGGCTTCCTGGCATGAACCTCACTAGGGTTCATAGCCTTCTCTCATGGCGCACGTTAACAAACCCTGCTGATGGATTTTATTCTCTGCGGTTGAATCCACCGTACTACGGTCAGTTCGAGCTTGTTTACAACGGCACCGTTTCGTATTGGGCCACCGGTGACTGGAATGGCAAGAAATTTAGCAATGTTCCAGAGATGGATATTCCTTATCTCTACCGGTTCGATTTCGAAGACGCGTATTCTCCAACGGCGTCGTTTGGATTCTCTGAACGAGCTTCGGATGGTGTTAGTCCTCCTACTATGTTCCGGGTTGAAGCGAATGGTTTGGTTCGGCAGTACACGTGGTCGAGTCAAGCTGGTGCGTGGAACATGTTTTGGTCTAGACCTGAATCGATTTGTTCGGTTGCGCGTGTTTGTGGGAGTTTTGGTGTTTGTACCGGCGACACGTCGAGGAGTTGTGAGTGTGTTAAGGGTTTTGTGGCGGTTGATGGTGGTGGTTGGGGGGGCGGTGATTATTCTCAAGGTTGTTGGCGCGGGGAGAGTGGTTGTGATCATAGTGAGGGTTTTGAGGATTTGGGTGCTGTGAAGTTTGGTTTTGATAATGTGACTACTTTTAGGGCTAAATCTAGAAGCTTGTGTAAGCGTCATTGTTTGGATTCTTATGATTGTGTTGGTTTGTCTTTTGACCAAGAGAGTGGTTTTTGTAAGAATTTTGTTGGGTCTCTTTTTGATTTTCATAATTTAACTTCTTTGGGGGGTGGTGATGGGAATGTGTTGTATGTTAAGGTGAGTGGGGGGAAGATCAAGAGGTTGAGTGCTAGGTTTTTGAGTGGTGTTGTTATTGGGTGTGTTTTGTTTTTGGTTTTGATTTTGGGTGTTGTCACGGTGACTTTGGTGGTGTTGGCAAAGAGGAAGAGATTGAAGAAGGAGAGGGAGATGGGTTTGGAGGAAGATGGCTTTGTTCAAATGTTGAATTTGAAGGTGTTTTCTTACAAAGAGCTTCAATTGGCGACTCGAGGGTTTTCTGAAAAAGTGGGGCATGGTGGGTTTGGAACGGTGTTTCAAGGAGAGTTGAGTGATTCTACAGTTGTTGCAGTGAAGCGTTTGGAGAGGCCGGGAGGTGGGGAGAAAGAGTTTAGAGCCGAGGTTTCAACGATTGGGAACATTCAGCATATTAATCTTGTGAGGCTTAGAGGTTTTTGCTCTGAGAATGCGCATCGGCTTTTGGTTTATGAGTACATGCCGAATGGTGCCCTTAGTGCTTACCTGCGAAAGGAAGGGCCGTGTTTGAGCTGGGATGTTAGGTTTAGGGTAGCAATTGGAACTGCGAAAGGCATAGCATATTTGCATGAGGAATGTAGAAGTTGCATAATACATTGTGATATCAAACCTGAAAACATTCTTTTGGATAGTGATTTCACTGCCAAAGTTTCTGATTTTGGATTGGCAAAGCTCATTGGCAGGGACTTCAGTAGGGTGTTGGCAACCATGAGGGGTACTTGGGGATATGTAGCACCGGAGTGGATTTCTGGTGTTGAAATAACAACAAAAGCTGATGTTTACAGCTTTGGAATGACATTGCTAGAACTCCTAGGCGGTCGCCGGAATGTTGAGGCACCACCTTCGTCTGGTGATAGAAAGAGTGCCTGCGAGACAGGAGAGAAATGGTTCTTTCCTCCATGGGCGGCACAGCTGATAATAAACGACAATGTGGCTGCTGTGGTTGATAAGAAGCTTGAAAATGTATATAACATTGAGGAGGCTAAGAGGGTTGCTATGGTTGCAGTTTGGTGCATTCAGGATGATGAGGCAGTGAGACCTAGCATGGGTATGGTGGTGAAAATGTTAGAAGGGTTAGTGGATGTGGCTCTTCCACCGCCTCCTAAGTTGCTACAAGCCTTGGTCACCGGAGAGTCCTTTCACGGGGTCAAAGCTTATTCGAGTACCGCTGTTTCTACTGCTGGCAGTTCATTTGGTGACGACAACATGGAAGTGTCGGCTGCTGATTCAGAGTCTTGTATAGGAGATGTTTTTTCCCCATTGGACGGCATTGTCAATGTTCGATAGCACAGACAAGCCACATCGACACTGGTAATTATAATTTGAGACACAAACACATCTGAAACGCCTTCTATGCATTCAATCTGTAGTGTTGGTGTTTCGAATGTCCAAATCATAGCATTTTAAGTTTTGAATACCTCTTGTCTATCTTCCCTCACTTTTTTTTTTAATATTTAAGGAGAGGGATATGAAGAAAAAAGGTCATTGAATGTTGATGTAAATTAAGCCTTTGTTGGACAACTTTTTGTTAGAATGTTGGATAAAAAAGAGTGGATTCCAGCTTCTAATTTCTAATATTCTCTGAAGTGAAATGAGATCATTAACTTTTATATAGCTTGTGCATTTCATCACTCTTGTGCTACAGCATGGAGTTATGCAAATAGCATAAGCTTGACTTATTGCAAGTTCTGTGGCATTGGATTCTATTAAACTACTGTTTCTCAAAAGCAACCATGCCAAGTACAGTGTCAAGTTTGAGTGTTTTGTTACTTTTCAAATTCTAGTAATAGCAACTAGCAAAACTACAGTGATAACTTTTTGCTATGTTTATTTATGTGGTAGCTGATCACCTGATCTAAAGGTTAAAGAAGAATGAAGAAAAAGTTGGAATGTGAATGTGATGTGGAATACTTTTAGTATTGGTTGACCTTTCCTTTGATGTTACATATACAAAGTCTGATTTACCAGCCAATGATTTTGTTTCTTAGTTTTATTATGGAGTATACAACTGGTTAGATGGTGATAGCTAGTCGTTTTTAAGTTTTTATAATTCCATATAAGTGGTTAAATATAAATGAAACATTAGAAGACTCGATTTGTTTCATTATTTGATTTCTAATAGCATCTCATTGGAGAGAATTAAGTAATGATTGTTTAGTTATTTTGTGGGGCTAAAATGTAACATGACATTTAATCAATTTCTAAGCAATTATAACCAAACTTACTTTAATAATGATTTCAATAAACAATCTATAATTGATCATATTAATTTATATTATTTTTTAATATTTAATAATAAATGTTTCGTAGTGGAACAATAGTTGAACCGTAATTGAGATCCTGTTGCGGTGGTTCTATGCTTTTGACGTGGTTGGGATATGATTGATTTGAAAGGTTAACACTTTAAGGCTCAAATCAATATGAGAGTGAAAAGTGATATAGAAGTGAAAATGAATTTGAATACTTGAGAAATTATATTATTTTCCTTATAAATAGAAGAAATAGTTGGCAACGGTAAGAGTAGAGTGCAACATAGATTGCGGTCAGCCATCAGATTGATATGTAACGTTTTTTTGGAAATAATTTATGTGTGTCTCTAGCTTAGTTAGTGATGATGTTTCCTCTTCCTTAGAGCATTCAAGTTCTTCGAATGTTTTTTGAGGAAATCTCATTCGTTGGTGGCGTGCAATTGATCGTACGATCCTTAGCAGATGAATAGGGCATAAAGGGCTTTTGAAGCGCCATCTTTCCATTTTCTGACATTAGTAACCTAGAGTTTTTTTTTGCTTCCTTCGTTATATTTCTTTGCGAACTTCCTTGTTCAAACAATTGATCAAGTTTATACAATTTTGTTCGTTGGCACTTGTCTTATATATTGATTGCTGCATCTTCTAAGACAAATTTTATCGTTTTCTTTGCTTCTACCCCTCTTTTTAGGGTTTTTCAAAACTGTGAGTAGTTAATCTCCTAATTCATTTCTTGGGATATTTCTTATATTTTTGGCATTTCCTTCTAAGGATGCCATTATATGGACTTGCTTGCTTGTCATAATTTATGTGTATTTAATTTTATTCATAGCACTTTTTAATCATGGAGATTGTATCAACCTCAACCAAAAATACAAGTAGGGTTATCTCAGGTGATTGGGTGGAGCGAGACATACTGGGAACTGTTTGTACTTTTGTTAGTGAGGGCGTTTTGGACCAAGCTTTAATTGACATGGGTTGATTGAGGTGTATTTTCCTCTGATGAAGATAAATGGGTATGCAACCAATGAGATGGGTGGATGACGTCTTCCTTTCAATGAGTTTGAGGTCATCGTATTAAACTACTTGTTGATTTCTCCTTCACAATTGCATTAAGTAAGTTGTGTGTTCATCAAGGTTTTCCAGCATTGGTGTGAGTAAAAGGGAGATAGGCCGACTGTGATGTTGTTCTTCCATCTCTTTAAAACTAAAAACAACCCAAATTATGTGATCAATTCAAACTTTCTTTCTTTTAGGCAGAATATCAAATACTTCGAGACTTACTCTAACAATGTGAAAATCTTTAAGTCATAGATTCGTTGCAAGTCATTAAGGTGTTGTCCTAATAACTTAAAGTGTTGTTTTTCAAGTAAAATAAAATCTTACCAAAATAGGAAATATTGGATATATAGCCATTGCAAGTCATCAATGTGTTATCCTAATCACTTGGTTAATCGATTAGCTCTTTTCAAATTGATTAGTTGACTCAAAAAAGTTTTGCAAATCGATTCACACAATTTACCAATCGATTGGTTAGTTAAAAAAAATCTTTGTAAAGAGTTTGGACAGTTTTTATGATAAATACTTAAAAAAAGATCTTTAAAAAGATGTTTTAAGGTGAGTGTGTGAGGGTTGTCTTAGTCCTTAAGAATTATTTCTTACTTTTACGAAATCTTGGTCATTCAGACAGACAGACACAACTTGGTGAGCTTTTACACTTTTATCTGAGGCTTCAAGTTTTTTTTTCCGGATTTCTCCTGATCACATAAGCAATTTAATCTTGAGTCTCTTGTTGATGGGTCATGATATGTTTTCTATGGTTACGTTACCATCATCAAGGTTGAAAGATATTGACACGCACTTTAGTCATTGTTATCATCATCAAAACTTCGGATGAATCTTTTGCTAGATTTTCAGTTTTATACCTATAAATATATAGATCCAGATTCTCCCCCTTTTTGATGATGACAATGCATCTCTCAGAGAGGTGGTAAAAAAATAAAAAATAAAATTATATATATATATATATATATATATATATATATATATATATATATATATATATATTTGGAGTGATTAAACTCTCCCTAAGTTAAGTAGAGGGTATACTTTACTCCCTTGAGAGTATACTTATCCTCATTTGTTAAAATAAAAAAGGTGGCTAAAACTATGCAAAATGAGAAGTAAAATATAAAAAATAAGCACGTAGATAAGCAAAAATATCATATAAATGCATTTTAGTTCCGCATGATTTGTTTAATATTCCTAATTCAGTTCTTATGAAAAAAAATCTTTCAGAAGAGGTTTAGTAAAAATATTTGCAAGTTGATTGGATGAAGTTACAAATTCAAGTACACAATCCCATTTTTCAACATGATCTCTAATAAAGTGGTGCATAACTTTAATGTGTTTAGCGGAGAGTGAAGTATCAGTTGTTTTAGATTTATGGTGCTAGTGTTGTCGCATTTGATTGAGACAACTTAAAGATTGACACTGTATTGAGCTATTGTTTCATCCAAATAAGTTGAGCACAACAACTACCCGAAACAACGTATTATGCCTCAATTGTGGATAGTGCAACACTTGCTTGTTTCTTTCTATGCCATGAGACAAGTGAGTTCTTAAGTAAGTGACATTTACCACTATTACTTTTCCTATCCAATATGCACCTAGCAAATTCAGAGTCAGAGTACCCAACTAAGTCACAATCCGTTTTCTTGGGGTACCATAAACCCATTTGATGTGTGTAAGAGAGATATTTCATGATGCGTTTGACCGTGCTGATATGTGTTTTTTTCGGGGATGCTTGGAAGTGTTCACACATACAGACATCAAACATTATATCAAGACGTGATGCAGTTAGATAGAGAAGATAACCTATCATACCTCGATTCTTACTTTCTTCGACTGATTTTCCATCTTCGTCCTTGTCAAGATATCACGAGGTTGACATTGGGGTTGCTATTATCTTTGACTTCTCCATATCAAATCTCGTTAATAATTTTTTACAGTATTTGACTTGATTAATTACGGTTCCTTCCTTAGATTGATGGATTTGAAGTCCTAGAAAATATTTAAGCTCCCCCATCATTGATATTTCAAATTCATTCTGCATAATTTCAGAAAATTCCTTGTAGAAAGATTCATTAGTAGCATTGAGATGTAGCATCTCACCCCATTATCATTTATTTTACAGATGGGCAAGTGTCAGGTAAAGGCAAAATCAAGATGGCGTATGAAGTAGGAAGACCTATTTTGTTTTTTTTATTTCGCTGTGTATTTTGAGATCGTGTATCAATCTTTTCTTAGACATGATATATCATTGATGTACTTGTTGACATTCCATATATGCATGTTGTATTGTATGATATGATGTATGTTCATTTACCAGTATTAACGCCTTAAACTCGATTATTCTAGACGTATCGATTTTGGAGTGTTACAATAGTAAAAATATTAAATTAAATTAATAAATAATATTGAAAATAAAAAACCAGTGAATAAAAAATTAATATAATATATCATATGAATAAAAAAAATTAAAATATATGTAAATAGTTTGATTCAGTTGCGAATATTCAATCTCAAAAATGAAAAAATATATAATACTATTGAATTTTGTGTAATTCTTAAATTTTTAAATTAGTTTACTATTAATTGGATTTATTTGAATTGAACACATCTAAATAAGGACAAGGTCTAAAATTGGATCAATTCGGGCGGTTATTAAAAAAATATAAATATATCTGTTAATATTGGACTTTGAGTTTGAATCGATTTGGATTCAACACAATTAAATAAGATGTGATTTCATCTTGATTTATATAAGGTCTAAAATTAGATCAACTCGGACTGTTTTCTAAAAAAATTAAATATATCTAATAATATTGAATTTTGATTAATTCTTAAATTTTAAAATTGATTTACAATTATAATTTGGAATAGGGGATTCATAGGCTATTCATTATTTAGAATTGAACCGCTATGATACGGTCTAAAATTGGATCAATTTCGGTGGCTTTCTAAAAGAAAATTAAATATATCTAATAATATTTGATTTTTTTCAATTCTTAACCCTTTAAATTAATTTATAGTTATAATTTGAATCGATTTGAATTGGACACATCTAAATAAGATGTGATTTTAACCGTCATTCATTACTTAAAATGAATCGGCTTAGATATTCTAAGAAAAAATTAATATATATAATAATATTTTCTTTTTTGTAATTCTTAAATTTTTATGTTGATTTATCATTATAATTTAAATGGATTTGAGTGTATATTCTTTTGCCATTCATTACTTGAATTGAACAATTCATATGATTTCAATAATAGTTCATTAATTTGTGACACTTAAAATGTGTGACTATTTGTCATTGATTATTTGAATTGAATTATTTTTTATAAGTTCTGATTCCATCTTCCATTCATTACTTCTTGACATTTAAAACATTAGATTCTGTCAAGTAAAAAAATCCACCAATAAAAAACTCCAACTTAATAGTATATCTACTTAATTAATCATATAAACTCAATACTAACACTCTAATCCCAACACATTAATCATTTTTATAGATCTCATTGAATTGGTGGTCATGGGAGAATTTTTTTAAAAATTAAAATATAAAAATTCATGGTCACTTTTTCTTACTGTTATTTTAATTTCAAAAATTTATTGACAAATCTTTAATATTTTGATTATGGAAGATTTTATAATTTTTAAACACTATTTAAATAAAATTAAAGTACACTCACCAATATAAATCTTTGATATTTTTATGATATAACAAATTTATTCAATAAAATAAGTAGATCAAAATTCTAAAGTGATTGAAGAATATATATATATATATATATAATATGCAGTTCAATTTATTTTTAAGTTGATTAATTTTAAAAAGCATTGACACAATCAAATTTGATTTAATGCAGTTGATTTTGACTTGTTTTTTAACATCTGTATTATAATTTTATTTTTTTATTAATATTAATTTTATTAAAGTATAGTAGAATAGTATAGTTGATACAAAATACAACATTTAATATATTAAAAAAAATCATATAATAGATTGATAATAATCTATTATATTTGAAATGAAAATATAAAAACAGTATTAAATTAAACTAATAAGTAATATTAGAAAATAAAAAAATAGTAAATTAATATAATCTATTGTATTAATAAAAAATATTAAAATATATGTAAATTCTTTTATTCGATTTTAAATATCAATTTAAAGTTATATCAAATTGAGAGGTTTTCTAAAAAATGTAAATATATCTTATAATATTCAATTTTATGTAATTTTTTTAAAAATTGATTTGTGATTATAGTTTGAATAGATTTTAATTGAACACTTCCGGATAAAATATCATTTCATCTACCCGTCATTACTTAATCGAACAACTTCTTGTCATTTAAAACAACATATGTCATTCATTATTTATTGACATTTAAAACATGTGATTACTTATTGACATTTAAAACGTGTGAATACTTCTTAATAATTAAAGCATGTGATTCTTATTAAAACGCGTGATCTTTGATTTATACCTTGGTTCTTCGTTGGTTGAGATGAAATATTTGTCATAAAATATATTATTTGTAATAATATCCTAAAATTTTGTAGTTCCTTAGCCCATTAATAAAAGAACTAATTTTTCATTTTTGTTTGTTAAATAGCTAACTTATGGCTAGGGTTGGAGAAATGGCCGGGTTCTGTCGGATCTAGGCCCAAACACTGAATCCAATCCAACTTGTAGTTTATATTAACCATCCCAATTTTGATCTCAAGAATTTTTAGATGGGAAGGGTGACGAGTTAATGTTTTTTAATGCTAAACTGATGGTTTAATACGGTTTGGGCCTTTAAAGAATAATATGGTTTGGACTTTTAAAGAATAGTTCTAAAAAATTTCGGCATTAGTAATTTTTATACTTTAAATAAGAATTTAGTAAGTTTTTATGTGTACTTAAATAGTTTTGATAAAACAAATTTAAAAAATTTAAATGGGATATTGGACCAATAGATGTTAATGTTTATAACGTGCTTAAAGTAAGTACAAATTATTATTTCACCTTTCCTTTTTTGATTAAATATACAACACCCCCTGCAATGTAAGCGAGATTCGTTTTTCTCCCCCGTAAAAGATTTTTTTATCCCCCTCATAATACCAAGATTCCCTCTTTAAGCCCCCCGTTCCCACTATTTCAGCCCATATTCCCTTATTTTTCCAGCGTGACATTTATTTTAAAGTCAACTGGATTAAATTGGACAACATGACATATGTGTTGGATTTTGCTTCAGTTAGGGTTTCCAAGCAATTAACATTTTCCTATTTCTTCATCCCCACAGCTTGAAGATTCCCATTTTTCCTCTTTCTTCATCATTTTTCTTTCCTCGTCTTTGACTTTCTTCATTTTGCAAACAAGTTTCCATTTTGAGTTAATCATCCTCCATGGGTTTGAAAACATGGCTAGAAGCAAAACCTCATCTTTTGGTAACTCAAATGGAACCTCATTGCCCAGATGTGGATGTAATGAACCAATGAAGACGTGGGTATCAAACACCAATGAAAACCCTAATCAAAAAATTCTGGAATGTCGAAATTCAGGGGTAAGTCTCGATTCATGTTTCTCTTTGTTTTTTTGTTTTTCATGTGGGTAAACAAGTTTCCAGTCTCTTACATTTGTTGTGAACCTATTTGCAGAGTGGGGTAAGCTGTGATATTTTTATGTGGGATGATGAGGTTGACCTGGTTCAAAGGACTCAAATGAATCCAAGAAAATGATGTGAATGTGAAATGACAATGATGTATTTGAGGGAATATGCAAAGGACATTGACAAGGAAGTTGTGACTGAAATTGGCAAGGATTTTGGTGTAGAATTCAGTTCAAAGAAGCTAGAAAAGATTAAAAAAAAGTTTGTAATGGAGAAGAATAAAAAACATTGATTGATGATTGCTTGATTATGTCATGGATTTTCTTCTCAATCTTTGTTAAGATAATGTAATCTTGTGTACCAGATGTTGTATCGGTTAATATAATCTTGTTATGTATAAGTGTACTCAATCTTTATATAATGAAAAAGTTGGTATTGGTTAAAATTGTTGTTTGATATTGTAGTTTGTTTAAAATTCTGGTATGACATTGTAGTTTGCTAAAGTGAAAAATTATGGAACATCAGTGCAAGCATAACATAATGGCACATAATGTGCATCAGTACAAGCATAACTTAATGACACATAATGTGCATCAGTACAATTATAACAAAGCACATACGTCATAGACAAAATGGCACATGAAGTGCATCGCTATAGAGATAACAAAATGTCATAACCTAAACGTAACTTAAACATAACTTAAATATACCTATGACTGGTCACTAGATGAAGCCATACCTATGACTGGTTTTTGAAAGCTTTTCAACTTAATTCTTTCACTCTACCTTTTTCTCATCTTCATTACCGATTTTTCTCCCTTCTTTTGTTTTCCTTGTACTTGACTTAAACCAATCTGACTTATGTCAACCACACATGAGCTTGCTTGACTTGCATCAATCTTGTTATTAGGATGCACATCATCATTAACTTGACTTGAATCAAGCTGCACATCATCATTAACTTGACTTACATCAGGCTGCACATCATTATTAACTTGACTTGCATTTAGCTGCACATCATCATTAACTTGTCTTGTATCTGGCTGCACATTCTTCTGCTTTGGCTCAACTCTAGCATGTTCAGATTTTGGTTTCCCCTCCATTCAAAACAACACAATGCATACTAATAAAGTTTTTGTTACATTCAAAGCACCACAATACATACAAATAATATTTATGTTACCTTTCTTTTCAAAGCATTAGGGTCTTGTGTAAGACTCTTGCATGAGAAAGCATTATGGCCAAACTGGTATGATATCTTGCATAATATCACGGATTCTAATTATTTCAAATGTTTGCATTCTCTTGACTACAACCTTGGCCATCCACTTTGAGCTTGTAGATTTATTATTCAAAATCCTAGCACATGTGTGGGCATCCACCAATATTTTTATAGCATATGTTTGCTTATAGCCCACTTTAGAGCATAAGACTAAAAAACCACATTTAGCCTTGCATTCTACTCTTATCCTATAACTCTCATTTTTTTTACAAATGTAATTTCCCTACCATTTTAAACCAACCACTCCTGAATTTCCCCCCTAAAGTCAACATGAGAGTTAAATTCCATACCCCACTTAAATTTGTAGTCCTTATTTCGTTGCTCTTTCCTAAACCTTTTAAACTTGGGCCTTTCTTCATCACCAGATTCATCCGAATCTGAACTATCTAATTCATCACTAACATGTTCATCATCTTCAGTTTTCTTGTTGGGCCTACCTATTAATCATGCAACTACCTCCCCTTGTTGGGCCTATCTATCATCTAACCCTTCAACCACCTCATCATCTGTTCCTTCCACATCTGTCACCCCATTAACATACTTAGGAACCCTTACTCTCACTTATATGTCATTAATACCATGTTCTACAGATATGAAAAAAAATCATAAGCATCATCATCCTTCGATATCTGAAAGAAATCCTCATCTATTTCCAGAATTTTCGTCCATAACCTATAAGTTCCTTGCTTATAATCCCACTTATTCATCAACTTACGAATGCTTCCTATAGTTCATTTGACTTAACCAATATAAATTCACCCCCATGATGAAAACTCACATTAAAATGTTGTATATCCTATTAAATGGATTCAAAACAACATTTAAAGTTAAATATGTCGTCTTTAACCAACAGAAACTTATACATTCAAAAAGAAGAAGAAAATTCTAAAAACTTACCCCATACATGATAAGTTTCAACGTCGTCTTCAACAACCCACAAACAAGCTTCGTCTTTGTCTTCAACCGTCCAACTTCGTCTTCAGCCAAGCTAAGTCTTCGTCTCCGTCTTCAACACAGTTTTCCAAAATTGGGATTTGTCTAAAACCCTAACATTTACAGAGGGATTAAATAATGTAATTAACAAAATGTGCCAAGATGTCCAACACATATGCCATGTTGTCCAATTTAATCCAGCTGGATTTAAAATAAATGTTACGCTGGAAAAATAAGGGAATCTGGGCTGAAATAGTGGGAATGAGGGTCTTACAGAGGGAATCTTGGTATTACGAGGGGGAGATAAAAAAAATCTTTTACGGGAGGGGGGGGGGGGGGGGGGGGGGGAGCGAATCTCGCTTACATTACAATAGGGTGTTGTATATTTAACCCTTCTTTTTTCTATTAAAGTAAAAAATTTCATTTAACATTTTTTTAACTGAACTTTTGCTTATTCTAAAAATTTCTAACATAAATCATGATATTTTTATAATTTATCTAGATCTCATAAATTCTTGCTTATTCTACCACAAATAAAAATATTTCTCCAATTTCGACCAATCCCATAACTTTTTGTTTATTCTAAAATTTTTATAGTATCTTTTCTTACTTTATTCATATCCAATACTTCTTGCATGATCTAATATCTCTTGCATGATCCAATATCTCCTGCATGTTCTAAAGATCTAAATATAGTAGCCTCAGACAGAATAAAATTATAAGAGTTAGAACACAAACATTAACACTTGGAAAAGAAACACAACAAAAGTCATAAAACTAAGAATAAACATAACTAAAAAAACATAATTGTTTCATTTTGGAACTAGAAATAGAGTGAGGTCCGAAAGCTGCGGCAGAGTAAGGCTTCCGATATGGTGGAGTGGGGGTATACATGTAAGGTTAACATTCCAACACTCAAGTTAGTATGTGAAAGAGTAGAGTGTATTCAAATTATGTTTGAAACTTGTTACCTGAAATGGCGCCATTCCCTATATATAGGGGAAGGAATAACGACCTCTCTATCTTTCAGACGTGGAATGCGCAAGACTGTTGGATGTGCCTGAGGCGTGAATCTCCTGCATCGAGGTACATGATAATCCAATGATCAGGAGAAGATTCTAGAAGTGCGATCGAGCAATTGGTTAATATGTTTTGGTCTAGAGTATTCAATCTCTGGGTGATTGGATAAAGAGAGATATGGTTGGTCCAAAACAATTTCCCTCGAGCCCTCGTTCTTGAATATCAAGGTGAGGGTTTAGAGAATTTCATCCTCAGCTACTGATCACCCTTCTCCATGCTTATGTTGTTTGGAATGTCAAATGTCTATTCAGAGGCGTAATTATGATCATTCTTGGGAATTGAAACACTTCAGTGTTTTGTGCGAGAAATGTGATTGTTGATAAAACACCTTTCTTTCTACATTGTCAATATATAAGTACAGAAAGAAATATAGTCACTTCCTTTTTAGACCTCCATTTCCTCTTCATTCTTGAGCAATTACCTTTTTTCCCTCTGAAACTTCGTCTTCTTGTACTTGAGATTATTAGCGCGACATGGCTAAAAATTCGTGGAAGAACGTGAGAGGGAACCTGGTGAGCCCACCGTCCTCGTGGGAAGGTTCCATATATTCTTCGATTGTCTCTATTTTTACCAATGAGGGGAGTCTAGATAAGGCTTTCTCTAAAGTGGGGGAATCATCACTTTGGGGTCTCACTACCATTGGTGTGACGTGTTTGACTTGGTCTATCATGAACAACGCGCGTGGCCATCAGATCTGCCATCTCAATTAATGAGGGAGATCTGATGGCCATTGTTTTTTTGATTTTATTTATATTTTCTGATTTTTCATTTAATCCCTTTATTTTGTTTAATTCATATTAATTTCATTTTTAATCCAAAAAATATGGGACTTTCACCAAAAATATTTAAATATTTTTCTCTTTATTATTTTAAATTAAAATTATTTTTTTGGATTAATTTTGGTATTTTTCATGAATTAAATGTTTTTGTGCATATTCTTAATTGTTTAAAAATACTTACGACTTTCTAAAAATCATGAAATTTTTTGTCTAAGGTCCTTTGACCTTGTTTGACCTAGGATAAATCTCTTGGCCATTTATTTGGTGTTTTGAAGGGATTTTAGATTTTGACCAAATTAAAATGTATTTTAATTCATTTTTAATGTGATTTTTATTTGATTAAATCTTTAAAAATTATGTTGAGCTATTTTGATGGTCTTTTGATGTTTGACTTTCTGTTTGGGCCTTGGTCATGGTTGATTTGACTTTTGTTGGATCAAAACCATTGAATTTAAGGGATTGATGAAATGTACATTTCATCTCCCAAAATGAATGGATGGTTTTGATTTGATGAAATTTCTCTCATGATCAATTTGTGTTTCTATCTCCCCCCCCTCCCTCTCTTCATCTTCATCCCTATTCTTTCCATTCCCTCTTTTGACCAATGAAATCTATAATGTCTAAAGGCTAATTGATTCATCAATGACCTTGTGTCAAATGAATCACTACAAGTATGACTGAGATAGGTCCCTCCCATTTTCTTGTAGTGTGTGGTATGTTTTAGGAGTTTGGTTCTTTTTACCAAATTTCTAACATGCATTAACACCTATATTTTTATTGTCCGACCTCAGATAGTTATGACTTCTACATAAGTCCAATTACGATTGCTTAACATAGAGCTAAATTTGATCCTCAAGGCATAGCATTCTAGTAAGTGAGATTGTAAGTCTCCCATTCTTCCTGGCATTGTGTGGAGACTTAAATTTTTTTCCTTTCATGAGAGCTAGTGTCATACTTGTTGAATTATCCAAGTTGGAGCCCTTCTCATGGATGATGTCTTGGTTCAAGGATCCATACTTCTGAATGAATGGTTGAGTGTTCTCTGAAGAATGACTTAATCAATTAAAACTCAACACTAGCTTTTGACTAACCATTTACTAACCTTTATTGATTATGCTTCTACTTTCAAGTAATTTATTTTATGCTATTTAAATTTCAGTCGTTTACCATTCATCTGCCATTTTACATTTCATGCAACTTGTTTATGATTTGGTCCTTTCCACTTTGCTCACTTGAGCCATATCTTGTAATTGTATATATTTGTTTGTGCATTTTGACTTTGTTTATGGTCTTAGGACCTTAAAACATCTAATAACCATAAAACCCTAAAAAACATCTTATGGACTATTAGGATTTGATCTGAGCTTTGGACTTAGAATTAGGCAACTTTCCCTGTGCTAAAGGACTTGGCCAATGTCAACATCTGAGACTGAGTTATTCTTGACAAGTGATCTTCATCTGATACAAGACGTTGAATTTCCTTGAGTTCATCTGCTATTTTGTCTCTGTCCCTAATTGTTATTTTGTTATGATATATTTCTGATATTTTATTCTGAGTTGATCAAGGAATACTTCATATGATGCATGGGAAGACAATGAAGATTGCTAGCTATTGGAAGGCTTGCTTGGATGTGGCTATCTTTATTTGATGCCCTTGATCTTTATGATGTATCAATATTTCTCATTGGTTATGCTTATTGCTTAATCAATGTCTAAAGGAAAATGGGTTTCTATATGACATTCTTGTCTGTTGGATTACATCCCATTGGTCATATCTTTTCAACTCTTATCTTATAAATTTTTTGCGTATGGTAGTCTCTTCATCTTCTCCCACTTCTTAAATTTTAAAATTTCTCCCTCCTTTCAAAAACTTTATTTGCTTGTGATCTCGAACCTAGACATGTTTTAATGATTAGAAACTTTGGCCTTATGCTAATGAATTTTCAAACTTTTTCCTAAATCAAATTTGTAAATAAACTTAACCATATTGACTTAAATTTTAAAAGACAAAAATAACTAACAACCTCATTCAAATTTTTGGCCCTTTGTGCCCTTTTCTTATTAAACTTTTGTTAAAAGCAATTCACCAACTCATTTGAAATTTTTACCATGAACTACGAGGTTTTGATCTCTCATTTTTATGTTGGTACGTAGGTACGAGATCGAAGGTCTTGTCAAACACAAAAATAAAATCAATAAATTCTTTTCTCATCC
The DNA here is from genome assembly GCF_024323335.1 of Lathyrus oleraceus. Taxonomy (NCBI): domain Eukaryota; kingdom Viridiplantae; phylum Streptophyta; class Magnoliopsida; order Fabales; family Fabaceae; genus Lathyrus; species Lathyrus oleraceus. Next base: position 442,131,592 of record NC_066582.1, on the reverse strand, counting down.
CTACACTCCATTTTTTCCCTCAAACATCTTTTATACCAAAACATATGCACACATAAAAAGGGCTCCCTAGGAGTACCTAAGACAATTTGGATGCTAACAACTTCCCTTTGTGTAACCAATCCCCTTACCTGTAATCTCTGGAATTTTATTAGTTTTGATTTGAAAACTTCTTATCTTTGGGTTTTGTTCGTACTTTTGCCTTTTTCCTTTGGAAATAATAAAAGTGCGGTGGCGACTCTGGTTATATTGACGTCAAGTTTATCCATAGCTTGATGGTCATGAATTTACCGCTACAACAAGCATACGCAAGATAGAGCTCAAAGAAAAAGGGTATTTGGCTCAAAGAGATAAGTATATCAGATGTAGTGAATGAAGGTAAAAGATATTACATGTATATAGTGAATAGTGGATCATGGAGATGAATTGAGTGATAGAGAAAACTAACCAAAGCCAAAGAAATAAAGGATTTGGTAAAAGTGTCCGAAGGGTATAATTTGGAACCAAAGGTAAGAGTATTATTGGAATCCATGAGATAAGTGGTATTTGAAACCTAAAAGTAAAAGTGGCATGAATCAATGTGTGTGTGTGTGTGTGTGGTGGGTGGATGGGTGGGGGGGGGGGGGGGGGGGGGACAGAGGCATCATACCATTATATATGGTTTGGATGAAAACAAGGAATTAAGTGTTTGGCATCAAGACAAACATCTCTTGGCACAAAGGCGGACAATTATCCTAAAAGGGTATATATGGAATTCCAAAGAAAACTATATTTGGTTCCAAAGAAAGGGAGTATGTCACTGAGGTGAATGGTCATGATTGAAGGTAGATGACGAGTCATGAAAGGTATGGGTGAATCCATAAGACAGAAGAAATAATAATTATGATTATGCTCACCAAGGGTTCGAAGCCTTGTGCCTACGTATTCTAATCGTGTAATGAGAAAGTCAGAGTTCCGTAGTTCATGGAACCACGAAAACAAAGGAAAGAGAGGTTGGAATGATGAAGAATATAACTTGCACCAAAATACAATGGTGGCATGGGAACCCATAAAGGCAAATGAACTTTGAACCAAAGAGTAAACAGACAAACCAACAAGTGAGACGCCTAAGGCATGGTATCACTGTATTGGAATGACCAAAACAAAAAGAATTAAATGTATGGAAATAATCCAAACAACTCTTGGTTCATAAGATGGACTCCGATTAAATCATTCTAAAAGGATAAGTATGGAACCCAAAGGAGAATGATGTTTGACACAAGGAACAATATATCACTATAAGGGAACAAACAAAATGAAATTAAAGAATGGTATATTGAATCCATGAAGAAATAAACTCTGAACCGAAGAGTAAAGGTAAACCAACAAGTGATGGGCCTAAGGCATGATATCATTGTATTGGAATAACAAAAAACAAAGGAATTAAGTGTTTGGCAATAACCCAAACAACTCTTGGTTCACAGGGTGGACTCTGATTAAATCGTCCTAAAAGGATATGCATGGAATCTAAAGAGAAATGTATTTGATTTCAAAAAGATGGTATTTATTGATGAAGAATTAATAAATAAGCCTATGTATTCTCATTGTGCAATGAGAAAGTCAGAGCTTCGTAGTTCAGCCCACTACGAACGGAACAAAGACAACAAGAAACTGATGAGGCCAGAGAAAAAATATATGATAATGAAAGATGAAGAAAACTTGGCAATCATTTGATATGAACCATACTAAAGTCTATGAGTAAAGGTGAATATGATGAGCAACTGGGTCATTCGTCCTGTACCCAAAGATATTCAGAATGAGTTAATAGAATTCTCCACTCTCATTCATTATTTACTACTTAAGGCTCGTGGCATGTGATTCTCATCATAACTTTCATATTTTTGAGGAAGAACCCTTGTTGCTCCTTATAATGATGAAGACTTTGTCAATCATTTTATTAGAATTGCACTAAAGTCTATGAACAAAGGCGAATACATTAAGCAACTGGGCCATTCGTCCTATACCCAAGGATACCCTAGACAAGGATATGAATGCTCCACTCTTATCATTATTTGTTACTTAAGGCTCATGGCGTACAACTTGAATCATGATTGATAAGTTGTTGATAGAGGCTTCTGATTATTGCACTATTGCTTTGTGAAGGGATACTTGACAATCATTTGATTTGAATTGTTCTAAAGTCTATGAATAGAGGTGAATACAATGATCAACTGGGTCATTCGTCCCGTACCCCAAAGATATTCAGAACGAGTTAATGGAATTCTCCACTCCAATTGCTTCTCTATTTCTTAAGGCTCATGTCACATAATTTTATTCTTGATTGACAAGATCTTGAAGAAAAACCTTTGATGTGCTTTGCATAGTAGTCCACTACTTGATTTGTCTGGGATGCCTTAACTAAAAGTCTGAACTTGAGGCTTTGGGATCCACATCATTTCAGGAACTAGTCTTATCAAGTGATCAAGGGACTTTTGATCACTTGAATAGACTGATGGATTATACAAAATCAAAGGATTTAGTTAATCGAAATCTCTTTTGATCAACTTACTCAAAGGGATTAATTAATGGTTAATTATATACAACCTATCTAGAGATCAAATGATACACAAATACTAAGTTAAGGGATCTTGCAAAGACTAGGACCAAATTAATCCTCAAGCCTCAAATATCACATGAAAAATAATTGATTAAAAATGGTCAAGTAATCTGAATCAAAACCCTAATTTAAGGGAACATGAAATTCTATGACTCCAACTCTAAGGTTAATAAAGTCAATTTGCACAAAATGATCAATTAGTTCTAAAATCAAATTCTACTTAAAAACTATTAGCCTAATTATATATAAATTTCTATCTAAAAAATAATTAATTCTAACAAATCTAATTAATCTAAGATTCTAATTATTTATAAAATCCTAATTAAGCTAATCAAGCTAATCCCTAATTAAATCCTCTAATTAACATGAGAGAGTCTAACCAACTAATTATCCTAATCAACAAAATTCATTAATCTAAAATACCATTATCAAGATAATAAAAAAGATTAACAAAATGGGCTTAAGGCAGGGGTACATGCCTTGTAAAGGGTGTATGACTAGCAATTCGTTGGGCCTAAAGTGTGGTTTTTTTGCAAGAGTTTTCAGAAGGGGTGTAATGAGAGAATGAGGGTGCAGCTGAGACTTTTTTCCCTAACTGCCCCATACTTGAAAATAATATCTCATTATACCCCACTCTGAAAAAAATTCCCAATCTGCCCCCTTTTTCTTCTTGGGCTCGTCCATTCATTGGGCGAGCGTGTGAAGCCCATTGTGCGTTGTGTAGGCTCGACCATTCATTGGTCGAGCTAGTGAAGGAAGTAATTTTTTTTCTTTTAAAAACTTTATTAAATAGTTTTCTAATTATTATTAAATAGTTTTTTAATTAATTCTATATTTAATTAATATAATTGATTTTTTTTAATAATAATAATAATATTTTTATAAAATTATTTAAAATAAAATGTTAATAATAATAATTTTTTATAATAATAATAGTTTTCTAATATTGTTTTTTTTAAATATTAATAATAAAAATGATTATTTTTTAGAATATTAATAATATAAATAATTAATTTTTTTAAGAATTACAATGGAAGAAATACATTTTATTGATATAATGGAAGAAATACATTTTATTTATAGTGACCGTCTGATCCACATCTTGTGCCAACTTTTTTGCATTTTCCCTTGCCCAAGTCTTCTTGTCTTTGTCTTGCGGGAGACGGATATGAGTCGGAAGACAATTCATCAAGGGCGTCTTGTTGTTGATGTTGTTGTTGACTTTGATATTGTTGTGATGTGTTTGGAGGCATATCCATACCGTCGAGTTCTTGAATGCGAAAAGAAGGCATATTCATTAGATGGTCATCGGTGAGGTCAAAGTTGGGTAGTGAATGTGTGGCTTGTGTGTAGGTGTTGGGTTGGGTGTGTTGGATAGGAGGATAATATACATCATCAGGGTTGTATGTGGGAGTGGGATGTGCGAATGTGGTGTTAGAAGGTTGGGGTTGAGAATAAGGGTTTGAGTATTCAAAGTTGGGTTGAGGAATTGGAGTGTATTGTATGGGTGGGCGTAGGTTGGTTTGTTGTTGATATTGTTGGTTGTAATAGTAGTTTGTTTGAGGGAATGGAGTGTGGGGATTATGGTGTTGGGTTGAGGTGGAATAAATTGTGTGTTGTTGTGTGGTTTGGGTGTGTTGGTAAGTTTGTTGAGCTGAGGATGATGGTTGGTTATGTTGTTGTGGGGGTGATGTTGTTTGTTGGGTTAAAGAAGCTACACGTTGACGGGGATCATTCAGAAACTGTGTCGGAGCAACATGCATAAAAGGAATTGATAAAAACCAATTCATGTATTCTCTACCCGGCTTAGACTCACCAATTACTGAGTTTCCTTATAACACCAAATGCCTTCTTCTTTTCCATTCTTTCAGCTCTTCTTTATTTAAATCTTGCCAATGTGTGTCCCAAGCTTGGACCATAGTCATGTTATGGTGTTCACTTAGACATCTTGACTGAGACGGTATTTGTTGTTCAAATCCAAATTGGAGTTTGACTCGATCCGTCTGATGCATCTCAACGATAAAGAAACATATCATATATGTTGTTGCACTCCAAACTCGGCTATCATTATAATCAGGCACTGGATATTGTATGTACGACCTCCAAATAAACTGTTAAAAGAAATATAACTATTAGAATGTATAAAATAAATTTAAATAAGTTGAATATTATAATTAACCATTCTTACATCGTTTTCTTCCATGTGTTCTATTGCAACACGGTACCCTCGTAGATGATGACGAGGATTATTTCCATAATTCATACCTCGTTTGCACCATCTTGCATATTAAAAAAAATACCTTAAAGCGACATATAAATAATTTTGAGAAATATAAATTGCATTTAAATGAAAATCGTTACCTTAATGCATAAGGATGTGATGGAACCTCGTTACTAACCGGGGCTAACAAGGGTATGCGTGTGAATGCCCATACAGTTAGTAATATAACACATCCTCCTATGCTCTTGACTCCTTTATGGGCTGCCTTGCACATATGTCTATATAGTGTCGCCGGACATGCAGAACCCCAACTGTATGTATTGCATTTTTCAAGGTCTCCTACTAAAGATAACCAAGAAGAATGCAACAAATTGTGACTCTTATCTGGCATTAAAAAAGTAGCAATTAAAAGTAAAATATAAATTTTTGCATGAAGAATATTTTCTGCCTCGGTCGGGTTAGGGTTATTTTTGAGGTGTGTTAATACTGCTTCTAACCAAACTATTTTGACAGAAGCCCCATTTTTATCCGAAGCTGTTGGTTCGATGCCTAAATTCTCCATGTAAACATCATTGGTTACGTTTGTTGGGCCATTAACAGTTTTACCATGGATTCAGAGATCGAGTAACATACTCACATCCTCTAGTGTGATAGTACATTCACCTGTTGGTAAATGAAAGGTATGTGTCTCCGGTCTCCATCTCTCTAACAATGCAACAATTAGTTTTGAGTCTACTTTTAGACTTGCAATCTTGGCCACATTTGCAAAACCGGCTAGTTCCAAAAACGGTATTATAACCGCACTTGGTTGAATGTATGTATGCGAATGAACCCGAAACCTACCGTCTTGCTGAAATTAAAATAAAAAATGGTAATGAATATTTGATGTGAAATTTACATATTGAATTTGTGAAATAGATTTGAAAGAGACTTACGTATTCGACAATGTTTGCCGCCGTCCCACGGTGTGATTCGCCCATCCATAACAAAGACATTTTGGATTTGAAGATAGTGAAAATCTTGTAGAGAGTAAATATTTGAAGAGAGTAAGTATTTGTGAAATAGAAATTGTAGGTAGATGATGAGAAGGAATTGTAGAGGTAAGGAGTATTTATAGTAGTAAAATATAATAAATATATTGGTTTGAATTTTAATGGGTGATTGGATTATGCATGGCATGCATGTAAAATTTTTTGGTAAGGAATCCTGCAAGAAGAGATTCCCACGCTGATGAGAAGTTTCACTGTCCAAAAGCCTGATTTCAGGCCCGTCACTTTGATGGACGAGTTATGCTTTGGTGTGTATGAGCTCGTCCAATGGAATGACGAGGTGATTCGTTTGCCGTATGGGCTCGTCCAATGGAATGACGAGTTTAGTCTTTTAGGGTTTTGGCTCGCCCAATGAATGGACGAGCTAGTACAACCTAGGGATCACACTTTCTCTCTCTTCCTATTAAATGAATATCTGCATGTGATTTGTATAGGAATTGGTTACTATAAATACCACTAACATCTTCATTCATTCTCACCAAACCAAATCAACATTCATATCTCCTAAATCAAATCAAATATTCCACATCCACGGCTCAAAGAAATTTAATTGTGTCTATCCATTCCGAAGGGTCCCTTTTCACAGATCCAAGTGAGGAATTCTCATTTTGCAATACGAATTTGCATATGTTCAAAATCCACATCAACTCCGACTTCCATCATTTAAAAGACCGTATTGAAAAAAAGTTGCAACGTTATGTTGAAGACATCATTTATCGTCATCCATTATTTAATGGAGATGATAATACCGTCTTTTACATAATGACACCCATTAAGACCGACGAAGATGTCAAGTTGATGTTTCAATGTCATGTAACATTATCTCAATTACCCACCATTGAGATATATGTTCGTCTATTCGAAAATCTTGAAGAGCAACCAAGTCACAATGAAGATGTTGAGGAACAACCGACTCACAACGAAAATCTCGGTTATCCAACACAATCTGTACAGTCACACGACTATGGAATGAGTCAAGCCATTGACGAAGAGCCGACTCAAAATAATGAACCTTTCATACCAAATGAAGAGGTAGGCGAGAATAGTGAGGATGATCTTGAGGAGGTTCGATTTGAAGATCTATTTGGTGTTAGGGATGACGATGGCAATGAGGACATAATCGACACACCGATCGTTGCACTAAGAGCGCAACCAATTAGTTTGTACAACCCACCTGCGCACATGCAAAAGATAAGTTTGGATGATGCTGAACCAATCTCAATTTTCGGAAGTTTCATACTAACTCACAACTCTGACGAAATAAAGGAGGGCATCGAGTATGAAGATAAGGATGAGTGTATTCTAGCGTTGCAACAATGGCATATAAAACGTAGCCTAGATTTTATTGTGGTTAAATCTGACAATGTACGTTTTGTCATCAAATGTAGAAATTCAACATGCAATTTCAAATGCAGGGTCTCTTTGCGTAAGGGCAACTCAAGGTGGAGAGTTGGTAAGTCTGGTGGGCCTCATACGTGCACAACCACTTCCATGTCACAAGACCATACAAAACTCAGTTCAGAAATGATTAGTAAGAGCATAATGGAGCTTGTAAATCGGGACGCTTCTCTTAAGGTGAAGGTTATCATCGCTCATGTTGCTGAGAAATACAGGTATATCATATCCCACAAAAAGGCATGGATTGCAAAGTGTAAGGCAATTGAGCCGCTGTATGGAAATTGGGAGACATCTTACAACGATATGCCGCAGTGGATACTGGTAGTGAAAACATATCTACCAGGTACCATTATAGAATTACAATCCTTACCTGTGATTTCAAATGTTGGTTCATACTTGGGTGACCAAAGGATATTTCATCGTCTATTTTGGGCATTTAGACCATGTATACGTGGTTTCACGTATTGTAAACCAGTTGTGCAGGTTGATGGAACATGGTTGTATGGCAAGTACAGAGGGACTCTGTTGATGGCTGTGGCACAGGATGGGAACGGGAACATATTTCCGATAGCGTTCGTATTGGTTGAAAGTGAGACAAAGGAAGCTTGGAGTTTCTTTCTTAAGAATTTAAGAATACACGTTACCCCCCAAGAAAATCTATGCCTAATATCAGACATGCATGAATCGATAAAGAGTGCATACAACAACCCAGAAAATGGATGGCAATTTCCTCCTTCATCACACGTCTATTGCATTAGACACATCGCACAAAACTTCATGCGCGAGATTAAAGACAAGGATCTGCGCAAAATAGTTGTTAACATGGGTTATGCGTTAACAGAGGCAAAATTTAACTACTATCGAGGGGAAATCCGAAGAACAAACAACGACGCTTTATCATGGATAGACAACATCCCTCGTGAGAAGTGGGCAAGGGCATTTGACAGAGGGCAACACTGGGGTCACATGACAACTAACCTAGCAGAAGCAATGAACTCGGTGCTAAAAGAAACCCGAAACCTTCCAATCACTGCATTGGTCAAATCTAAGTACTATCGTTTAGGATCACTATTTGGTAGAAGAGGCCATCAATGGACAAAAATGTTAGCCTCTGGGCAGGTTTTCACTGATAACTACAACAAGGGGATGGCTGAGGAAGTCATCAAAGCTAACACACACAACGTCATGCAGTTCGATCGAGAGAGATTTTATTTCATGGTCCAAGAGAAGATTAATCATAACAACGGTCGACCAACCGGAACATTCAACATTGATCTGAGGAAACAACACTGTGACTATGGGAAATTTCAGGCATTTCACTTACCTTGCTCCCATGTAATCGCAGCATGTTCAAGCATACGCCAGGACTACTACATTCACATTCCAGATGTCTTCAAAATTCTTAACGTCTTCAAGGTCTATCAGGAGAGTTTCCTAGGACTTCCCCATGAGGAGAATTGGCCATAATATGAAGGATTTACTCTTTGCCACGACGACTCTATGAGAAGGAGGAAGAAAGGGCGCCCAAACAGCACTAGGATTAGAACCGAGATGGACGACGTTGAGAAGGAAATGAGAAGGTGTGGAATTTGCCGTGAAATTTGGCACATGCGTAGGAAATGTCCTAATGTTGCAGGACCGTCCCATCGACCATCCAGATGATTATGTTGTTATTTTAAATATCCGTCCAGATGATTATGTTTTTTTTAATTATTAACTACTATGCACGTAATATATATAAACCATTGTGTATTTCTAATGTCTTTTGGGAATAAACAATTATGAAATACATTTGATAATCAAAGGCTTCTGGTTATAAAGTACGACCACATTAACTAAACAACAACAACAACCAACACAAGTGGTAATTAAAAAAACTAATCAACAACAACAACCAACACAAGTGGACCTTCAACTCCTCTATTAACTTCACCACTATGTGCCGAAAACATACACTGAACATCTTCTTCATTTTCTATACGATCTAGGTAATACATGTACGTACCATTGGGGCTTGCATCAGTCAACATTATGTATGGACAACGATACTCTACTTTCCTCACCTTCATACGACGCCCGCCCAACTGTCGGAAGCCAGTGTGGATGGCTGAAATCAGTGTTCTGAAATTCCATTACGGATTAAGGCAAACACTCATTTTTTCACCGTGTCCATAAAATACAAGACCCCAAACAGACATTCTGACCAAAAGAAAGGATTTTGTGATCTGAGTTACATTTCTACAAGTTCTGCTATTTATAGAAAATTAATACTTGAATACTCGGCCAATCATTGGCCGAGACAGTACAAACACAAAGCAATTGCTCGATCATTGAATTTTTGGAGGGAAATATATCATTCCCAAAAATTTTTTGAAATTTTGGAGGGAAATGTAACACCCCAAAATTTGCCCTCCTTATTCACGCATTCATTTTTAGGTCATTTAATATTAGATACATTGCATTTCATCATGTCAATCGGGATTAGCTCCAAGAAGCTTGAACATCATCCAGGACACTTTGTGGGTTCTATTTAGATGATCAGTCAACACAAGGGAAAGACTTGAGTTACTTCCAACAGGGGTCTATTCGTCAATCAAAACGTTAATCTTGAAGGAGCAAATGTTTGTTCATGAGCTGTCATGCTCGCTAGACGAAGCCCACGTGTTATGCAAAAAAAAAAACAAAAAAAAAACAAAACAAAAAAAATCGAAACGAAAAAAAAAATTTAATTAAATAAATAAATAAATAAAATATAATGAAAAAATCTCAGACTTGGACCTCTCTCAAAAACCCACTAAGCTACCAATATTAGTCTATAAATACCAAGGCTTCATTTGAGAAAAAAGAGGGAGAATAGACAGAAAAAGGAAGGGAAGCAAAACACTCTGAGGTTTCCTTGGAACAAAACCCTGACCTAATCTGGGAAAAAGATAGGGAGAGAAGAGCTAACAGAGTTCAGAGCAACCTCCAGACCCTGAAGGAAACTCATTTGTACATAATCACCTTTACCTCATATCTACCCTAAGATTGTTCTGCAAATTCACGGGTGCAACTCAATTTCAATCGATCTCTCTAATCAGGTTTGCCCTATTCCCGTTACTTTACGCCTTCAATTTGAAATTTCTAAATGTATGAGGCATTATGAATGAATTTGGGTTTAGATGTGCATGAATGTGTAAAATAGTGCCTTGAATGTGTTTGACAAGAGGTTTAGGCCTCCTACACTTGGTGTTCCACTTTATTTGTGGGATACCACCTGGAGGTTTATTCCGATTACCTGTACTGACTCGCTTTCTTTGATGGTGCTAGCTTGAGAGATCTCTGGGTTTCTTATCTCTTTATTTACCGTTACTTCGGATCTTTATCCGTGTGGTACTTTTACATTTTCTCGTATTTTTACCGCTTTCTTAGCTGGAAGACCTCGATAGGAGGCAATGTTTTGTGTGTTTACTTTATGCAGGTTCCTTCGTCTAGGATTTCCCTTTTTGCATGAGCATCCCTAACCCTACCAACTCATTGATTTTTCTTCTCCTAAGAACATGTTAACTCCTTCTACTACAGGCGAGTAAGTCTCCAAAGGTCGAGCATCCGGTAGATTGCGTAGTAACGTCGTTCGTCCAAAACCCAATCCATAACCCCGTAGTTAGCCGAACTACGGCTTGCTCTGATTCTCATTCCAGATGAGATACGTAGGCATAAGACGCGATGTCTTAGCGAGCACAATTACCCTTAACCCCTAGGTAGCCGAGCTACGAAGACTCTGATTCTCATATTCAGATGAGATACGTATGCAGTGGATGCGACATCCGTGCGAGTCATTTTCTTTTGACCCTTTTTTTTAGTAAATAACACATTAGATAAACCCACACCCTTTAGACAAGAACTACAAAAGTGGATCCCGTAGAGTACTACGGATGCGTAAGGGTGCTAATACCTTCCCTTCGCATAATCGACTCCCGAACCCAAGATTTGGTTGCGAGACCCTGTCTTGTCCTTTCCTTTTTCCAGGTTTACTTCGAGCATTTCCTTTCCCTCCTTTGGGAGAAATAACGCACGGTGGCGACTCTCCTGTCTTTCTTCGCCGGTTGTTTTTTTTCGCATTCCATTTTTCAGGTTGCGACAGCTGGCGACTCTGCTGGGGACCCGGTTTCCCTAAGCGAGTCCCTCCTAGCTTTTGTAGGTTGTTTGTTTATGGGGTGTTTATTCTTTTGTACAGTTATTTATCTTTCAGCATTTACCTGCTTTATTGCATTGTGTATATATGACTGCCGTATCTGCTGGTTCTGTTTGTGAGATGAGTTCTATACCCGAACTCGAGTGCACTTAGGATAGGAGAATGGCATAGTCTTGTTGACTTGTGTGGAGTTATTCCTTAGCAAGTTGACTTGAAAGCCCATTCACTTGGTGGAGGTCATGTTGGGATCAATAATGTCACACAAGTAAGTTGTGGTTAGACATTACTTTTTCCAATATAGACCTTAGAAGCCAAGGACCTTAGTTTACCAAACCCATCTTGGCCTATTCGTAGGACGTAGTGCGAAAGTCGTTCAAGTGTAAGATTTGATATGATTGTTACGCGATACTACACTCATAAGAGTCTCTCTTGAGAATATTTTTGGAATACGTGTAGTCGTTCCTCCGATAATATCCGAAAGATGGGATTATGACTATGAGAACCTTTTGTAGAACATGTTTGGCAGGTTTAAACCTTAGTACACTCCCTTTGGGTGGTTCTTAACCTAAACTCCATGCTCGTGACTTGCAACAAACCCTTGATTCATGGTTGATCCGTTCAGGTATCCTTAATATCAATGAAACTTGGGTGTTGATAAGGTGTAAACCATAATCCACAAAAAATGGATGGTTGATATTAAGGATAACATGATCCATCCCATGACCTTTGTTTGGTGTGCTTTGCTTGATCCTCTTAATTTCCCTCCAGGCAGTGCAACCTAACAGATGTTCAAGCGGATCCAGCAATTCTGATTGACATGCCATTGCATTGCATAACATCATCTGCATATTTGCATCCAACATCTCATGCTTATTCATTTGCAGGGTATTCCCTTTTTAAGGGGGGCCTTAAAATCGAATAAGCAGTGCATCGCATACCATACATACTAACCCTTGTTTGTTTTGCAGGTGTCACCGCAGTGTCTAATGTTTGTTCCCTGTTGTCGCATTACGCGAAAAACCGGCGGGAAAACAAGAACAACAGAGCCGCCACCGTGCGTTATTTATCCCAAAAGAGGGAAAGGAAACGCTCAGAGTAAACCTGGAAAAAGCATGGTCTCGCGACCAAAGAGAATGGGATCGGGAGTCGGTTATGCGAAGGGAAGGTATTAGCACCCCTACGCATCCGTCGTACTCGACGGGATCCACGCACAATAGGAAGGAAAATGGTTGCTAAAACACTGCTCAAATAAACATCTATACAGGCTGAAGGAGACACAAGAAAACAAACAATACTGACTCGGCAGGACATCGCATCCTGGGCCTACTTAGTCTATCAAGCATAGACATCAGAGTCAAAGTAGTTCGGACTGGGGAAACGACACATGCTCGCTAGGATGTCGCATCCTATGCATACGTATCTCCTTTGGACGAAGGAGAATCAGAGCATTCGTAGCTCGGCTAACACGCACACAAACACACACAGGCAACGGCAAACATGGAGCCTGAATGCCAATCACTGGACTTACATCAGCATCCGAACCAAAACACACGCAAGGAGGCAAACATGGAGCCTGAATGCCAATCACTGGACTTACATCAGCATCCGAACCAAACACACGCACACTGGAACCCGAATGCCACTCGATGGACTTACATCAGCTTCCAAGCACACAACAACACAAAACGAAGACACAGGCGAAAGAAAGGTCTCGATTGCAACTAGGGCAAGAGAAAGGGGAGGTCTCAATCGCAACGAGGGCGAGAGAAAAGAATTAGTGTTAGTTGTTAGTCAAACTCGACAAGACATCGCATCTCGTGCCTACGTATCTCATCTGAACATGAGAATCAGAGTTGCCGTAGTTCGGCTAAACTATTACTGTTGGTTTGTGTTTTTTTAAGTGGACAACGTCACTGCACAATCTACCTGATGCTCGACCTTTGGAGACTTACTCATCTGTAGTAGAAGGAGTTAACGTATCCTTAAGAGGGGATGATGTTTGTTTGTGTTTTAAGAAAACGCAAGCAAGAAAGGAAGTCCTATACGAAGGAACCGTGCTACCTTAATTGACATGCAAACGAGACTACACGGAGTCTAACAGACCTAGGGGATATGATCACACCACACAAACACATACAACATAAAGTAAACACACCAACAAGGGGGCTCAAACATGGGTTAGGTTTTAGTCGAGGGGTCACATCAACCTCAACAAACAAACCTCTGGAATGGGGTGAATGTTGCTCTTAACCTTGCCATTGAAGGGCTAAGGTGAAGCAGATGAAAGGAGATGAGGGGCGTGCCTCATTGCTCTTATCCCTGGCCAGGGAGAGCATTTGACAAGAATGTGTGGGTTCAGAAAGTGGGAACCCTTCTACACATTTGATACTGACTCAACTGTGCAATTGCACAAGATCTTGGGTTTTTATCTGTAATGCATCAACACAGTGGTGTGAGCAAAACAGAAGACACACTGAATAGCAGGGGATAGGTTGCTTATCCCTTGGTTCTTCCAATTGCCTCTTCACTTAGGAGGTCTTTGACTCTGTACAAGGACAAATTAAACATACACAAACATTGCCTCTTAAGGAGGACTTCAGACAGTTGCCTGGCCAAGTAACAGGCCAGGTCTTCCAGACTACATGAAGAAAAAGGAATTATACCTCAAGCAAGTTGCTAAATAGCAAAGCAAAGCAAGTTCAAAGAACTTAAGCAACTAATGGTACCTGAAATGGTCAAACAGATCAGTACACAGTTCAACAGTCAAAGCAAAAGGAATTGGGAAACAACAGTCAACACAGAGGGACCAATGTGCAAAGCATAAGACTCAAACCATATGAGTCAAGCCACCTACAAAACAAAGGTTAGCTCATGATAAACAATCAAGCTTAATCAAAAAGAAATGGTCTCATTGGTCATTTGTTGGTCAACCTGAAAACATGAACTCAAAGGTGAGTAACAAGACCACTAGGGGAAGCCTAGGGTCAAAAGGGAATGAAAAAGTCAAAACAGCAAAGGGCAAGCATCCAAAATCATGTTCAAACAATCAAGAAGCAAACCCAATTAGTTTCATGTTTATATCATGCATCATCATCATTTCATGAATAATTTAGGTCAAGGCATGGCATTTAGAAGCTCATAGGAGTCAACAGCAAGACTTGCATCAAAAGTCAACTCAAACATTTCAAAAAAATCACCAAATAAATCATGATCAATCCTAACACATATCATGATAAGCATGTCAAATTTCATCTCATTTGGACAAGTGGAAGGCGGTCAATGAAAATCAGAAAGTCAAAGCAATTTTGAACATGCTCAATGAAGTCAACCAAACATGCATCAACTTAGAAAAATCATAAATCAGAAATGGTGTATGAGAAATGAATGGGACTAAAACCATGGCAAAGATGAGGATGTCTAGTTATCTCATGTAAAATTTCATGTCCACCTAATAAAGTATGAGAATTTCACAAATGAAATGGCAACATGCATCACATGAGGTCAACATTTTGGTCAAACAGGGGAGAAAATCTCAAACAATGAGGAAATGCCTCAAATAATTCCACAAAAAATCACATGCCAACTAGACATATAAGAGCTCAATCATGCAAAATATCAATTCATTTGGAGGTCAAGAAACATGGATACAAAAATCACGAAGTTAGACATCATTGGTGTGACACAAATTGTCACACCCTAATTCAAAAAAAACATAACTCACAAACCAGCAATGATAAATTCACAAACTCTACACCAAAATCACCATGAGTGTGTCTAGTTTAAGCACAAAAAGTTTGGGGGTCATTGGATAAAGTATCACCATTTCACAAATGTTTTGGCAAAAGGTACAAAATATGGACACATGAACAAAACCCTAATACCAATTAAAATTCGACCATGCAAAAAATCTGGAAAAAATATTACAAAATAATAGAGATCATGATGAAGACAATGCAAAAAATCCCATTCAAATTGGATTAAAAACAAAGGAGTTATGAATTTTACAAAATGATGTATCAAATTGAAATAAACATTAAAAAATAATATGAGTTAATAGATCACATGCCACTGGCGTCTCTATGAAACGGTGCGTTTCGTCTGGAGACCTTCGCTACGCGAACCGGAAGCTTCGCTAGGCGAGCACTCATCTTCTTCGCCCTCGCTAGGCGAACAGATCATTCGCTAGGCGAATGCGCGATTTCTTCACGAAGAAGACGACAGAACAGCAAACACAAAACACACTCACAAACAAATTTTCACGAAATCATGCAAACAATATACCAATCGAAACGTCTCACCATGTAGATCATTAAAACAGCAAGCATTCATTCTAAATCGGGCTATCATGGATGAATCGTGTGAAAACATAAATGAACATCAAACTTTAAAACCAAATTACTCACTCATCACTCAACCATTTTGCACGATTCAAATTTCAGAATGACCAGCAAAGCAAACTCTATCATAAGCATAGCATAGTTTAAAGAAACAAGGAAGTCGAAATTTTACCAAGTTGGAAGAGCAGTGTCGATACAGTTGTTATTTGGCCATGTTAAAGTGAAACAGATGCTCCTTAAGCTCCCTAAGGTTGAATGATGAAGTTAGCTTTGCTCGAAACAGCTTGGAATGGCCTCAACCTTGGACTGCCATTGATGATGCTTGAAGAAAAACAGTCATGGAAATGGCCTTCCAGCTGGAGAATGACGGTGAAAACAAGCTCAAGATGGTGCATGGATGTTGTTTTAGGCAAGGCAATGTCAAGCTCTTTGAGTTTCTTTGACAGATTTTGAAAATGGCCAAAGATGAAGTTTTGAGAGAATGAGAGAACAAGAGTTTGTCTGCTGTAAAATGGTGGCTGCTAGGGTTTTCTTCAGCAGAAAAATGATGTTTAAATACTCTGTTTAAGGGTACAAATCACAGTCCATGAAAAGGTGGGATGGAGTTGGTGAAAAATGTACTTTTGGCCAATTTTCAAGCAAGTTAGGAATGGCTGTGTGTACTGCACGAAAATGACTTTGTAACATGACCAAAATATGATTTCTGAACATATTTGAATGGCCAAATTGATTAGAAATGGCTATCTCAAAAATTCACTTTTGTACCAACTTGAAATCAATTCATGCAAGTCCAAAAATGCCATTTTGATTGGTGAAGTTTTGGTGAATGGTGATGACATTTTTGGGAAGATGGCATCAAATGTGACTTGTAGCAAAAAACCCCACCCAATTTGGCCAAATGGTTTGGGAGATATGGCCTTTTGAAGTTCAAAAATGTTTGAAAATGAATTGATCATAACTTGCCAACCATACATGGGAATTGAGTGTTATTGGACTTTTTGGAAATGGGAGAACAAGATCTTCAACTTTCATGTTGGGCAAAAATTCATTTGAAGCTTGTATCATGATGTAAGTTTGAGGATCAAGACTTTCCATTTTTGGCAGGTTTCAATTACAGGTCCAGTTTCTATTTTTGGAAATTTCTGATCTGGCTTCAAATTCTTCCATGATGGTATTTGACATGATATATGGGGCCTATTTGGACATGAATAAGCTCTCTCAAACCAATTGCCATCATCAAATCACTGATTAAATGGACAGTTGACCAACAGTTGACTTTTAGGGTTTCTGACTGATTGTGCATTGACTGATGACTTCTGAACATCCAATCCTTGACCTAAACACTTCAAATGGATCCCCAAGTCATGTGAACATGTTGGACCAACCTTAAGGCCTTGTCTCCTTGGAAAACACATTTGCTTGCTTGACTGACTGATCTCCTGACCAGTTTGACCTAATTCTTCTGATGACTTGCACTTGGGGCAAAGGGACAATGCAATGCTATGCAATGGACGATATTATGTTATGACCTAATATGAGAATGTATGTACAATGATAGGTGCAAATTTGAGGTGCTACACCTGTATCAGGCAGTTATTGGTCCCAAGCGAGTTCACAGGTACCCGACAAAGGAAAACCGTCCACGACTAGCAATGGACCAGATACAGAAAGAACTGGCTGATATGCGTGAAAGGATGGATCAGTTCATGACATTGATGACTGGTATGGCAGAAGGCCAGGCGAAGCTGAAGGAATTGGTTGAGCAACCGAGGCCCGATCCAGAGGTGGAAATACCAAGTGCTGAAGGGAACCCTGGTAACCCTGGGAACCCTGGGAACGCTGATAACCCTGTGAACACTGGAAACGCGGGTAACACAAATGTTGATGGAAACCCGGGTAATGTTGGCAACACGGGAAATATTGGGAATGGTATTGGCGGAAGGTACAATGTGAATCAAGGGATTCGGATTAACGGGCGCCCCGTTACTGAAGATTGTCAGTATGATCAATTTTCTTTGCACGACGAGGCCCTCGAGACCACTCGCCGTATGGATGAGCTTGCTGAGAAGCTCAAATCTTTGGAGTCTCAAAATTCCTTAGGTTTTGATGTCACCAATCTTGGTCTGGTTTAGGGAGTAAGGATCCCTCACAAGTTCAAACCCCCTACTTTTGAGAAATACAACGGGGCTTCTTGCCCACGCACTCATCTCCAATCTTATCTGGGAAGGTTGGGAGCTCACACTGAAGATGAAAAGCTGTGGATGTACTATTTTGAAGACAGTTTAACTGGAGCTTCTCGTGAATGGTATTCTCATTTGTCTCGTACTACCATCAAGAGCTGTAAAGACTTGGCAGAGGCTTTTGTCAAGCAATATCAATACAACTTGGACATGGCTCCAAATCGGACCTTGTTGCAAGGAATGTCTCAGACCGCCAAGGAAACCTTTAGAGAATATGCTCAGCGTTGGAGACAAATTGTTGCATCCGTCCAACCCCCTATGTCTGAAAGGGAGATGGCGGACATGTTCATGAACACTCTTCAAGGCAATTATACCGAGAGATTGGCTGCTTGCCCGTCAATCAGCTTTGCAGAGATAGTGATTGCTGGAGAAAGGATCGAGAGTTTGTTGAAGATGGGCCGAATTCAAGACAACAGTGCTTCCAACTCATCAGTTCCCAAGAAACCGTTTGCTGGTAACGGTCAGCGAAGAAGAGAAGGTGAGACGAGCGTTGTATATGCCGGCAGAGGCAGGGGCAGAGGACGCCCTAATTATTATCAAGATCAAGTGGCCGCAGTCACTATTCCAACACCTGTTCCTCAACCGCAGTATCATCCGCAACAGCAACCCAGGTATAACAATCAACAACAAGGAGGTAATCCGGGTCAGCAGAGACCCTATCAACAACGTCCAAGGCAGGAGGACCGGGTCATTGAGCCAATGCCAATGCCTTATTCTGTATTACTTCCCAAGCTGATTGACATGAATCTGGTTACATTGAGAACTCTGGCCCCACCGGTCGATCCCAACAATCTGCCTAGAGGTTATGATGTCAACGCCAGATGTGCTTTTCACTCCAACGCACCTGGCCATACTACAGATAATTGCAAGGCTCTCCAGCTAAAGGTGCAAGATTTGAGAGACGCCAAAGCTATCAATTTTTCTCCGGTGCCTAATGTTATCCAAAACCCGATGCCAGCTCACGGCGGGCAGAGGATTAATGCTGTTGATAGTGGGGAAACTTTGAATTTGGTTTCTGATGTGACTAAAGTGAAGACTTCGCTCTCGGTGGTCAAAGACCGACTCTTGAAAGGACGGATTTTCCCGGGCTGTGGGGAAGAGTGCAAAAATTGTCAAGACGCCGAGAACAGATGTGATAGTTTGAGAAGGGGTATTCAGCAACTGATAGATGAAGGTTGTCTTCAGTTCGATCAGACTCGTCCAGTGAAGAATGATGTGTCGACAGTAACGTTTTATTTCACTCCTGAAGAAATATATGTTCCCGACAGAACAGCAAACACAAAACACACTCACAAACAAATTTTCACGAAATCATGCAAACAATATACCAATCGAAACGTCTCACCATGTAGATCATTAAAACAGCAAGCATTCATTCTAAATCGGGCTATCATGGATGAATCGTGTGAAAACATAAATGAACATCAAACTTTAAAACCAAATTACTCACTCATCACTCAACCATTTTGCACGATTCAAATTTCAGAATGACCAGCAAAGCAAACTCTATCATAAGCATAGCATAGTTTAAAGAAACAAGGAAGTCGAAATTTTACCAAGTTGGAAGAGCAGTGTCGATACAGTTGTTATTTGGCCATGTTAAAGTGAAACAGATGCTCCTTAAGCTCCCTAAGGTTGAATGATGAAGTTAGCTTTGCTCGAAACAGCTTGGAATGGCCTCAACCTTGGACTGCCATTGATGATGCTTGAAGAAAAACAGTCATGGAAATGGCCTTCCAGCTGGAGAATGACGGTGAAAACAAGCTCAAGATGGTGCATGGATGTTGTTTTAGGCAAGGCAATGTCAAGCTCTTTGAGTTTCTTTGACAGATTTTGAAAATGGCCAAAGATGAAGTTTTGAGAGAATGAGAGAACAAGAGTTTGTCTGCTGTAAAATGGTGGCTGCTAGGGTTTTCTTCAGCAGAAAAATGATGTTTAAATACTCTGTTTAAGGGTACAAATCACAGTCCATGAAAAGGTGGGATGGAGTTGGTGAAAAATGTACTTTTGGCCAATTTTCAAGCAAGTTAGGAATGGCTGTGTGTACTGCACGAAAATGACTTTGTAACATGACCAAAATATGATTTCTGAACATATTTGAATGGCCAAATTGATTAGAAATGGCTATCTCAAAAATTCACTTTTGTACCAACTTGAAATCAATTCATGCAAGTCCAAAAATGCCATTTTGATTGGTGAAGTTTTGGTGAATGGTGATGACATTTTTGGGAAGATGGCATCAAATGTGACTTGTAGCAAAAAACCCCACCCAATTTGGCCAAATGGTTTGGGAGATATGGCCTTTTGAAGTTAAAAAATTTTTGAAAATGAATTGATCATAACTTGCCAACCATACATGGGAATTGAGTGTTCTTGGACTTTTTGGAAATGGGAGAACAAGATCTTCAACTTTCATGTTGGGCAAAAATTCATTTGAAGCTTGTATCATGATGTAAGTTTGAGGATCAAGACTTTCCATTTTTGGCAGGTTTCAATTACAGGTCCAGTTTCTATTTTTGGAAATTTCTGATCTGGCTTCAAATTCTTCCATGATGGTATTTGACATGATATATGGGGCCTATTTGGACATGAATAAGCTCTCTCAAACCAATTGCCATCATCAAATCACTGATTAAATGGACAGTTGACCAACAGTTGACTTTTAGGGTTTCTGACTGATTGTGCATTGACTGATGACTTCTGAACATCCAATCCTTGACCTAAACACTTCAAATGGATCCCCAAGTCATGTGAACATGTTGGACCAACCTTAAGGCCTTGTCTCCTTGGAAAACACATTTGCTTGCTTGACTGACTGATCTCCTGACCAGTTTGACCTAATTCTTCTGATGACTTGCACTTGGGGCAAAGGGACAATGCAATGCTATGCAATGGACCATATTATGTTATGACCTAATATGAGAATGTATGTACAATGATAGGTGCAAATTTGAGGTGCTACAGCTGCCCCTATTCAATCAGCTGGGAACCCGAATGGATGAGAGCAACGGCTGTCAGACTTTCAGGGTAAACAGGGATTGAATACCAAGAACCGTAGAATTTGCACAACAGGGATCCACCAATGGAAACGCCCACTGGGATCTGATACTTATTACTGGGTATTTATATTTTTGGGTTGTTTTCAAAGGGTACAACCACATCCAGACATCGCAACGACGATGAATGGGAAAAGAAAACACAACTAGATGTCAACGGACAACTAGGAAAAACTCGACGTTTATCGACACCAACGGAGAGGAGGAAAACTTCTTCGATTTGAAAATCGGAAATTGGCCTGAACGCCACTTCGGTCTGAATACCGGAAAATTGGCATGAGTGCCATGAGTACATCGACCTGATCGTCGGAAACTCCTTCGGTCTGAATACCGGAAAATTGGCCTGAGTGCCATGAGTACATCGACCTGATCGTCGGAAACTCCTTCGGTCTGAATACCGGAAAATTGGCCTGAGTGCCATGAGTACATCGACCTGATCGTCGGAAACTCCTTCGGTCTGAATACCGGAAAAACATAAGTGCATCGACCTGATCGTCGGAAACTTCTTCGGTCTGAATACCGGAAAATTATGAGACATATTATCTATAGCCGTCAAAACGTAGATAATACACTCGCATGAAAGATTATCCATAACCGGGTTGTAGGTTGTTAAATGGATAAACGACCGAAAAGAAAGGCACCAGGGTACCAGGACTAGGTATGCAGAGATGACCAATCAAAAGAGGATAAAGTTGCTGACTCAGAGCAAATATCCAAAAGGAAGGGGAAGACCCACTGGGGACAATACTGCTTGATCAAGGCAAGTATCCAGAGGGGAAAGAATGTCAATATCACAAACCGGATACTGATAACTGCAAAGAGGGGATTACATCTACCGGTTAGTAGGCAGAAAACCACGGAAAAGTAACCAGTCATCGATAGGATGAGCACAAAGGGTTAACTCCAACAAGGGGAGAACGTGGGATTTTACAACTACCAGCTAGTGGGTAGAAAACCACAAAGATAGGACTTACAGCTACCGGTTCGTAGGTAGAGGCCAACAAATTCCGCTGAGGATAAGATGAATGAGTGCCGGTTAGTGAGCGACTATTCATTTATGCCCCAGGGAAGCACAGGAGACAGCCAACAGGAAGCCAATTTAGGATCGATCCAAAAAGGCAGACTGAAACATGACTCATCCTAATGAGGAAATAACTCAATAGGGAAAACCCATCCCGCTAGGGAGGGAACGGAAACAACCGTCATCCACGAGGGTGTATCTCAGTGGGGAAATGGCAGGAAAGGATAGACACTTTCTACTTAAGGGTTGGCCCTACATGGAGAGATCAGACGCACCCATATTTGCTTGAGAAACAGACCCAAGCTGGCAAGACGCTAACAATTGGGGAGTAACACTGCTGGGGATACTCACTCAACTAAGGAGTCACTTGTTGGGAAAACACCAACTTCTCAACCATGCTGATGAACCCAATTCTGAAGCCGATCCAATGGCGCGATGCTAAACTCTTTCCAACAATCCGATCTCGGCTGGTCACCACGGCCTAGGGCTAATAGACATGTTTGCAATGTTGATGCATGAGTTTTTTTTGTTTGTTTTACATAATGCCCCATGATCATGATCATGGGAATGCTATGCACTGATGATGCAATATGCTATGCTTATCTAAATGATGAATGCATAAACACACGTCTCCTCCAGAGACAACACCGGGGAACTCCAGGAACTGTGCTGGGGATCCTATAACCATGTCAACTTCCATCCTGCTGGGGAAAGACAAACTTTTGCTGGGGAAACACCATCAACACAACCTCTGCTGGGAAGACAACCTCAGACTTGGAAAACAATTACAACTCCGCTGGGGATACGGCAACCTTCAGGCTTGCTGAGGAGACACTGATCTTGAATCTGTTATGGAGGTAACACTCTCACACCTACTGGGGAAATACAGCTTATTAGACACGGAACACCTGTCGAGTTGCCGAACAGCGGCATCCATCGTCCACCCATAGTGTCGGCTTTCCCCTTTTACGAACTTCCAGACGCTTCTGGACTTTTCTGCTCCATCATCTTGTATTCCCAATTTCGTCCGTACTCCACGGAGATCGAACTCCTGGTATTCAGACAAACTTTCCAATCATCAGACTTTGAAGAGTCTTCTTGATTAACTTTCCAGAACCGTCGTCGTAATCCTTCACTGTCTTTTCACCGTTCAACTATCCCTTGCCCCTGATCAGGCTCTGCCGGGATTTTTGTCAACAAGGGTTCACAGTACCACCGGTAAGTGAATGAAGATATCTAACAGTACCTGCATCAGAAATCGTCAGATAAAAGCGTGCCCCAGGTATGCCTTCAGGTGTTTCAATATTTCAACACTTAGGTCACTCAAAACTTCCAAGTAAGATTTCCAGATTTTAATCTCACAAGCATGCGTCGGAAAGGACCTCTATGTTTCAAAATGCAAGTATTCTTTATCAAAACGAACGGATGTTTTCATAATCAAAGCGGTAATGAAAACAAAAACAAAACTATTTGATTGAACACACACTTTATTGACTGAAACAAAAAGATGGCTCAGAACTGAGCAACACACAAGAAGCAAAACCTGGAAAGAGGTGATTGCGCACAAAGGAAAAAATCTATCCTATTGGCAATGCGGAACCGTGATCTCATCGGGTTCCAACTCGGTTACACCTCATATGTCCTCAAGACTTTCCATACTTTCTGTCTTCTGAACGAGACGCTTCCGATCGGTCTCTGTCGGAGATCATCCAAATCATCATGAGCACAAACGATCATGCTGGACGCAGTTGTTCGTTTCATTCCCTCTTTTGCCTGGACCGCCCTTTCGGGTTTCAGTCCACCGGGATACCCCTTTTTTTGCCCAAGTCGCCCTTGCGGGTTTTCAACTTGCCGGGTGTACAGTTTTTTTTTTTTTTTTTTTTATCCCTAACTTTTGCCCGAACCTTTCTCTTTTTCTTGGTTCGCCGGGATGCCCATTTTTGCCTGGACTCTTTTATTTTCTCTTTGTCCAGCGGGTCTATTCTTACGAAGTATTTTCTAACTGCGTCCGTATTCACGTGGAATGGAAAATCGTCGTCATCCGTGGTCGTCAACTACAAGGTCCTGTCAGGGGAAACCTTCTCGACCATGAATGAGACACTCATAACTGCTTATCCATTTGCCCCACGATCGTCTTGAGGAGGAAGAATCCTTTTCAACCCATTCTTCCACGTGGTACGCTCGAGGTCACACTTCTCAGTCAACAATACGCTTCATTCACTGGGTACAACGCCCCATGACAAGTAACTGTCAGTGCTTTTTCCTCAATTGGACTCAACATGTCATTCCGAGTCCTTATCCATTCAGTCTTCTCTGATTTCTCATATATCTGTGAGGAAGTAATTGCCCCAAGTAGATGCACATCCCAAGGTTCAATATCCAAGATACAGACTTTATGTTCAGCCATCATTGTTGGTGCAACCAACTGTGATTCGGGAAGCACTACCTCATTCACTTTACTTCCCCATCAGACATCGGAATCCGTTCGGATTCAGGGCCAGGCCCCTCCTCCGGGATCGGTCACTCTCAATCTTTCGATTTGAGTACCTCGAGATGTCCTCATCAGGGACCTCAAACTTCCTTGGTTGATAACCTTCCATGGGTTGCTACTAGCTTTTCAAACACATACCTAGCCAAATCCATTTTGGATATCCACGAAGTGGTATGAATCAGCATACACTGTCTCAGTCGGCGAGCAGCCTATGCCAAAGTACATCAAGTTTTTTCGAACAGTGAGTGTATTGTTTCACCGTCGATAAACTTTTTGCTTAGGTAAATTGCATACTCTTTTCGACAAGACTAGTCATGCTGACTCAGTACGCACCTCATAGACCCCTCGAGGGCTGCCGAGTACCAGATTAACAATCATCCCCCGGGGAAGCATCGGAATCAGAAGTTCCTGCGATTTATCTTTTTTTTTTTTTTTTTTTTTTTTTTGCAGGATCAATCTTGATTCTTCTGATTTACTCACAACAAGCCTCGGTAGCTTGATGAACAGCACCCCCTAAGTGTACTGACTCGGGCTCAACAGTGTGAGTTATCTTAACCAATCAACCAACTTGCCCCAAGTCTACCGGATGCCCCTGTTCTGCTTGGGACTTTGCCATCATGTCATCAACGTGGCATTTGCTTTCACGATGAACCATATCATGAAACAAAGTCATCGTAGACCTCTGATACGTGGCACCGGCCTCATGTGACGGAACGACATCAACTTAGAACAAGAAGGTGCCCCTTGTGTGATGGACCTGGTTTACTTCATATCATCTGGCAACAATTCAATCTGGTCTTGGCCAAGAAGCCATCCATGAAGATAAACACTGAGACCTGAGCCATATAATCAACCAATACCTCATTGTGAAGTACCGGGAATTCATCCTTCAGATTAGCTCTGTTCACATCTTAGTGGTCCATACACCTTCTCATCTTTCAGCACCAGTTTCCGCTTCACTGGAGGACAGTCTTCTCTTAAGGATAGCTCGTGCCCCATAACATTGGTATTCCGCCCTGGTGTATCTAAATACAATCAGGCATACGTATCAACCTGCTCTTCTATCAGAGCTACCATTCTGTTCTCGACTCGCCTCTGAAGCGGCCTCAACTTTCCCTTCTGACCTCGGCGGTACCTGGGATGACAAATTTGACTCGCTTCTCGTGCGGTTGAATCACCTTCTCCTCCTGGCTAATTCCAGCTGATCACCATCTTCTGCGCCTTCTTCTTCGACATGATAGCTTGGATTGTCGAAGTCATATAGAGGTGTAGCCAAATTGTTATCGATGAGCTCAGGAGAATCACTTTTAAGGTCGGAACCAAATGAACCAAAAGGAAAGAGAATAAAAACATTGCCATTTTTATTTTTATTTTTATTTTTAAAACTGCAAAATAAGTGAAAGACAGGGAACACTGCTTTTAATTACAAAAACATCCATTTATTAATGATGCAGAAATGTTGCAAAATGAAACATGAGGTGGCCCTTACAATGGACCAGTACGCTTCGGGCAAAACGTACGGCTTTCATGCAAATAAGATTAAAACACAGAAATACTACACTCCTGGATGAGTGACAGTGATGCTTTTGGAGGCCTTCCAGTTGCCTGGTACGCACGACTTTATCCACGCCTCAAGCTCGCGGTTGCTGTCAACATCTTCACCCACTGAACGGGCATGACCAGGATCCAACATCCCTGCACTGACGAAGGTGTATGGTGGGCGACATCCTCTATTTGGTCTAGACGACTCTTGACCCGGCTGATAACCGACCCCAAACATGTCTGCTTTTATCACGATGTCAATGATCCTTCCCCAGCCTTGCGCCTCTCTGTTTTTCACCACTTCCAGAGCTTGTTTATAAGAAGAAATGGACAACTTCTTCTCTTTCTCAGCAACAAAGGCCTTCTCTACCTGGACGGTTTCAACTGCCAGACGGGGTGCTCCACACCTTACATCGTCCATTTCTACTCCCTTCATCTTCTGGGTCGTGTCTTTCATCAATACACTTCCCTCTATGGTGACGATCGCACAAGAATTAACACTAACAGGGAAAATTCCATCCTGCTCCAGAGGTTTTGGGACCACAGCCGTTGGAACCTTTAGCTGATCCTCCTCAGTCATCTCCAATCCTTTCTTGGCCTTCTTCACCATCTTGACTTTTACAGGACCCTTCCTGGGCACAGGGTTGACATCCCCCTTCACAATCTGTGCCAAGTTAATGGTCTCGGAGTCCACCATGTCCTGGACGACATGCTTAAAAGCTCTACAGCCCTCAATGTTGTGTCCAGGTGCCCCAGAGTGAAACTCGCACTTGGCCTTCTCATCATAGTTTGGTGGCCTCTTCTGCCGTTCTAAGGGAATTAATATCCTTGGCCGTACTAAAGCAAGATCCATCAACCTTTGGAACAGAAGGGCGTAAGTCACGGGTGGTTCCTCAAATTGACGATCCTCTTTCTTCTTCTTCACCTGGCTTTCAGCTCTCGGTGTCTTCTGTTGAGGTGGCAGTTGTTGCTGTTGAGCAGGTGAATTGCTGACAGGAGTGGATACCGTGGTAGCATAAGGGTGATAACGATCTTTACTACGCTCTTTTTGGACAGGCATACCACCTGATTCGACCTTCTTAAGCTGACTATCGCCAGAGGATTTCTGTACCACAGATGACGGAGCATCCCCCTGAACTTTCTCCTTTGTCATCCAGCTTTCAATCCTATCCAACCTCTCAGCAATCGCCTTCTGCCCCCAGGCGAGCCCCTGCACGGCTTTGAACAACTCCCCTATCATTTCTTTCAACTCGAAGATATCAGCGTTGGGAGGATCCATTAGTCTGAGCTACTTGAACGGAAGAGCTATGTGCACCAATTAGTCAATGACACCTACAAAACAGCAAAAATGTTAGTGTGACTCACGCATGCAATGTCTATCCATACCAGGAAAATTCTGTCCTTTGATTCCGGTTTCATCGAGACAAATAAAATTTTATCAACAACATTCTGACATCTGGATGTCTCTCAACCTGAGTTTCAATTAATTAAAATAAAAAAAGGACCCTGAGTATGGACAGGCATGATTTGAATGCAGATGAATGCAAAATGATAAGATGCAAATGCATGAATGCAGGTCACTGTGCCACCAAGTCATCTGAAGACCCATCAAATCTCTGGATCAGTCACAGTCATCGGGACTAAATCACCATAAATCCGACTTGGGGAGTTCCGAAATAAACGGAACCGGAGATTACATTACTATCATAGGAACATCCACTGAACGGATGACAGCCAGATCCTCTGAACCGGTACTCTCAAATTCAACCCGGGGATCCGAAATAAACGGAACCCGCTGTTAAACCACGGACAGAACTCCGGCGTCCCAAAAAAAATGTCCATAAATCTCGGTCACCAACAGTACCCAGAGTCACCAACAAGTCACCAACAAGTCAGCTACAGTACCTGTAAAAATGATCATTCCCTCCCCACTCACGGGTGTCATCTAGGCCAGGGTAAGGTCGAGAGAAACGCAGCATAAATAACCTTTTGCAGAATATCATCCTGTGCACACCCGATGTATGCACCGATAATATCCCACCAGGGTCTGAACTGCTCGTGATATCAATGTTCCGCTAAGTGGCGCAATACCACCCGCTTCCCATGAATCACTCTATTCCTAAGGTCCCTAGATTTCACTCATAGCCTGGGTATTGGGCCTTTTACCTCAAGTAACTCCCACCCCAAACAGAGAAACACAACACAGCCAGCAAATGAATATGAATGAATGCAAACATTAACGCGAACAATAAATGCAAACAATAAATGCAAATATACACAAATGAATGCAATAAAATACAACAGCAAACAGCAACCAAAACCCTAACCTAGAGAGCGCTAGGAGAGACTCGCTCAGGGAAGATGGACCAGCGCAGGTCAACTTCTCTACAGTCCCCAGCAGAGTCGCCAGCTGTCGCATTACGCGAAAAACCGGCGGGAAAACAAGAACAACAGAGCCGCCACCGTGCGTTATTTATCCCAAAAGAGGGAAAGGAAACGCTCAGAGTAAACCTGGAAAAAGCATGGTCTCGCGACCAAAGAGAATGGGATCGGGAGTCGGTTATGCGAAGGGAAGGTATTAGCACCCCTACGCATCCGTCGTACTCGACGGGATCCACGCACAATAGGAAGGAAAATGGTTGCTAAAACACTGCTCAAATAAACATCTATACAGGCTGAAGGAGACACAAGAAAACAAACAATACTGACTCGGCAGGACATCGCATCCTGGGCCTACTTAGTCTATCAAGCATAGACATCAGAGTCAAAGTAGTTCGGACTGGGGAAACGACACATGCTCGCTAGGATGTCGCATCCTATGCATACGTATCTCCTTTGGACGAAGGAGAATCAGAGCATTCGTAGCTCGGCTAACACGCACACAAACACACACAGGCAACGGCAAACATGGAGCCTGAATGCCAATCACTGGACTTACATCAGCATCCGAACCAAAACACACGCAAGGAGGCAAACATGGAGCCTGAATGCCAATCACTGGACTTACATCAGCATCCGAACCAAACACACGCACACTGGAACCCGAATGCCACTCGATGGACTTACATCAGCTTCCAAGCACACAACAACACAAAACGAAGACACAGGCGGAAGAAAGGTCTCGATTGCAACTAGGGCAAGAGAAAGGGGAGGTCTCAATCGCAACGAGGGCGAGAGAAAAGAATTAGTGTTAGTTGTTAGTCAAACTCGACAAGACATCGCATCTCGTGCCTACGTATCTCATCTGAACATGAGAATCAGAGTTGCCGTAGTTCGGCTAAACTATTACTGTTGGTTTGTGTTTTTTTAAGTGGACAACGTCACTGCACAATCTACCTGATGCTCGACCTTTGGAGACTTACTCATCTGTAGTAGAAGGAGTTAACGTATCCTTAAGAGGGGATGATGTTTGTTTGTGTTTTAAGAAAACGCAAGCAAGAAAGGAAGTCCTATACGAAGGAACCGTGCTACCTTAATTGACATGCAAACGAGACTACACGGAGTCTAACAGACCTAGGGGATATGATCACACCACACAAACACATACAACATAAAGTAAACACACCAACAAGGGGGCTCAAACATGGGTTAGGTTTTAGTCGAGGGGTCACATCAACCTCAACAAACAAACCTCTGGAATGGGGTGAATGTTGCTCTTAACCTTGCCATTGAAGGGCTAAGGTGAAGCAGATGAAAGGAGATGAGGGGCGTGCCTCATTGCTCTTATCCCTGGCCAGGGAGAGCATTTGACAAGAATGTGTGGGTTCAGAAAGTGGGAACCCTTCTACACATTTGATACTGACTCAACTGTGCAATTGCACAAGATCTTGGGTTTTTATCTGTAATGCATCAACACAGTGGTGTGAGCAAAACAGAAGACACACTGAATAGCAGGGGATAGGTTGCTTATCCCTTGGTTCTTCCAATTGCCTCTTCACTTAGGAGGTCTTTGACTCTGTACAAGGACAAATTAAACATACACAAACATTGCCTCTTAAGGAGGACTTCAGACAGTTGCCTGGCCAAGTAACAGGCCAGGTCTTCCAGACTACATGAAGAAAAAGGAATTATACCTCAAGCAAGTTGCTAAATAGCAAAGCAAAGCAAGTTCAAAGAACTTAAGCAACTAATGGTACCTGAAATGGTCAAACAGATCAGTACACAGTTCAACAGTCAAAGCAAAAGGAATTGGGAAACAACAGTCAACACAGAGGGACCAATGTGCAAAGCATAAGACTCAAACCATATGAGTCAAGCCACCTACAAAACAAAGGTTAGCTCATGATAAACAATCAAGCTTAATCAAAAAGAAATGGTCTCATTGGTCATTTGTTGGTCAACCTGAAAACATGAACTCAAAGGTGAGTAACAAGACCACTAGGGGAAGCCTAGGGTCAAAAGGGAATGAAAAAGTCAAAACAGCAAAGGGCAAGCATCCAAAATCATGTTCAAACAATCAAGAAGCAAACCCAATTAGTTTCATGTTTATATCATGCATCATCATCATTTCATGAATAATTTAGGTCAAGGCATGGCATTTAGAAGCTCATAGGAGTCAACAGCAAGACTTGCATCAAAAGTCAACTCAAACATTTCAAAAAAATCACCAAATAAATCATGATCAATCCTAACACATATCATGGTAAGCATGTCAAATTTCATCTCATTTGGACAAGTGGAAGGCGGTCAATGAAAATCAGAAAGTCAAAGCAATTTTGAACATGCTCAATGAAGTCAACCAAACATGCATCAACTTAGAAAAATCATAAATCAGAAATGGTGTATGAGAAATGAATGGGACTAAAACCATGGCAAAGATGAGGATGTCTAGTTATCTCATGTAAAATTTCATGTCCACCTAATAAAGTATGAGAATTTCACAAATGAAATGGCAACATGCATCACATGAGGTCAACATTTTGGTCAAACAGGGGAGAAAATCTCAAACAATGAGGAAATGCCTCAAATAATTCCACAAAAAATCACATGCCAACTAGACATATAAGAGCTCAATCATGCAAAATATCAATTCATTTGGAGGTCAAGAAACATGGATACAAAAATCACGAAGTTAGACATCATTGGTGTGACACAAATTGTCACACCCTAATTCAAAAAAAACATAACTCACAAACCAGCAATGATAAATTCACAAACTCTACACCAAAATCACCATGAGTGTGTCTAGTTTAAGCACAAAAAGTTTGGGGGTCATTGGATAAAGTATCACCATTTCACAAATGTTTTGGCAAAAGGTACAAAATATGGACACATGAACAAAACCCTAATACCAATTAAAATTCGACCATGCAAAAAATCTGGAAAAAATATTACAAAATAATAGAGATCATGATGAAGACAATGCAAAAAATCCCATTCAAATTGGATTAAAAACAAAGGAGTTATGAATTTTACAAAATGATGTATCAAATTGAAATAAACATTAAAAAATAATATGAGTTAATAGATCACATGCCACTGGCGTCTCTATGAAACGGTGCGTTTCGTCTGGAGACCTTCGCTACGCGAACCGGAAGCTTCGCTAGGCGAGCACTCATCTTCTTCGCCCTCGCTAGGCGAACAGATCATTCGCTAGGCGAATGCGCGATTTCTTCACGAAGAAGACGACAGAACAGCAAACACAAAACACACTCACAAACAAATTTTCACGAAATCATGCAAACAATATACCAATCGAAACGTCTCACCATGTAGATCATTAAAACAGC
This sequence comes from Lathyrus oleraceus, assembly GCF_024323335.1. Classification (NCBI taxonomy): domain Eukaryota; kingdom Viridiplantae; phylum Streptophyta; class Magnoliopsida; order Fabales; family Fabaceae; genus Lathyrus; species Lathyrus oleraceus. Next base: position 442,099,741 of record NC_066582.1, on the reverse strand, counting down.
AAGCATTCATTCTAAATCGGGCTATCATGGATGAATCGTGTGAAAACATAAATGAACATCAAACTTTAAAACCAAATTACTCACTCATCACTCAACCATTTTGCACGATTCAAATTTCAGAATGACCAGCAAAGCAAACTCTATCATAAGCATAGCATAGTTTAAAGAAACAAGGAAGTCGAAATTTTACCAAGTTGGAAGAGCAGTGTCGATACAGTTGTTATTTGGCCATGTTAAAGTGAAACAGATGCTCCTTAAGCTCCCTAAGGTTGAATGATGAAGTTAGCTTTGCTCGAAACAGCTTGGAATGGCCTCAACCTTGGACTGCCATTGATGATGCTTGAAGAAAAACAGTCATGGAAATGGCCTTCCAGCTGGAGAATGACGGTGAAAACAAGCTCAAGATGGTGCATGGATGTTGTTTTAGGCAAGGCAATGTCAAGCTCTTTGAGTTTCTTTGACAGATTTTGAAAATGGCCAAAGATGAAGTTTTGAGAGAATGAGAGAACAAGAGTTTGTCTGCTGTAAAATGGTGGCTGCTAGGGTTTTCTTCAGCAGAAAAATGATGTTTAAATACTCTGTTTAAGGGTACAAATCACAGTCCATGAAAAGGTGGGATGGAGTTGGTGAAAAATGTACTTTTGGCCAATTTTCAAGCAAGTTAGGAATGGCTGTGTGTACTGCACGAAAATGACTTTGTAACATGACCAAAATATGATTTCTGAACATATTTGAATGGCCAAATTGATTAGAAATGGCTATCTCAAAAATTCACTTTTGTACCAACTTGAAATCAATTCATGCAAGTCCAAAAATGCCATTTTGATTGGTGAAGTTTTGGTGAATGGTGATGACATTTTTGGGAAGATGGCATCAAATGTGACTTGTAGCAAAAAACCCCACCCAATTTGGCCAAATGGTTTGGGAGATATGGCCTTTTGAAGTTCAAAAATGTTTGAAAATGAATTGATCATAACTTGCCAACCATACATGGGAATTGAGTGTTATTGGACTTTTTGGAAATGGGAGAACAAGATCTTCAACTTTCATGTTGGGCAAAAATTCATTTGAAGCTTGTATCATGATGTAAGTTTGAGGATCAAGACTTTCCATTTTTGGCAGGTTTCAATTACAGGTCCAGTTTCTATTTTTGGAAATTTCTGATCTGGCTTCAAATTCTTCCATGATGGTATTTGACATGATATATGGGGCCTATTTGGACATGAATAAGCTCTCTCAAACCAATTGCCATCATCAAATCACTGATTAAATGGACAGTTGACCAACAGTTGACTTTTAGGGTTTCTGACTGATTGTGCATTGACTGATGACTTCTGAACATCCAATCCTTGACCTAAACACTTCAAATGGATCCCCAAGTCATGTGAACATGTTGGACCAACCTTAAGGCCTTGTCTCCTTGGAAAACACATTTGCTTGCTTGACTGACTGATCTCCTGACCAGTTTGACCTAATTCTTCTGATGACTTGCACTTGGGGCAAAGGGACAATGCAATGCTATGCAATGGACGATATTATGTTATGACCTAATATGAGAATGTATGTACAATGATAGGTGCAAATTTGAGGTGCTACACCTGTATCAGGCAGTTATTGGTCCCAAGCGAGTTCACAGGTACCCGACAAAGGAAAACCGTCCACGACTAGCAATGGACCAGATACAGAAAGAACTGGCTGATATGCGTGAAAGGATGGATCAGTTCATGACATTGATGACTGGTATGGCAGAAGGCCAGGCGAAGCTGAAGGAATTGGTTGAGCAACCGAGGCCCGATCCAGAGGTGGAAATACCAAGTGCTGAAGGGAACCCTGGTAACCCTGGGAACCCTGGGAACGCTGATAACCCTGTGAACACTGGAAACGCGGGTAACACAAATGTTGATGGAAACCCGGGTAATGTTGGCAACACGGGAAATATTGGGAATGGTATTGGCGGAAGGTACAATGTGAATCAAGGGATTCGGATTAACGGGCGCCCCGTTACTGAAGATTGTCAGTATGATCAATTTTCTTTGCACGACGAGGCCCTCGAGACCACTCGCCGTATGGATGAGCTTGCTGAGAAGCTCAAATCTTTGGAGTCTCAAAATTCCTTAGGTTTTGATGTCACCAATCTTGGTCTGGTTTAGGGAGTAAGGATCCCTCACAAGTTCAAACCCCCTACTTTTGAGAAATACAACGGGGCTTCTTGCCCACGCACTCATCTCCAATCTTATCTGGGAAGGTTGGGAGCTCACACTGAAGATGAAAAGCTGTGGATGTACTATTTTGAAGACAGTTTAACTGGAGCTTCTCGTGAATGGTATTCTCATTTGTCTCGTACTACCATCAAGAGCTGTAAAGACTTGGCAGAGGCTTTTGTCAAGCAATATCAATACAACTTGGACATGGCTCCAAATCGGACCTTGTTGCAAGGAATGTCTCAGACCGCCAAGGAAACCTTTAGAGAATATGCTCAGCGTTGGAGACAAATTGTTGCATCCGTCCAACCCCCTATGTCTGAAAGGGAGATGGAGGACATGTTCATGAACACTCTTCAAGGCAATTATATCGAGAGATTGGCTGCTTGCCCGTCAATCAGCTTTGCAGAGATAGTGATTGCTGGAGAAAGGATCGAGAGTTTGTTGAAGATGGGCCGAATTCAAGACAACAGTGCTTCCAACTCATCAGTTCCCAAGAAACCGTTTGCTGGTAACGGTCAGCGAAGAAGAGAAGGTGAGACGAGCGTTGTATATGCCGGCAGAGGCAGGGGCAGAGGACGCCCTAATTATTATCAAGATCAAGTGGCCGCAGTCACTATTCCAACACCTGTTCCTCAACCGCAGTATCATCCGCAACAGCAACCCAGGTATAACAATCAACAACAAGGAGGTAATCCGGGTCAGCAGAGACCCTATCAACAACGTCCAAGGCAGGAGGACCGGGTCATTGAGCCAATGCCAATGCCTTATTCTGTATTACTTCCCAAGCTGATTGACATGAATCTGGTTACATTGAGAACTCTGGCCCCACCGGTCGATCCCAACAATCTGCCTAGAGGTTATGATGTCAACGCCAGATGTGCTTTTCACTCCAACGCACCTGGCCATACTACAGATAATTGCAAGGCTCTCCAGCTAAAGGTGCAAGATTTGAGAGACGCCAAAGCTATCAATTTTTCTCCGGTGCCTAATGTTATCCAAAACCCGATGCCAGCTCACGGCGGGCAGAGGATTAATGCTGTTGATAGTGGGGAAACTTTGAATTTGGTTTCTGATGTGACTAAAGTGAAGACTTCGCTCTCGGTGGTCAAAGACCGACTCTTGAAAGGACGGATTTTCCCGGGCTGTGGGGAAGAGTGCAAAAATTGTCAAGACGCCGAGAACAGATGTGATAGTTTGAGAAGGGGTATTCAGCAACTGATAGATGAAGGTTGTCTTCAGTTCGATCAGACTCGTCCAGTGAAGAATGATGTGTCGACAGTAACGTTTTATTTCACTCCTGAAGAAATATATGTTCCCGACAGACCCGCTCCGACAACAATATATTTCCCAGAAAGTCCAGCACCAATTTACTCTGACAACCCTCAACCGACTTTGATTGGTCCGGTCACCATCACGGTACCAGGACCTGTTCTGTATGAGAAAGACAGTGCTATCCCGTGGCACTATGGGGCTGATATCTACTTCCAGGGGCAGAAAGTTAACGAAGAAGACATTGACATTGGTAGCTCCGCTGTAGAAAATGTTAGAGGAATTGGTGGCTTCACTCGCAGTGGACGCCTATTTGCACCATCAACATTGCGCACGAATGCCGAAGCTGAGGCAGCTGCCAAGGCTAAAGGAAAATAGGTATCCACCGAAGAGGTTACTACCGAGGAAACTCCTCCTAAGACCGCATTCGAGAAGGAAGTGGATGAGTTTATGAGGATTATCAAGAAAAGTGACTACAAGGTAGTCGACCATCTAAATCAGACACCCTCAAAGATCTCCATTCTCTCACTATTGATGTGCTCTGAGGCACACAGAGCAGCCTTGTTGAAAGTACTGAATATGGCTTATGTTCCCCCAGAGATAACTGTTGACCAGCTGGAGTCGGTAGTTTCGAATGTACACACTAGCCATGCGCTAGGTTTCATCGATTATGACCTAACATCTGAGGGCAGGAATCACAACAAAGCCTTGCATATCACAATGGAATGCAAAGGGACGGTGCTTTCCCATGTTTTGGTTGATACAGGTTCTTCTCTGAATGTTCTCCCAAAGAAAGCCTTAACGAAGTTGGATTGCGATGACGCCACCCTGAGGCCGAGTAATTTAGTTGTAAGGGCTTTTGATGGCTCTAAACAAGCTGTTTGTGGCGAAGTTGAGTTGCCAGTTAAGATTAGACCGCAGGTATTCAAGAGTACCTTTTATGTGATGGATATCCAGCCTGCCTATAGCTGTCTGCTAGGTCGACCCTGGATTCATGCTGCCGGTGTTGTTACTTCTACTCTCCACCAGAAGCTCAAATATGGACTAGAAGGTTAGATCGTCACCGTCTGTGGTGAAGAGGATATTTTTGTTAGCCACCTGTCTACATTTAAGTATGTGGAGATGGATGGCGAGATGCATGAGATGCTGTGTCAGGGCTTCGAAGCCATAAACATCAGTGAGGTCGCGCCCGAAACTGTCTTTTCACCTGAGTCTGAGAAGGTCGGGACTTCTATCCCTTCATACAAGCAAGCTGTTGAAGTGGTTAAGGTTGGTAATGCCCAAGGCTGGGGCAAATTTGTGGAGCCAATCATAAAAGAAGACAAGTTTGGATTGGGGTATACTCCGGGGTCTCAGAAGAATAAAGCCGGTACTTTCTCCAGCGGGGGTTTGGTTTCTCCCCACATCGTCAATGCTGCAGATGAAGACAAGGCTGACAGCGACTGTGACTTAGATAGCCGGATTCGCCCGTGTGTCCCAGGAGAAAAGCTCGACAATTGGTCGTCTGAAAAAGTCGTCCAGTTTACTCTACTAAAGGAGTAATTTTTATTGTTTTCCTTTTATCACATGCATAACAAAGTCTTACACTTTGACCGAGGTGTAATGACTCATCTGTAGGGCCATCCATTTAGTTACATTTCACAATTATTTTCATCATCAATAAAGGACAGCTTTTGCAAACAATTTTGTGTTCTCTTTCTTTCAATTATTTTTACTTTTACAAAAACGGCAATGTTTCTTTTTCGTTTTTCTTTCCAAAAAACACCTCGTAAAACTGATCACCCGGATCTCACTGCTAACGACACTGCTATGGCCAAGTATGACTTCGACAATCCTATCTATCAAGTTGAAGAAGGGGTTGAGGAAGATTGTGAATTGCCTGAGGAGTTAGCCAGGTTGTTGAAACAGGAGGACCGAGCTATCACACCTTATCAGGAGGTGGTTGAGACCATCAACATTGGTACCGAAGACGACAAGAAAGAGATCAAGATCGGGGCCAGTCTACAGGCCGAGAGGAAAAGACCGTTGATCATGTACTTGACTGTGTTAGAAAGGTCAATGGGTTGTGTGCTCGGCCAGCATGACGAGTCAGGTCGAAAAGAGCATGCAATATACTACCTTAGCAAAAAGTTTACCGACTATGAACAAAGATACTCACTGCTCGAGAAAACTTGCCGCGCTTTGGCATGGGCTGCTCGCCGACTAAGACAGTATATGTTGACTCACACGACTCTATTGATATCAAAGATGAATCAAGTCAAGTATATTTTTGAAAAGCCAGCAGGGTTGCTAGGTGGCAAATGATGCTGACAGAGTATGACATCCAATACACTTCACAAAAAGCCATCAAAGGAAGTGTCTTGTCAGACTATCTTGCCGCGCAACCGATTGATGATTACCAACCTATGAGGTTCGACTTTCCTGATGAGGACATCATGTTTCTCAAATCGAAAGATTGCGAGGAACCACTCCCGGAGGAGGGGCCTGACCTTGAATCCAAATGGATTATGATGTTTGATGGGGCGGTCAATGTCAATGGTCGCGGAGTTGGTGCAGTGTTGATCACACCGGAGGGGGTTCATATGCCATTTTGTGCCAGAATAACTTTTCCCTGCACCAACAATGAAGCCGGACGAAGCAGAATGGGTTCGTTCTCGATACAATCAGCTAAGCCTAGTTGAGGAAAAGAGACTAGCAGCTATATGCCATGGCCATCTATATCAGAGACGGACGAAGAGAGCGTTTGATCAGAAAGTGCGCCATCGGGAGTATCGAGTCCGTGAATTGGTACTCAAAAGAATTCTTCCTCCCAACACAGATCACAGGGGCAAATGGACACCGAACAACGAGGGTCCATACGTGGCTAAAAGAGTTTTCTCTGGCGGAGCTCTGATGCTAACAACCATGGATGGTGAAGACTTCCCGTCCCCTGTCAACTCAGACACAGTTAAAAAATACTTCGCATAAAATAGACCCGCTGGACAGTAAAAAGAATAGTCCAGGCAAAAAAGGGGCATCCCGACGAATAAAAAAAAAGAATGAAGAGGTTCGGGCAAAAATTAGGGATATAAAAAAAAATGTACACCCGATGAGTCGAAAACCCGAAAGGGCGGCTCAGGCAAAAAAGGGTATCCTGGTGGATTGAAAACCCAAAAGGGCGGTCCACACAAAAGTTAGGGAATAAGCGAATAACTGCGATCTGAGTTCATCCGTGTTATATCACCGTTTCATTTAATCCGGCAATCTTTGAAGGTAAAAGATCGACTAATCATCCACTTCATAAAGCAAGATGAGCAGAGCGTCTTAAGGACATACGAGCCATAGCAGAGTCGAAACTCGGTGGAACCCCGTTTCCACATTGCCATTAGGATAGTTTCTCTTGTTCAATTTATAGCGATCGCCTCTTTCCAGGGATCAGCTTCCTGACGTACTCGCCTATTCCTGGCACAAATTTTTCAACCAACAAAAGTCGAATAATTCAGTTAAAAAGCCTCTTTACTTTTCATTTATCAGTTTGTTTGCAAAAGATGTCTGAATTCTTGAGGAAACATATTGCATTTGAATGTAATGGTGGCTTTTGCAGATGACTTGCGCAGGAAAACAGTCAAAATTGCTTTGAATGTGCTTAATCCCGGACGGTGAATTCAAACCGAGTAATTCCCCGGGGCATACGTGTATTTTTTGGTTACAGGTCACAGGAACCGGATGCCAAGTCATGAATCCTCACCCCTAAGCGGTTGACAAAGCCTCTCCTCTGCAGAGCAGGTTCCCCAGTAGAGTTGACAGTATCCAGACTGTATATCCCCAGTAGAGTTGACAGTATCCAGACTGTATCTCCCCAGCGGAGTCGACAGTGCCAGACTGTATCTTCCCAGCAACAGCGGAGTAGTCGCATACCCAACAGACAAGAGGGTGGTGTTCCCAGTGTTCATCTCGTCCCCAGCAGATTAATTTTTTAACAGATTTTTTTTAATCCCCAGCCTGAGGACGATTAGCAAGTTCATATCCCCAACAAAGGTCGATTCCTACGACATTTCCCCAGGAAGTGCTTTCCTCGCAGACTCTCCTCGCAGAGCCTCACCAAGCAAAGTTTCCATAGTTGATACTTCCCCAGCAAGGTCAACTTTTCAAAAAAGGCCGATTTATTTTCGGTGGCTCCCCGGTCCCGGCAGACGAATCGTTCCCCATAGAGCATTCAAGGATTGATACAGCGATCCGCTCCCTGCCAGAGTTGCTTCCCCAAGCAGATTTCTTTTTCTTTTGCACCATGCATAACATTTGCATTTGCATTTGCATGCATATCAAACATACACATAAGCTGATAAACAGGTTCTTTAAAGCAGACTGAAAAATTACTTTACAACCAAAGTCATGAGATTCGGCCAGAGGATCAAGTGTGTGTGTGACCCAGCATGAGGGTCATTTCGAAGATTCAGCCTGAGAATCGTTTTCCAGAGATCCAACCTGAGGGTCATTTCGAAGATTCAGCCAGAGAGTCGACTACGAGCGTTATTTCCCCAGCAAGCCAGCTGGAAGAATAGATTGACAGCTCAACAGAAAATCAACCTACAAGAGGATCCAGCCCGCGAATCGCATTAAGAAAACAAAGTCTAATCGAAGAGTGTTATAACATGTTCTAGCCTGAAGAATATGTACGAAGCCTAAAAGTGGGATATTCTCGAAGCTGCATATCTAACATGAAGACTGTAGATTTCGAAAGAGGGTCAACCAGCGCATGCCCCAGATGCGAGATCCTGATGATGGGAATTTATCATCAAAACAATCCAGATCTAGCCAGAAGATAAAAGTCAGGTCTAGCCCGAAGACCGAAAAATAGATAGATTCAACCAGAGAATCAAAGAAAATAGATCTAGCCAGAAGATCGAAGTAGATTCAGCCAGAGAATCAAAGAAAATAGATTCAGCCCGAGAATCGAAACAATTCAGATCTAGCCAGAAGATCGAAGTAGATCTAGCCAGAAGATCGAAGTCAGGTCTAGCCCGAAGACCGGAAATAGATTCAGCCAGAGAATCGAAACAATTCAGATCTAGCCAGAAGATCGAAGTAGAATCAGCCATAGAATCAAAGAAAATAGATTCAGCCAGAGAATCGAAACAATTCAGATCTAGCCAGAAGATCGAAGAAGATCTAGCCAGAAGATTGAAACCGTATCCAGCCCGAGGATCAAAATTAACATCCAACTAGAGGACTAAATTGAGTATAGATTCAACCAGAGGATCGAAACTCCAAATTAAGTCAGAAGACTGATTCAGATTCAGCCAGAGGATCGGAAGAGAAATAAATAGCGCGGTGTATTTCAGCATTTTTGTAGTGTTCTCGGAGCGCAAATTTTCGGTCTGTCTTTGGTATTCAATCACAGCTCACCCTGTTTGTCTGATAATCTGTTCGCTTTCATCCTACTAGGGTTAGTTGATGACTAAATAGGGGCAGCCGTAACACCCCAAAATTTGCCCTCCTTATTCACGCATTCATTATTAGGTCATTTAACATTAAATACATTGCATTTCATCATGTCAATCGGGATTAGCTCCAAGAAGCTTGAACATCATCCAGGACACTTTGTGGGTTCTATTTAGATGATCAGTCAACATAAGGGAAAGACTTGAGTTACTTCCAACAGGGGTCTATTCGTCAGTCAAAACGTTAATCTTAAAGGAGCAAAGGTTTGTTCATGAGCTGTCATGCTCGCTAGGCGAAGCCCACGTGTTATGCAAACAAAAAAAAAACAAAAAAACAAAAAAAAAACGGAAAAAAAAACGAAACGATTTTTTTTTAATTAAATAAATCAATAAATAAATAAAAAATATAATGAAAAAATCTCAGACTTGGACCTCTCTCAAAAGCCCACTAAGCTATCAGTATTAGTCTATAAATACCAAGGCTTCATTTGAGAAAAAGGAGGAAGAACAGACAGAAAAAGGAAGGGAAGCAAAACACTCTGAGGTTTCCTTGGAACAAAACCCTGACCTAACCTGGGAAAAAGATAGAGAGAGAAGAGCTAACAGAGTTTAGAGCAACCTCCAGACCCTGAAGGAAACTCATTTTCACAGAATCACCTTTACCTCATATCTACCCTAAGATTGTTCTGCAAATTCACGGGTGCAACTCAATTTCAATCGATCTCTCTAATCAGGTTTGCCCTATTCCCGTTACTTTACGCCTTCAATTTGAAATTTCTAAATGTATGAGGCATTATGAATGAATTTGGGTTTAGATGTGCATGAATGTGTAAAATAATGCCTTGAATGTGTTTGACAAGAGGTTTAGGCCTCCTACACTTGGTTGCTTTTTGTGAATTTTAATGGCATGATTCATGTTAACCCTCGATTACCCTATCTTGTTTCTCTAACCTGTTTGTTGAGTTTTGTTTTGTGAGGGCTCATATGACTCTTGCAGAGATGGCTTGCCTGGTGTTCCACTTTATTTGTGGGATACCACCTGGAGGTTTATTCCGATTACCTGTACTGACTCGCTTTCTTTGATGGTGCTAGCTTGAGAGATCTCTGGGTTTCTTATCTCTTTATTTACCGTTACTTCGGATCTTTATCCGTGTGATACTTTTACATTTTCCCGTATTTTTACCGCTTTCTTAGCTGGAAGACCTCGATAGGAGACAATGTTTTGTGTGTTTACTTTATGCAGGTTCCTTCGTCTAGGATTTCCCTTTTTGCATGAGCATCCCTAACCCTACCAACTCATTAATTTTTCTTCTCCTAAGAACACGTTAACTCCTTCTACTACAGGCGAGTAAGTCTCCAAAGGTCGAGCATCCGGTAGATTGCGTAGTAACATCGTTCGTCCAAAATCCAATCCATAACCCCGTAGTTAGCCGAACTACGGCTTGCTCTGATTCTCATTCCAGATGAGATACGTAGGCATAAGACGCGATGTCTTAGCGAGCACAATTACCCTTAACCCCTAGGTAGCCGAGCTACGAAGACTCTGATTCTCATATTCAGATGAGATACGTATGCAGTGGATGCAACATCCGTGCGAGTCATTTTCTTTTGACCCCCTTTTTTTAGTAAGTAACACATTAGATAAACCCACACCCTTTAGACAAGAACTACAAATGTGGATCCCGTAGAGTACTACGGATGCGTAAGGGTGCTAATACCTTCCCTTCGCATAATCGACTCCCGAACCCAAGATTTGGTTGCGAGACCCTGTCTTGTCCTTTCCTTTTTCTAGGTTTACTTCGAGCGTTTCCTTTCCCTCCTTTGGGATAAATAACGCACGGTGGCGACTCTCCTGTCTTTCTTCGCCGGTTGTTTTTTTTCGCATTCCATTTTTCAGGTTGCGACAGGAAACATATCAATTTTATTATTAATATATAAGAAAAAAATTATTTCTATTATTAATATTCTAAAAAATAATCATTTTTATTATTAATATTTAAAAAGAACAATATTAGAAAACTATTATTATTATAAAAGATTATTATTATTAACATTTTATTTTAAATATTTTTATAAAAATATTATTATTATTATTATTAAAAAAATCAATTATATTAATTAAATATAGAATTAATTAAAAAACTATTTAATAATAATTCGAAACTATTTAATAAAGTTTTTAAAATAAAATAAAAAATAAAAAAAATTACTTCCTTCACTAGCTCGGCCAATGAATGGTCGAGCCTACACAACGCGGAATGGGCTTCACACGCTCGCCCAATGAATGGACGAGCCCAATAAGAAAAAGGGGGCAGATTGGGAATTTGTTTCCAGAGTGGGGTATAATGGGATATTATTTTCAGGTGTGGGGCAGTTAGGGAAAAAAGTCTGCAGCTGAGGAAGATCCCATTGGGCTTGGATCAATTCTCTCTTTCATCCCATGATTAGCAAAACCAGTAACATATCATTAAAGCAAAGTTCATCAACCAGATAATTATTTCCTCTCACTCAAAAGCCACGCCGAAATACTACTAGAGAAAATCTCCCTCGAATCCGCGGAACCATCAACGAGCTGGACACTGTGTTGAATAGATGATCGGAAACTTCATCGTCTAGCATGCTTTGTAAGGTAGTAGACTCAACAACAAGAGATATACTACCCAAGGTAAGAGATTCAATCGCTTCCTTCCTCAAATCGACAGTAACCATGCGAATGACCTCCTTGTTTTCATCTTGAATCTTGTTAGGTCTAAAATTCACATCAATATTGGTAGTATCGACATGAAAGGTGGAGATAATTGAGATCTATTAACTGATAATTTTGGATTGAGATTTTTTATTTTGGATTGCGGGTTCAGTTCTACTCAACTTCGGTTACAAGAGTAAAGTGCAAAAGAATACTCACCGGATTGAAATCGCGATGCAGTGGCTCTCCGATGACCTCAAAGGTAAAGCTCCAATCTCCTTTTTCCTCGATTCTCCACTGTTTGCGGGTTCTTTCCTCAATCTTCTTCTTCCCTACGTTCTTCAGAGTTTGTTGTGTACACGTGCGTGAGATTGTTGTTTGGAGGAGATGGAGAATGTTAGGGGTGAATGAGGATGAATGTGTTGATGATGCTTCTCTAATTCAAAATGATGAAGATGGTTGTTCTGCGAGGGTGAGTGATGAAGAGTGATTGTAGAGCTTTGTGAATGTGGAAACTGATTCCAAACTGGAAAATAGTTCAGTTTAGAATGGTGGAAACGATTGGAGTGTTTTCAGCCAGTGCAATGATTGGAGTTGATTGATATTTAATGGTGGTTTAGCATTGGGATTAGGGATTTCAGTTAAAGTTTGTTATATGATCCCCCATGAGTCCCAATGTACAATCTAGCTGGCAATGTTAGTTTTTTTTGAATGGTTGTTAGTTATGAATGCTAGGTTCAATTCTGTGATGTTCTGGTGTAATGAGTTTCACTGAATGGTTTTTTTGTGTGGAGTTTTGTGAGTATTTGCAATTAGGTTCAATAGGTTAAGCTTTGGCTTAGTTTGTGGTGGAGGTTTAGCTAAGTTGTTTTGCGTTGTGATGCTTGGCTGTGAATATCAGATGGTAGTGAATGCAGGTCTTGATCATGTGTTATATGTGCAGAATTGTGAATATATGATGGTTCTGACTTGATAGGGAGAACCACTTCACCACTTCACCATGGACAACACTCTTCGCACCATCGTAAGCACGCACCACAATGTCACTAGGCTTCAGTTCAATGCTCTTGCAGTCAAGTTTATCGAGCACAACTTTCGGCAGCACGTTCAAAGAAGAGCCATTATCGATCAACACATGAGACAAAGTGATCCCTTTACACTCAATGGAGATATGCAGGGCTTTATTGTGATTCTTTCCTGCTGGTGTCAGGTCAGCATCAGAAAAGCCTAGGCCATTGTCGATAGCCAAGTGAGCAACATAATTTTCAAACTGATCGACAGATGTCTCCTGAGGTACATGAGCAGTCTTCAAGAATTTTATCAAGGCATGGGCATGAGATTCAGAAGATAACAACAGGGATAACATCGAGATCTTAGACGGGGTGTGCCCCAACTGTTCTACCACATCAAAATCACTCTTGCGGATAATTTTCAGCACTTCTTCCATTTCTCGTTTGGCAACATCTTCAGTAGTAACTTCGACCGATGTCTCTGACTGAGGAGGGTTGACTTCTGGTTCCTTTCCTCGAGTTTCGGGAACTGGAGGTGAGATCTCTGGAGAAAAGATCCTTCCGCTTCGAGTAACTTTACTAGTCCCAACAATGTCATTAGGATTAGCAGAATTATCAACTTGCTTTACGCCATGGATGTAAACATCGCCTCCATAATTCCACGGAATGGCTTTTCTTGAGGAATATGGTATTGGGCCAGGTGCAGTAATGATTAGGGGAGCTACCTTGGGCTCAACAGTAATCTTCACAGGTACTCTGGGAGCAGTAATCTTCACTGGAACTTTGGACCTAGCAATCACAGATATTTCTTCGACAGTGTTTTCCACCTTAGGAATCCTTTCAAAGAGAATTGTACGATCATCTATCAGCCGTTGAATACCATTCCTCAATTTCAGGCAATCATTGGGTCGGAGTATACAGAGATCGCAATTTTCCGCACAACCTGGAAATAAACCAGCTTGCAACAACTTCTTCTTGATGGCCAGAAGAGGAGATGCTAAGTCAGCTACATTAGAAATATGAGAGTAGTCATCCACAGCATTAACAGTCTTGTCATGATTAGGCATAGGTGCAGTGATGACATTAGGAGTCTCCGGAGGCTCAAATTCAATCTCCCCAGCATCGATCATATCCTGGATTTTATTCTTCAACGACCAACAATCGTTTGTATCATGCCCGGGGCTATCGGAGTGATACGCGCACCTGGCATTGGGATTATAACGAGGGGAAATGGTGTTGGGATTCGTAGGAGGATCTTTGAGGGTAATCAAATTTGCTTTTAGCATACCCTGCAGTGCCTGTGCTAAAGTCATATTGATCTTGGTAAACTGCCTTCTCGGCCTGTCTTGTCTGTGCTGGAAGTTTTGAGATGGCGGCGCTGCAATCGTAACTGCTCCAATGGTATGGTCACGATTCTTCTTACTACGACCCCTTTGACTGTACACAGCATTTGATTCGTTCCTCCCCTGATAGGACCTTTTGGTGCTTGCAGAGGTAGTCGCCTGTATCTTTCCACTTCGAATGCCGCTCTCCACCCGTTCACCTGTCAATATAAGTTCAGTGAAACCCGATGAAGAACTTCCCAGTAGATGGCTGTAGAATGGGCCAGTCAGTGTACCCATGAACATGTCTACTAACTCCCGATGAGTCATAGGGGGTTTGACTCTGCCAGCCAAATCTCTCCATTTTTGAGCATACTCTTTGAAGCTTTCTTTAGATCCCATAGTCATATTCTGCAACTGCAGCCGAGTAGGCGCTAGTTCAGAATTATACTGGTACTGTTTATAGAAAGCTGTTGCTAAATCAGTCCAGGTGCGGATATTAGAGCTCTCGAGCTGATAGTACCACTCTAACTGTGTGCCAGACAGACTGTCTTGGAAGAAATGGATCCAAAGCTTCCTATCAGTGGTATACAGCTGAATCTTTCTCACATAAGCTCTCAGATGCATCTGAGGACAAGATGCACCGTCATACTTAGTGAAAGTGGGGATCTTGAATTTGCGAGGAATGACCACATCAGAGACTAGACCCAAGCTTTCGAAATCCAGACCGGGCGCCTTCTGACCCTCCATAGCTAGCATATGTTCTTCTAGCAACTTGTACTTGCCATCTTTTGGAGAGTACTGTTCATTCTCGTAATCTTCATCGTCGTCCTCAGGGTTGAAGAGATCAACATTCTCCTCTTCTGAATCATTCTCTGTTTCCTCTTCTTGATCTTTCGGAAGCCTAATCTTGACTCCTGCAGCCTGTCGTTTGAGCCTTCTTCCCGGGTTAATGTAACTCACAGGTTTCGAGTCTTTCTTCTGCTCGAGCAAGAGAGCCTTCAGTTCTTCCTGCCCCTTGGATAAGCTTAGCATCATCTCCTGGAATTGAGCATTCTGAGCCTAGAGATCTTTGACAGTTTGTTCGAGAGCCATTTTTCTGTTTAAGAGGAGGACCGTGAGAATATGGTCTTTTGGAATACCTGTTATGCAATGTTATGTCATGCAATGCGATGTATGAAATGTTTTCAAGGACTTTTGGAATTTAACTTTGCGTAAACTACCAAAAAGAGAGGAACTTTTATTACTAATTTCTTGATCAATGTTCATTACAAAAAATAATAATAAAATACAATGAAAGCTTAAGTCTCCCAGGGGCGGCTTCTTTTTGGGCGAAGATACGCATTGAGTCTTCGTTCCTCATTAAGCTGGCTGGTGAGCTCTAGTACTTTCTTCTTTTCTGCATTGAACTGAGCTTCGAAAGTATCCCTTTCTTCTCTCAACTGAATCCAGGATCTCTTTAATACTTCAACATCGGTAGGCATATCTGGATAAGGAATGACCTGAGAAGTACCTCCTTCAAATTCCGGTTCAACAATCAATGGCCCGACTGCAAGATATGGCATGACAAGTTCACGAGCTCTTGCGCGTACCCATCTGAGATAAGGCTCCATAGGAATAGAATTTTTCTGTCCTAAAGTGCTTCTTTTCACCATGCCCCAAGCTCGTACAAACCTTTGACGGAGACCTTGAGAGTCATTGTCATAGTCAAACACTGTACCTTGAATAATCATTTCATGTGGACCATCTCTTCGAGCATACCCAAACTGACGTAAGGCTAAGGCAGGATTATAAGTAATACCTCCTCTTATCCCCATGAGTGGTACATTAGGGAATTCTCCACAACGGTCGATGAGGATAGCATTTTCTCTGAGATTAGAACACCAACGTATGTCTGAATGGGAGAGTGCCATTATCCTTTGAGACCATTTCAGATTTTGATCATTCTTCAAGACTGATTGAGGAAGGTGCGAAATAAATCACCTAGACAATAAAGGTATGCAGCACATGAGAGTCCCTTGCCTTTTCATAGTACGAGTGTGAAGGGAATGCAGAATGTCTCCAAGCAAGGTAGGCACAGGGTTATGAGTGAGGAATATCTTAATAGCATTCATGTCTATGAATTGGTCTGGATTAGGGAATAACACCAAACCATAGATTAGTAATGCTAGAACATCTTCGAAAGCATGGACATTCATAACTTTTAAGAATTCTCGGGCCTTATTTATCAGAAATTTGGCAAGTAAACCCTTAACTCCACTTCTTGTTACCCAATTAATTTCAATGTCGGATTTTGTCACGTGTAAAGCTACGGCAACTTCTTCAGACTTCGGAATCTTTTCTAAACCACTGAAAGGTGTTTGATCAAGAATAGGTATCCCAAGCAACTTGGAAAATTCTTCTAATGTGGGTACCAACTGATAATCTGGGAATGTGAAGCAATGATGTTTAGGATCGAAGAACTCGAATAGAACTCTCATCATATCTTCCTTGAAACCGGTGGTAACCAAATTGAGGAGAGAACCATGTTTCTTGATGAACTGAGCATGATCAGGAAGTTCTGACACTAAATCCCTGAGTTGAGGAGAGATTGCTACAAGATTAATCCGGATAGTCTTTCTGGAAGCCATAACCTGTTTAACAGAGCAAAGCCAAATCCCTAAGTCCTTGAAATGGTTAGTGTAATACCATGATGTCATGATGTTATGATGTTATGATGTTATGTTGTTATGATGCACAAGCAAATCACACAACAATCATTCCTAGGTTTTAAGGCTTGCATGAGTTCCATAGGTAAGTACCCTCCCCACTGAAGTTTGGTTGGTTCAACCTGTCCTAGAATAGTAACCGGGTTCTAGAAGGATCTCCAATGATTGACCTTTCTTTAAGTCCACTTCAGTGCAACACCAGGTGGTTGACCGAAGCTTCCCTAAAGTCCAATCTCAAAGAGCGTAGTATCGAGTATCAACCAACCCCAGTCGGAACCGAAGTCAGTTATCTCACTACTTTCTAATGGCTAGGATGAGTCAATTAGGGTTCTAAAGGTCTGGTTAATGCTTTAATGACACCACGCGAATGCCAAATTTTTCCTCAAGTAAACATGAGGAACATCAGGACATCCAAAGTGTCACATTAACCGTAGCTATCATTTTAACCATTCCAGTATATGCCGGATAGTCGCGATGATCTATTGCTGCTTGCCTAAGGTACACTAGATCCGGGTGTAGGATCTTTCGCTCGAAAATACCCTTAAAAGAAGGAACAATTTGGCAACATAAATGATTTTTTTTTTAAGGTGACCTCTAATTCTATTCCCCAGCAGAGTCGCCAGTTCTGTCATACGGTGAACTGACTTTATGTGTTTTGCTTTGGAAAGCAAATGTCGCGGTTAGCAAGAGTCGCCACCGACTTTTCTTTTATCCAATAAGGAAAGGTGGAAAAGAACAGGAAAGACCTTAATTTAGATTTTGGATTCGGGAGGTACATTATACAAAGGGAAGGTGTTAGCACCCTTTGTATCCATGGTTATCCATGGGCTCTTAATTGCTTAATCATTTATGTTTTCCTTGTTTGAAAAAGTGTTTGAGAAAATGTTTAGAAAATGTTTTGAAAAGGAGAATTGAACTTTGTAATGATTCTTGAATGAATGTATACAAAGTGGTTATCTCGTTTAGTTTTGAAAGTCGTTTAGAAAAATATAACTTGGCAATGATCCTAGTATGAATGTATGCCAAGTGGTGATTTTCTAAGATGTTTTGAAAGGTGTGAGGTGTGAAAAGTATTTTAGGTTATGAATAAGCAATTAAGAGTTATACCTATCCAAGGTCTTTACGGACGTTTCCTATCCTTATGAGGGTAAAAATGTCCTTACTATTGAGAAGTAAGTAGTTTCATCCTTTGGATGTGAAAGGGTCATCGTAGGGTCACCGATTGGTCATTGAAAGCAACAGTTGTGAGGATACCTTAGCATTCGAAGGGACGATCATCATTTAACCGTAGGCTACACCGAAGGGTCATCGAGGGACAAAGGCAATATTCGAGGGACTATGATGATTTAACCGAAGGGTCTTTGCTAAGTGCATCCCCACGTTCGCGGGACATGACCATAATACCGTAATATTGTAGGGTAACAAAAGAGAGGTCCAAGATCACTTATTAAAAGGCAAAGTTTTACAATTAATTATATAACCGTAATCAATTAGGTAATTAGGTCCACATTAACATCGATGAAATCAATACATTAAAATCAACTAGAGAATTTAGGATGAATCTCCACATTAAAATTAAGTAATTCAGGATCCATCTCCATAAGGATATCCCACACATAAAGTGGAATACCTAGCCGACCATTTCCTCGGGAATATGTAAACCTTTACACAATTCAGCACACGGGTTAGAGCATCGAGGCAAAGTACAATTGAAAATTGCACCACAAAATAAACACCACAGTCATAAAGTCAGGCCAAATAATGCAGAATTATAATAAATCTTGATTAGACAAACATAAGGCAGAACAGAAAAGAAACAAAACAGCCACTGTCTCGTTCGCTCCTGCTTCGCCTAGCGAAGGCTTAGCGAGTGCTCGCTACAAGCTCGCTTAGCGATGTGCTAGCGAGCGGCTGCTGGTTTTGAATTTGATAGCAGCATGATCTCCGGAACCCTGAACTTTGTGGCATTGAATTACAGGAATAGCATGGACAAACATTCAGGATATTCAAGCATATTTAAATTCGCATGTGAAATCAAATTACATATCCGAAAATTTAATCATGATGCCTTATGTATGTAGAGATTATCGATTAAAAGCATAAAACATTAGTGATACGCAAACCTGTTTGCAATCGAGCTGCGATGTTGAAGGGACTGACCACTCTTGGTATCGGATGGAATTGGGCGGCGGTAGCTTCGGAGCGGATGAGCGGCCTTTAGGGTTTCTATGCCAGGGTTTCCGTCCGTCTTCGTCTGTCTTCGTCTCTCCATTTTCGTGACTGAAGTGTCGGTATTCATAGTGATTGTGATGACCTAATGGGCTCAGAATGAAGCCCGAAAATTCTGATACATCGCAAGCTTCGCTAGGCGAAGGAGTTGCTCGCCTAGCGAGCAAGCTAGTTTGGGCCTTTTTCTGGATTGGGTGCTTCGCTAGGCGAGTGGCATGACGAAGGGTTCGCTAGGCGAAGGAATTGCTCGCCTAGCGAGCAGGCCAGTTTGGGCCATTTTCTGGATTGGGCCACTCGTGAGCTGGGCCTTTGTTCTTTTAAGGTCGGTGCCTTGCAGAATAAATTGGAGTGCTTCGAGAAATGTTTTGCAAGATCAATGGGCAAATTTTGGGGTATGACAAATAGCATATTCTTTCTTTCCGAATTCGTCTTGCTGACCGAGTACACAACCCATTGAGTCTTCAAGAACAGTCAAATACATGATCAGAGGTCTTCCTTATACAGGCGGAGACAAGATCGAAGGTTCAGACAGATATTCTTTGATACTGTCGAAATCTTTCTGGAAATCCTCGGTCCAATCATGAGATTGATCTTTCTGGAGGAGCTTGAATATCGGCGCACATGTGGCAGTCATGTGGGATATAAATCTGGAAATATAGTTCAAGCGGCCAAGAAAACCTCGGACTTGCTTTTCAGTTTTGGGCGCAGGCATCTCTTGTATTGCTTTGACCTTTGCAGGATCAACCTCAATACCTCTCTCGCTGACAACAAAACCCAATAACTTGCCGGAACGGACTCCAAATGTACATTTGTTCGGATTCAGACGAAGCTTGTACTTCCTCAGACGCTGAAAAAGCTTCAACAAATGCTCAACATGTTCAACTTCCATTCGTGACTTAATCATGTCGTCAACATAGACCTCTATCTCCTTGTGCATCATATCATGAAACAAGGTAGTCATAGCTCGTTGATACGTGGCTCCGGCGTTCTTCAAACCGAAGGGCGTCACTCGATAACAGAATGTTCCCCAAGGTGTGATGAATGTTGTCTTCTCCATATCCTCGGGTGCCATCTTGATTTGATTATATCCGGAAAATCCGTCCATAAATGAAAAGACTTTGAATTTAGCTGTATTGTCTACCAACATGTCAATGTATGGTAGAGGAAAATCATCTTTCGGACTAGCTTTATTCAAATCTCTGTAATCAACACACATACGGATTTTTCCGTCTTTCTTAGGCACAGGCACAATATTGGCCACCCATTGAGGATATGTGGAAGTCACCAGAAACCCCGCATCAATTTGCTTCTGAACCTCCTCTTTGATCTTCACTGCCATATCTGGATGAGTTCTTCTGAGCTTCTGCTTCACAGGCACGCACTCAGGCATCAGAGGCAGGAAATGTTGCACAATATCTGTATCTAGACCTGGCATGTCTTCATACGACCAAGCAAAGATATCGGAATATTCTCGTAGCAAACTGATCAACCCCTTCTTGACAGGCTCTTCAAGGAGTGCCACAATCTTCACCAATCGAACACAATCTTCAGACCCCAAGTTGACTGTTTCCAGATTCTCAAGATGCGGCTGAATGACCTTCTCTTCGTGCTCAAGAAGACGGGTAATCTTATCAGGAATCCCTTCAACATCATCTTCCTCTACTTCGAATACAGGGAATTCAAAATTGGGAGATGGCATTGGATCATTATGTTCAATGGGTTTAAGAATCAACCTGCATAATGATTAGGGATAATGAAAAACTTTAGAATTTAAACAAGCAAATCATTATGCAGATGCAAAAAATTGCTTTTATTCTTGTTTTTAGGGTTTTTTGTGATCACCGATTTCATGCAAAAGCAAAAAGTGAAAACAAATGGAGAACAAATGTTTAACATGAATTTATTGAATGAAATATCATTGTATATATGATGCCAACAATGTCATCACTTCTCCTTTTGGCATGGGAGAAGGGTTTTAAACAAAGTGAACATATTACGCTGACTTATGAATGACTGTAGGAACATCTACAGCGACCCAATTATGGCAAATCCCGCCAGGGATGACAAAATTGCCAGAATCCTCTGCATCCTCTTCCAAGATAGCAGCATCTTCTTCAGCTTGATCGGCGTGGATGAAACCT
This sequence comes from Lathyrus oleraceus, assembly GCF_024323335.1. NCBI lineage: Eukaryota > Viridiplantae > Streptophyta > Magnoliopsida > Fabales > Fabaceae > Lathyrus > Lathyrus oleraceus. The sequence continues at coordinate 442,078,752 of NC_066582.1, read as the reverse complement.
CCACTCTTGAATAGCCCTTTGTCGTTGAAGACCCCAGAAGAATAGCCAATGCCAGCCCGAGACTTATTATCTTCAAGCTCGATCATCTTTCTTAAACCAGCAACTGCACCACATTCAATGGCCAGTTTTGCATCACGATAGGAAGCAAATGAAGGAGACTTCTTCTCAATTGGCTCAGCAATAGACAAAGCTTGGAAAGGAGTTCCAACTTCATCCTCAACATCAATATATGAGAAAGAAGACAAATGGCTAACCAGGAGAGCCTTTTCTCCCCCTACCACAACCAGTTTCTTATTCTTGACGAATTTCAGCTTCTGGTGTAGGGTGGATGTCACGGCGCCAGCCTCGTGAATCCATGGTCTACCAAGGAGACAGCTATAAGATGGGTGGATATCCATAACCTGGAAGGTAACTTGGAAATCACTTGGTCCAATCTTGATTGGGAGATCAACTTCCCCAATCACGGTCTTACGCGACCCATCGAAAGCTTTCACAACAACTCCACTCTGCCTCATGGGAGGCCCTTGATATGACAATCTCGAAAGAGTGGATTTCGGCAATACATTCAAAGATGACCCAATGTCCACCAGCACGTTGGACACGGCGTCGCACTTGCAATTCATGGATATATGTAAAGCCATGTTGTGGTCTCTTCCCTCCTCAGGGAGATCAGCGTCACAGAAACTCAAAGTGTTGCAAGCAGTGATGTTTGCAACAATATTGTCGAACTGTTCAATTGTGACATCATGATCAACATAGGCCAAGTCCAAAACTTTCTACAGAGCCTCCCTATGGGGTTCTGAATTCAGAAGCAAAGATAACACAGAGATTTTGGACGGCGTTTGTAGAAGCTGGTCTACAACGTTGTACTCACTCTTCTTGATGAGCCTCAGCATCTCATCACAGTCTTCATTCACAGTGCCACTAGGGCCAACAGAAGAAGTAGGAGTCTTTTGTATAGAGGAGGGTTTAACAACAGGTGCCGGGTTCGAAGGATCAACCGCATTCCCAACCGGACGCTCAACAGAATCAACCCTAGCCTGAGGCTTCGGGGGTGAAAACACGCGACCATTACGGGTCAACCCGCTCACATCAGCTATATTCACAACAGAGGATGAAGGCAACGGCACTTCATTCCCATCTTCAACAGCAACTGGATTATAGCGGAATGGAACTGCTTTATCAGACGAATAAGGTATAGGGCCAGCAGGCTTGATAATCAGAGAAGGAGAAACCTTCTGCTTGCTACCATCATATCGGATGACAACAGGCTCAGGTATCTTGAACACAGGAGAAATCACATTCACCTCTGGTTCATCTTCATCAACATTTCTGTTCTGAAGAATCTCAATAGTCCCATCATCTAGCAATTCTTGCAGCTCTCTGCGCACTTGGCGACAACCCAATCTGTTGACAGAGCAGATACGACATTTGTCATGGTCGTGCTCCATATGACTGTAATCGCACAATAGACGATGCAACTCAACCAATGACTGTCGAATATGGCTTACATATTTGACCTTGTATTTGCCAGGGCAACCCTGGATCATGTTAACCGACTTCCCATGCTCGGGCAATGGGTTCTTCGTAACATTAGGGCCTGAGTCCTCAAAGCTCAGAATGCCGCATCTCATAAGGTCTTGAACCTTAGTCTTCAACGGAAAACAGTTTTCCACATTATGACCCGGAGCACCGGAGTGGTAAACACAATGTTGACCAGGCTTATACCACCACTGCGGGTTAGCAGGTATAGCCGGAGGATCCCTTGGAGTAATCAACTTCCGCTCTATCAAAGAGGGATACAGCTCTGCATATGATACTGGAATCGGATCGAAGGTGATCTTCTTCCTTTCATAACTCGGACCAGCTGGATTACTGTTGCGAGGCTGGTAAGCCTGCTGCTGAGGGCGATGCTGCTGCTGATGATACTGTTGAGATTGTTGTTGATTGTGCTGCTGATGCTGATATTGCTGATTATCACGGAAGACAGGTGCTATGTGAGCCACCTGGTGCTGACTGCTGGCATGATGCACAGGCTTCCTCTTGGCAGAGGGTCTTCTTGATTTGACATGGGACTGCACAGCATGTGCCTCCCCATCTTTCTTCTTAGCAAACGCCCCATATCGCTTGCTTGAAGAGCCTTCATCTTTGGATAACCGTCCTTCACGGACTCCTTCCGCCAATCGCATCCCCATGTTCACCATTTCGGTGAAATCAGAGGGAGCACTAGCGATCATCCGCTCATAATAAAATGAACTCAAAGTCTTCAAAAAGATTTTGGTCATTTCCTTCTCTTCCAGCGGAGGAGTAATCTGAGTTGCCAGCTCTCGCCACCTCTGGGCGTACTCTTTAAATGTCTCTTTGTCCTTCTGGGACATGGCTCTGAGCTGATCCCGATCGGGAGCCATATCCACGTTGTATTTGTACTGCTTGACGAAGGCTTCGCCAAGATCATTGAAGGAACGAATGTTTGCACTATCCAGACTCATATACCATCTTAGTGCAACACCGGACAGACTTTCTTGGAAATAATGAATCAACAGCTGATCATTATCCGTTTGAGTAGACATTTTCCTGGCATACATAACCAGGTGGCTGAGAGGGCAGGTGTTCCCCTTATACTTCTCAAAGTCAGGGACTTTGAATTTGACAGGTATTTTCACACCAGGAACTAAACAAAGTTCAGCAGCAGATTTGCCGAACAAATCCTTTCCTCGAAGGGTCTTCAATTCCTTGCGGAATTCAAGAAATTGGTCGTTCATAGCATCCATCTTCTCATTAACATCTGGGCCCTCAGACGACTCAGAATGATAGATGGTGTCGTCTACCCTAGGAATGGTATGCACGACAGGAGGAGGCATTGCAAGGACCGGGCTAGATGCCGACATAGAAGCAAATGTTGGAGCTGGAATATCAGGCATATAACCAGGAGGCATCCCCCACGGAAACCCGGGTGGCATGGCTGTTGGCACAAAATGGGCACTGGCAGCTGGCACTGTCGAGGAAGCAATCTCGGATATAACAGTCCTCTGGGGAGGAGTTGTAGGTGGTGGAGACGGCTGATTCTGAGCAGCTAAGAATTGCTCCATCAAAGCAGTGAGTCTGGCAACTTCATCCTTCAGCTCACGGTTCTCTTGCTCGAGATGATCCATTAATCTTGCAGAGTTAGCTCTGGTGTAGTACCGATGAGTCAGCTTGTCTTCAGAATAAATGAAGAGCACAGAGTTAGGCCACAGACAAGAAGACCGGAACAACACCTGCTTATGAAAATGATGCATGCAATGCTCGTGCACATGATTTGTTTTTTTATTTTTGAAGGAACTTTAGGGTATTATTTGCAAAATTTTGAATATTAAGCATTTAAATCGCATATGGAAAATATCTCATCAAATATATTTGAACAAAGAAGTACAACATTGTCATTTATTACAAGAGAGAAGGAAAATAAACATCCTATGGATCCCTAGAAGCTCGAGATGCCGGAAGATAAGCTGCACGAAGCCTCTTGATCTCTCTCTCATACGTTGCTTCCATGTCCGCCTTATCTTTGGCGAGTCTGTCATACCTCCTTTTCCAGAACTTGGAAGACTGAGGAAGTAGAGAAGTCCAAGTATCATCAGGATCATCAATGACCTGATGCTCGAGAAACTCGATCATAACATCCTTCTCCTTCAGCTGTTGAAGCAACTCTTCTCTTTCACGGATCCAGGCACGTGAAAGGTCTTCGTCTCTCAACTCCTCTACGCCTTGGTTAGGGAGGGTTGAAGGCCCAGCCACAACCAACGGTGTAGGTCTCGGATAATCATAAGGCATGAGATACTCAGATGCTCTCTTCCTCACCCAAGTAGTATATGGCTCCAAAGCAATGCAGTTCTTCGGACCCAACTCACTTCTACCCTTCTTGTGAATCTTGCGCCAAGCGCTGACCATCCTGGCTTTCAGGCCTTGGGGATCTTTACCCTCCTGAAAGAACACACCTTCTAACAAAATGTTATTAGGTTTATCCTTTAGGGGGAACCCAAGCCGACGTCGTGCTAACACAGGGTTGTAGCTAATCCCACCACATGTACCAAGAAGAGGCACATTGGAGAATTCACCACAAGAATCAATGATCTGGATACCATCATATGCACGATCATACCAAGAGATATCATCATTAGTGAGAGACATGAGTCTCGTAGACCACCCTAGACATCCCTTGTTCTCCTTGAAAGCGACCGTCTGAGGTAAGTGAGAAATAAACCACTTATACAACAGAGGCAAACAGCACACAATAGCTCCACCACCCTTTGCATTCCTCGGATGCAAAGAGACATAGGCATCACCCAACAGAGTCGGAACGAGATTAAGAGCAGAGAAGATCCTAATAGCGTTCAAATCCACAAATTTGTCGATGTTGGGGAACAATACCAGTCCCTAGATGAGAAGCACGAATATGGCCTCAAAGGCATCCTCACTCATGGCCTTCCCATAAACAGTAGCTTGAGCAATGAGGAACTCAAAAGGGAGACCTTGAATTCCACCTTTGGTAGTCATATGAGCTTTAACCAAAGATTCATCTATGTGCAACATGTCAGCTATCTCTCGAGAAGTAGGAATACTCTCCAAGCCACTGAACGGCACCTGATCCAGAATCGGAATACCCACAAGATGAGCATACTCCTCAAGGGTAGGCAATAGCTGAAAATCTGGAAAAGAGAAGCAGTGATACAGAGGATCATAGAACTGGCCAAAGTATTCATCAACCCTTAATCAACCTGAGTAGTCAGCAGAGGCAGAAGCTTCCCATAACGAGCTTTGAAACCCAAGGGATCTAATACATAAGATGTCAGATTCCTTAACTCTTTCAGATCGGGTTATCGAAAGTTGTACTTCTTCGTATGCCTTTTTGGTCTTTCCATATCTGAAAATTTTGCAAATAAACCCCTTAAGTTCCTTGAAAATTTTCTTTTTCTCTGATGATATGGATGCAGATGAATGCATGAATGCATGAATGCAACAATCACACTCAAGGATCAAGCAAAGCACACCAGACAAAGGTCATGGGATGGTTCGTATTATCCTTAATATCAATCATCCATTTTGGTGGATTATGGCTTTCACCTTATCGACACCCAAGTTCCATTGATATTAACGATATATGAACGATTCAGACCTCCTTAATATCAATCATCCGTTTTGGTGGATTATGGTTTACACCTTATCAACACCCAGGTTCCATTGATATTAAGGATGTCCGAACGGATCAACCATGAATCACGGGTTTGTTGTGAGTCACGAGCATGGAGTCTCGGTTAAGAACCGCCCAAAGGGAGTGTACTATGGTTTAAACCTGCCGAACATGTTCTACCAGAGGTTCTCATAGTCATCATCCCATCTTTCGAATATTATCGGAGGAACGAATACTCGTATTCCAAAAATATTCTCAAGAGAGACTCTTATGAGTGTAGTATCGCGTAACAATCGCATCAGATCTTACATCTGAACGACCTCCGCACTACGTCCTAAAAATAGGCCAAGATGGGCTTGGTAAACTAAGGTCCTTGGCTTCTACGGCACATATTGAAACAATGATGCCTAACCACAAATAACTTGTGTGACATCATTAATCCAACATGACCTCCACCAAGTGAATGGACTCGCAAGTCAACTTGCTAAGGAATAACTCCACACAAGTCGACGAGACTATGCCATTCTCCTATCATAGGGTGCACTCGAGTTCGGGTATAGAACTCATCTCACAGAGTGCACAATACTAATCATAGTTATTAAGTGTTTTGAATTTGATTAAGAAAAAGCCGCTTGACGTTGAATCAAGGGTTTGTTTATTTGATTGAGAAATATGGACTATACAACATGAATGCAAAGTAACCAACAAGGAAATAAAAGGGTCTCGTTGTAAGGTAGCCCAAGAGAAAGTCTTGTGTGTGCAAAAGAGACATATGCTAAACAAAGGATAATGTTCTTACAAACATGTCCCCCTAAGGTGGTGCCATGATGCCATTCTTACAACAGGTATGTAAGTACAGATGAAACCCAAGTGTTTGAAACAAAGTGTCACAAGAAAGCAATGGAAAAGGCTCTAATTAATAGTCCTAAATGAGATCCTCTAAGTCCAAGTTGATTAAGTGCCATGACTTGTTTTTGGTCTTGTAATTTTATCATGTTTTTGTTGATTTTATGAGTATGATAGCAATGAAGTAAAGACAATATAATAGACATGCATGATTGAAGTTTATACAATGATAATGATGATGAGTACTTGAATATAAATGGCATAAAAGTGAATACAATGAATAATAACAATGATAATAACAATAACATAATGTTAGTAGGATTAGGTTAATAAGTCAATATGATAAGAAAATGAGTATATAGAGGTTAGTAGGTTAATATAAACCAAATGAAATGTAAATGTATCTGATGAATCCAAGCTAACAAGGTAAGACATCATCCATAAGTCAAATGACCAAGTTATTTAAAGTAGAGACAACCTATCCATGCTTCAAAGTACCATGGATGAACACTTGATCATCCAATGGTAGTTTTGAAGTATGGAAGATTTTAGTCAACCCTAAACCAAACATGTCATGACTTAAGTAAATTTAAAAAATGTTGACTTTTAGGTCAAACCACTTGGAAAAAGCTTATGCACATGGGATATCCTTTCATTTCAAAGCACATGGGTGATCATATGAACTCAAGATAAGGTGTCCTGGATTGCCTCTTGATTAAATTTCCCAAAGCTTGAAGTTGCTTATGGGAGAAGGCATGGAAATAAACACATGAACCTTTGACTTTTCTTAAGAAGTAGGCCACCAAACTTTGAGATGCTTTTGACTTGAGGAGCCCTACCTTGCACAATAAACTTAAGGGAAACAAGACATATTTTTGGTATTTTAATTAGTGGTTAAATAAGCAATGAATCAAATAAACACAGAGGTAAAATAAATAGGTGCTTGGTGATCCCTGCAAGAAGCAAACCCAAAGATGGATAAGGGGAATGACAAAAATATGGCATTGCTTATATGTCAAAGATGCAAATTAGACGTGGGATCTTAGGGTTAAAAATTAGGGTATGACACTTTATATTTAGAGTCTTCCCCTAAACATGAGAATCCACTCACTTTGTTCTCTGTCACACAACTCGTGACAGGGGAAAACAAGCATTGAACCCTAATGATTAACTTCAATCTTAATAAGATGACATAATATTGAAGATTACAACTCAGTTAGACAAACCTTCTATGCCTGTAGCGGTGTATTCGTCACTTTATGATTTATTGACTAAATCAAAAGTAAAGCATACAAAGATAGAGTCGCCACCGCACTTTTATTTATCCAAAGGAATGGCTAAAAAGCGAACAAAAGCCTAAGAAGTTTTACAAATAAAACTAATAAAAAAGGGTACAGAGATCTGGGTAAGGGGGTAATTATGCAAAGGGAAGGTGTTAGGCACCCAATGCATCCTAGGTACTCCTAGGGAACCTTTTTCACAAATTGTTGTAAAAGATATTGTTTATGAAATATTTATTGTGCAAACATTGATTGGGAGGATGAGAGGAGAATATACAATTTTTTTATTATTTTTGTGTTTGGATGGAAAGATCCATTGCCTACGTACCTTTACAGGATCAAAACCTCGTAGTTCGGCTAAAAGATTTCCAAAAGAAAGTAAGTGGATTGATTTTAAACAAAAGCCCTAAGGTCTTTCATTATCCACGGGAGAAAACTCAACCTATACAACAACAAGTCCACCATGTGAGAAAAGCTTCAACTTGCTAGTGAGGGACCATGCCCTATAATAAGCAAGGAAGTCTTACAATTCAATCACTAAGGACAAAAGGTGAGATTTACATCAACCACTAAGATAATTGAGATCTATGGCTAATGTATGAAAACTTATCAAGAATGGACAAAGCCACAAAACAATTGAATGAGTGAAATTAACCAATTAGGATTATTCACAAAAATGGTCAAAGTTGACATTAGATTCAATTCAGAAGAAGTATTGGGAAAATGAAGTTTGAAAATCAAAGGCTTAAGGCCTAGGTTTCTAATTTGAAAACAGATGAAAATGTTTGCACAAAGTTTTCTGGTTTGGGTTAACAAATGCAAATGGAGGTTATAAGGAAACAAAAGGTGGGGATGAGGGGTAAAACTTCTTAGGTGTTCACCTCTTGAGATCATATGTAGATGATCCAAGTGATTCCTTTGGAAAAAGGCAACAAGCACAAAGCGAGTAATCAAAAAGAAAACAAAAGCTGGAAATGGATGGCCAATAAATGGTCTTATACCCAACTCCACAACAAAAACAAAATGGGAAACAAGTTGCCAATCAATGGTCTTATGTCTATCTCCACCAAAACAAAGATGGAAACTAGATGCCAATCTATGGACTTATACTAGTCTCACAAAAGCTCAAAGAAAACATGGATACCAGATGCCAATCTATGGACTTATACTAGTCTCACAAAACAAGGAAAACAAATGCAATAAGCAAGAGGAAACAAGTTGCCAATAAATGGTCTTACACTCGACTCCTAGGAAATGGAATGCCAATCAATGGTCTTAGTCCCAACTCCTACCAGATCATAGGAAACAACTGCCAATAAATGGACTTACAATTGACTCCTCAATGGACAAAACAAAATGTCACAAAGTATGAACAATGATAATGAAATGATGTACAATTAATGCTCAAAGATGAGAACAATGCACAAAGCTCACACAAACAATTATGCACAAATAGGCAAATAAGCAAACAAGTGGTCAATTATCACACACTATACACAATCAATAGGCTCAAGCAAGGTTAGGCTTTAGTCAAGGGGTCACATCAACCTCGACAAACAAGCCAACTGGAAATGGGTATTTTGAGCTATTAACCCTAACATTGAGAGTTAGGGTGAAGCAGATGAAATGGAGATGAGGGTTATGCCTCATAGCTCTTATCCCTGGCCTGGGAGAGCTTGAACCAAAGAAAGTGTGGGAGTTCAAAATGAAGGAACTCTTCTCCACATGACTGACACTATGGACAAGATTTTGGGTTTTTTATTCAAAGTGCATCAACACATGGTGTGAGCAAAATGAATGACACAACTGAATAGCAGGGGATGGATTACACATCCCTTTTATCTTCCAATTGCCTCTTAAGAGGACTTAACCTGCTTGGCACAAAGATAAACAAACAAGAACATGGTCTCTTAAGGAGGGCTTCAGACAGGTGCCTGCCAAAATAACATGACAGGTCTTCCAGACTACATGGAGAATAGGGATTATACCTAAGTGGTATGCCAACCACAAGCAAAGCAAAGCAAAGTTCAAATGAACTTAAAGCAACTTAGGTACCTGTGTAAACAACTAAACAAATCAGTACAGTATTCAGACAAACAGACAACAGTCAACAACAAACAGACAATCCCAAGGTACAACAAATAAGCCATAAGGCAAACTCAAGTGAGTTATCATCAAAGCCTACAAAACAAACAAATGTTAGCAATCAATAGCAAATATCAACATTCAAATGATGAAGCAACATCAACCATGGAGATTAGGTGCTTGGTCCTGAAATTCAAAGCTCACATGTAAGTACAAACCACTAGGTCAAAGCCTAGGGTCAAAGGTGAAGAAGAAATTCAAAACAGGAGCTGATATTCAACACAATGCAACTTCAAACACATATTAACATGTCCTAAAAAGGACCAAAACAAAATCATCAAGCAAGGCCATGTAATAAGCAAGAGAAGTCAAAGACAATTTCAAAGCTCACATTTGGACATTGAGAATGAAAATTCCAAATCAAAACAGAAATGATTCAAACAATTCTGGAAAAATTTATGAACATTCAACACATCAAACATGATCATCATACAAAAAATCAGAATCAACATAAGTCATTTGATATGGAAATGAAATTGCATAAGTTGATCAACCAAATGTGTGACACAAATTGTCACACCATGCAAACATGTGTGTAAAACAGAAATGGTAAATGAGAAAACTACCAAACCAAGCTTAATACATCCATTAACATGCCAATAATCATCATACAAAATTTCATAGCATTTGGATTAAAATCAAGCATTTCATGATAAGATGAATGGAGCAAGGTCACAAATGTACACATGATCACAAAGTCTAGCACCATTCAAAATCCAGCCATGCACAACTTCAGAATTTATCATCATCAAATAGAGGACATCTCAATGAACAAGTAGCAAAAAACCAGGGATTATTTGGAGCATTTTTCAAATTGATATGATTTTTTAAAGTTGGATAAAAAATTTTGAAATCAAAATGAAGTATAGCATGAAATATGGAGGGAAATGGATAAATGATGTGAAATTTGAAAAAAACTGCCTTCGGCCAGAATCGAACCATGTTCATTTTCAAATGAAGTGCGCGCCAATGACTGAAACACAGTCGTTTTGGGCAAAAACCCTAGCGAACCAGGGTGGACGCTAGGTGGACGCAAGGCTGACGCTAATCTGGAAAACATCGTCTTCCTCGCGAAGACGATGATGAACAGTGTGAGCTTCAAAGCATTTTTCCAGAATTTTTCCAGAACTCATCAAAAATGATACCAAATCAAAGCTCATGCAACGTACATCATGGATCAACTCATAACTAAGCTTAATTCATCATGATCAAAGAGAATCGAGCAAAATAAAATTGATGCATCAAACTTTCATCACACATATCTCACTCAATAATGCACCATTTCACATGAAATTTAGCTCAGAATCATCAGCAAAGAGAGACCTACAAGAACATACACATAAAACAGAGAATTAAAAGGATCGAAAATGTGACCTCTTGAAGAACAGTTCTTGAAAACGCACGATCCAAGGCTTGCAATGATCCAAATCCAATCCAGAATACTTGTAATGATGTTTGATGAAGAAATGGAGGCTTGAAACTGTGTAGATCTAGCTTATCAATCAACTTCCATTCTTGAGTTCTTGAGCTTGCTATGCACAAATTCTAACCAAAATCAATGATCCAAAGCTTGATTCTCCATCTACTACACTCAATGATTCAGAATATCAAAGAAAAATGCAAGGCTATGTGAAGAAATTGCAAGTTTTGATTGAGAGAAAATTTTTGATGTGAGATGAAAACTACATCTAAAATGGTGAATCTCCCAAAATTATGTTAGGTTTATCAATATATACTCTGTCCTAATCTCATTTTAATTAAAATTAATCATGGTTAATTTGAGATTAAGCAAAATAAGGGTGTTTGGCAAAATTTGAAAATTGCATGGTGCATGGCTAATGCATGCGTGAACAGTGCCATATGCTTGATCAAAGTCACTCAAAATCATTTTTTAAACACATTGGCAATGGTAGAAAGTTCCCATGATGCACCATTTTAAAATTTTCAAGTTTCCCTCCAAAATTGCCTTGAATGCACAAATGATCATGTGATGGAAATTCATGAAATGTAAAGAATGTTTTGGAAACTTCATGTCATGACAAGCAATTTAGAAAAAGAGGCACCAAATTTGGAGTTATGAATCAAAAGTTATGGCCATTTGAAGTTCCATGCACACTTGGCAATGATTGGACCATATCTCCTCAACCATTCATTAGATGCTCATGATCTTGGACTTTTTGGAAATGGGAGAGAGAGATATTCAACTTTCATGTTGGACAAAAATTCATTTGAAGCTTCTTTGATGTTGGAAAGTTGAGTTGAAGTTGAACCAAAAACTTTCCATTTTGGGAAATTTGAAATTATAGGTCACTTTCCATTTTTGGAAACTTTTGAGTTGACCTCAAATTCTTCAACCTTGATCTTTGGTATGATGAATAAGCATTGTTTGGACATGAATGGGATGAAGAAATTCAATTTCCATACTCAAAACCCACAGTTGACTTTTCAGTTGAATGCATTGGCCCTTAGATGACCTGAAAATGTTCTGATGAATTTGGGCCTCAACCACTTGGGGAATTTGCTCCAAAATTGAACCTATAGCTCATGTGAGCTCCAAATAATGATCACATGATCCATATTTCAAGAAATACCATCTGCTCTTTGTACCATGAATTCACCTGATGTCTTGACCTGTTGACTGCTTAAGCTGCAAGTAACAAAGGTTAATGACATATTTTTTTACATTTTTGTTAGTGATTAAAAGAAAAGCAATGATATAAAAATGCAAGCAATGTTTGGTGATCAAGAACCACTCTCAAAGGGATCCCACCCACAGGGAAGGAAGCAAGGTGTCCAATGATCCTTGAGGCAATGCAATGTTATGATATGATTCCATGAGGGATCTTAGGGACAAAATTGGGGTCTTACAATGCCAAGTTACTGAAACATAAAGGTGTACATAACAATGTTGATTTTACAACTCAATTAAACAAACCTTTTATGCCAAGTTACTGAAATATAGAGGTGTACATAAAAATAACAAGGACTCTTATAAACCCTAGCATTCTGAAATCTTAAATGGGAATGTTTGCTTTCCAATGTAGGTTTGAACTCCTTATATAGAAAAATAACTATGGGCTTTTTCTTTGTGGATCTGTAGTTATTTTTGTCCAAAATCTTTGCATAATATTTTGGATATTTGATTTTCTCCTTGAATATAGCCAACAAAAAGATATGATTTTGTTTATTACAAATGCGAATTTAAATCTCTTTTAAGTCTGATTTTATCTTCATAGTTACCCAATAAATTATATAATCATATTGCTAAACTAATAGCAATAAAACATAACCAAATCTTCTCAAAAGATTCAGTTAAAACATAGCAATCTGGCGCCTACTGCACAAGGCCCAGATATCATACCAACATGTTGGAGCATCGCGCCCAACATGTGTCCCTTTTGTAGTTCCATGCAGCTTTAGCAAGCTAGACCAATCTTGAAAACTTGGAAACCTATCCAAGTTATTGTTTTGCTAAATGTATCCAATACAAAGAAATAATCCACTAGGAACAACAAAATCTTATCCCGATAAGTATTCAAAGGTATATATTTGTCATATCGGGCGTATCTCCACTTTTCAATGTCCTCTTTTCACCAGCTGGATTCCTTTCCTGTCGTGCAATAGAAACTTGTGTCGGCATCCGAGGTAACATTAATGAAACGAGTATTCGGATTTTCTTCCAATTACATGTATGTTTGGTCCAAGTTTAGTATCTCTTGAGTCATTTTTACCTTCTTCTTTTCCATATCGGTGTAGAAAGGATGGTCGCGGAGGAGGCCATTTTTTTAAGATCCGACATTGGAGGACTTCTTCAGCCTCTTCTATCTCTATCGCAACCTGAGTAAATTGACCAATATATGATCATGGTCTCTCTTTTTCCCCTTGCATGATGCCACTAAATACTATTATAATAATTGGTTTCCTCTTTCGGGCAATGAAGTGGGTGGCAGAGTGATCACAAAAATGCCCCCATGACTCAATACAACAGTCAGGAAGACCGTTAAACCATAATCTAGCTGGTTCGGACAAGGTTAATGTTATTATCTTGAACTTGGAAGCATCTTTAGCACTACATTAGTCTAGCCAGTCATTGACGAGTTGTACGTGCTCATCGGGGTCTACCTTTCCATTGTTAGTCCCCCAATTTGGGAGGTTTTTGCATTGACTTAGGAATCTTGCTTTCTAAGATCCGGGTACATAGAGGAAGCTTAGGTTGTACCATGTTGTGCCACGATTTAGGGATGTGGTGTGACTGCCTCAGTCTCTTCCCAGGCTCCGGGGAGGAGGGTTGTGTTTTCTATCTTTCGAATGGTCTTATGATTTGAGCTTTGCTTCCCTTAGATGCAGACTGCTCTGACCGGGTGGACTAGTCTCTCCTAAAAATAGCCTCATGATTAGATTTTTTATAGGGTTGGGCGTGGTGGAGGATTTCTTCCAAGCGAATGAATATTTTCTCTATCACCTTGGAGTTCTGTTGTTGAATGATGTTGTATATATCGTTGAGCAACTCATTTATGCCTTGAGTGCCTAGGTTCACTTTGAGGATGCTAAAACCATTTGATATCTGAGGTCGTTCAACAGGAATAAAATTTGGAACTCTAATTGGTGGAGCTTGGACATACTTCATTCTTGGAGGAGTAAGGATCAGATCTGGCCGTGGAGGAACGTCGATGTCAAAATTCACTTTCCAAAAAGGAGGAGTTGTGTTTGGCCGATTGACAGTCGTTGATGCTACAACAACAACAACAACCAGAGTAACTTTGTGTGTGGTGGCAGAACGAGTAGCTCTAGATCCAACCATTTCCATAGCTCAAATAAGTCAGAGATACTGAGGATTGAAGATCTAGAAAATTGACAAACTAATAAAGGTGTAGGATTCAAACTGATCAATATCAACCGAATTTTGTGCTCGATTTTCTGGATCTTCGTTCAGGCGTCGAAGAGAACTCTACATTAGAAATCTAAATGCAAAGGTGTAGAATCATAAGAACACGGGAATTGAAATTCAATTCCCATAAACGACTTCATTGTTTCGTTCTACAATCAGAAATAGAGTGAAATGCGGAAGTTGCAGCGGAGTAAGGCTTCCGATGTGGTAGAGTGGGGTTGTACCTACAAGGTTAACACTCTGACACTCAAGTCAGTATGAGAAAGAGTAGAGAGTATTCAAATTATGTTTGAAACTTGTTACATGAATTGATGATATTCCCCATATATAGGGGAGAGAAATAACGACCTAGCTATCTTTCGAGTGTGGAACGCAAATGACTGGTAGATGTGCCTGAGGCGTGAATCTCCTACAACGAGGTACATGATAATCCAATGGTTATGAGAAGGTTCTAGAAGTGTGATTGATTGGTTGGTTAATATGTTTTAGTTTGGAGTGTTCTATCTCAAGATGGTCGGATAGAGAGAGATATTGTCGGCCCAGAAAAATAACCTTTTCTTTCTTGCCCAATGTTATTTTATGACTTCAACAAAATAAAGAATGCAGGATGAGAAGCTATGTAAAGTTAAGGTAAATGTTAGTTAAATGACTTGTTAAATAGTATAAAAACTACACACTTAAGAGAAACTTAACATTAAGTTGCCAATGTATTGATAACCACCTTTATATGTGCATCCATGGGCATTCTTCAAAGTCTTTTTCAATTTACTATGTTTTTACTGCAACTAAAAAGAGGACTAGAGATGCGATTAAATATTTAAAGAAAAGAAAATAACAAATGTTAGAAGTTTTACAAACTGAACACTATATAATATGATTCAAGGATTTATAAAAATAAAATAGAAAAGATAGAAGATGAATTTTAAGATATGAATAAAAAACAGAGAGAAGTTGAAAATATTGAAAAAGAATGTAGAAAGAACTCAGTTGAGCGACTAGGGTTTTATTTGAGAGTGTTGATGTTATGTTTTTATATCAAGAGATTTTGGACTTGATAATTTGTGTCTGGTGTATTCAAATAAAACCAATCAATTTTGGATTAAAATGGAATAAATTATCAAATTGGGACCCGACTTATTCTACCCACCCAACCCATTTTTCATCTGTCTAACCGTTTTAATCGGCTTCACTCGCCCATTTCTCTTTTTGGTCATTGGGTCGGTTGGGCAATGATGGTTTATGGGATTTTTTATAGCCATACTTGTGGCTATCAAAGTTTTGAGCATGAAGATTTCTTAATGCACCCCATGTGCTTCTTACGTACCATGCAAAAATACATAAATGCCCCCAGATTCCAGAGAGGCATCTTCGGATGCACCCAAAGGTCAATTAATGTTAAAAAATTTCAGAGATGCATCTCCGGAACATTTTGGAGGTTAAATCGTGTCATACCCTTCTCCTTCCTCATTTCTAATTTTCCTCAAAACCATTCTTCAAACTCTCTCTAAGTTTTCTCTGCACCGACTCAAAACTCAATCATTAAGGCTTAAAGAAACTTCAATCATCATCTCTAACACCGAAAACAACATCTGAAACATCAATCTCTTGTAAGTTTTTTAGATATTCAATAACTTTTTGAGTTTTAGTGTAAATAAGTAGAAATAAATGATTAGAGTTAGAAAGGACTATAAATCACATTTAAGATAGTTTAGATATATTGTATTAGATGTTTGTTGGCTGAAAATGATTATCAAAGCAAGTTTTTTTGACACTGCATGGCGAACTTATCTTAAAGTTCAATAAAGAAAAATTGGTTTTCAAGGTGTATGACTGGACACCGTATATGGAGAACTTGGATACTTGCTACCATCTGGAGGAAAAAGGTAGCAAAGTAGACAAATAAAAAAAGTAGTAAAGTTAAAAAACAAATGACAACATGAGTTTTCACCGGCATGAGAGTATCCCTTGCACTTGACATGTTTTAAGCATGGGACATCAAGCTAATGACGGAAAAGAAGCGCCGGGTGGGAGGAAACTCATCGGTTATAACTAGTTTTCTTGTTTTGTGGAATTTCCTTTGTTTTTATTCGATACTGTCCAAAAGAGGAATTAGCTACTCGAGCATAACCCTTCCATGACGATCTATGATTTCTTTAATGAACAAGTTTATAGTTGTGTTTTTTTTAAGATTTATACTCAACCTACATATACCTCATCTAGTAAGGTTTGATCCAAATAATTTCCATTGTTTAATTTTATTGCTTTATGAGTGTATCCATGCATTATTATTTTATCTGGTTTGATCTATTTCCAATTAAGTTCATCTGGTTTGACTGACACACACTGAGGAATTTTTTGTTTATAACTTTGAGCCTTTTTAAACCAACATGTATTAATAGGTATATCTATTGCTGACCACTTTTAGCTTTAGCATTTATTTCGATGACGTAGCCTAAAATTCTTAGCCATATGACTTAAAGATATTTTCTTTCCACTCTCTCTTTAGAGTTAGGTAGAAATATAGTTTCAAGTCTATGAAAAAGATTAAGTTTGGGGTTGCTCTTGGGAATGAGAAAAGTTTTAAGTTTAGGGTTGGGGTATTAGAGAATATTGGCCAAAATTTTCAAAATTTATGAGAAAAAAATAAGTGGAAAAATATATTTCTTCAGAAAAATGAGAAAAGAAAAAGAATGTAAGTATAAGAAGGACCAAAAAGAGACAGGTTGAGTTCGTTTTCTGAATTTCCCAGATAGAAGTTGGAAGCTAGAGCAATGGTTAGGCAAAAGAAATATATAATTTTGTGATGTTCGATTATTATTGTGCGACTTGTTTTCTGTTCAAATATGCAGTTGCAGGCGAGTTATTAAGGACAAGCAATGATTCAAGTTTGGGGTTGTGATGACAATCCGTTATCGCATGAATTTAGTCAAAGAATTGGATCGAAACAAGTGAGAGATAAGTCGAAATGAAGAAGAAAGACCAAATAATGAGGAATAAATAGCTAAGTGTGAAGAATGTGGACTTAGTGAAAATTTGGGTGAAAAACGGAGCAAAAAAATGCAACTTTAGAAAAACTCACATGCACCACCATGCAGCATTGCGTGCGTGAAAAGGCCATAAAAGCTGCATCGTATGGTGCAAGTTATCACGCGTGCGATGGTCTCGTTTTCTTGTATTTTTTTGATGCATCTGATCCATTCCGAGCTCTTTTTAAGGGAAATTTTTGCACTTTGATAAGGGTTACGGAAATTGGAGAGCAAAGCACGATTTAGAGAGCATCAAAGGAGACTTTTAGGGCATTTGAAGCCATTGGAGGCCATTACTTCAAGGGAATTTATATGCTATTTTCATCTATCAATTGTGGGTTTCTAATCAGAATTATGAGTAGCTAAGCCCCTCTAGGTTAGGTTGTGTGTAATGAACCTTTTTCAATATTGTTGGGTAGTATGTTTATTTGACTTTATATAAACCTTTTGATCTATAATGAGATTCAATTGCTTATTGTTCATAATGCTTTTTATATGAGGTACTCTTTTAAATTGATTGTGGGTACATATGGAATACTGACCATTAGTCTATGTGTTGTACCTAGGGCAATTGTTGTACTTATGCTGGTTGACTAGGAATAGGAAACCCCGAGTACTAGATAGTGAATTGACATTATGTTGCATCGCCTAATCCTACTTACGCTAGTGTATTAGGGTTAAGAAACTACAAATAGCGATTAGTGAGCTATATCGTAAGGGATTGGTTATAATGGTTTTGTTAATCCTCCATGGGATTATAGTGATAAGACTATTCATGTAAGGCATCGAACATCAACAATAGAGAAATAGGGGATTCTATACACAACCTGACCACTTTCTTATTATTGTATAATAATTTTTTTATTTTTGCATTGTAAACTCGAAAACCCCCCATTTACTATTTTCTACGCATTGCACAAATTTGTCTTGTTAAAAAGTAATCCCTGTGGATTCTGTCACGCCGTGAAAAATACAGAGTCACCAGTGGATTTTATTTATTCTAAAGGAAAGGGAAAATAGCAATAAAACCCCAAAGAGAATGGTCTTCGTAACCAAGAGCGGATTCGAAAGTCGATTATGCAATGGGAAGGATTAACACCCCTCACATCCATCATACTCGATGAGAACCACTAGCTTGTATCAATGTGTATGGATGTCGTTTATCTGAATGTTACTTGCTATTAAAAATGAGATGAATAAGAATAAGATGGGAAGATAAAATAAGTTTTAAATTAGTGTGCTCGCCAAGGATTCAAACCCTTGTGCCTACGTATCCTCATTCATGCAATAAGGAAGTCAGAGTTTTGTAGTTCTGCTCATAAAATGGAGTATTTGTTTGATTGTTTTTACTGAACAATATTAACATTCATGTTCTACTGTCAACTTGCTTATATGCTCGAGCATGGGAGCATTAAGTGTTTGTTTGTTTGCGATAGAATGGATGTGTTTGGATCATATTCTAGCAGTTAAACATTAATTGCTCACGCATGGAGACTTAAGCTTCGTTCACGGTAGAACGAAAGTAACACGCCCTTTCTGAAAAGGTTTGAAAGATGCCCTAAGGAATAAAATTGATTTGATTAGTTGGGGTTGACTTTAGTACGGAGATAAGTATTAGACCATTGGCTATCTACGATCAACAATTCGGATACTTGGGAGTTAAGATGACAATGGCATCCTAACCACTCTTTTTCATCCAAAGGAAGTTTTAATTTATAAAATTATTTGGCAAGTTTAATCAGTGGTACTTAGAGGGAGACAAGTATCTAACCCTTGGATAAGTACAACCAACAACCAGAAGACCCGAGAGTTGAGAGGACAGTGGCATCCTAACCACTTTTTTTCTCTCTTAGAGTATCAAGTTGAACTTGTTTCTTGTTAGATGTTTTGAGGAGGAAGTCAAGCATTGGGCCCCCAAGCTAGGTACGACCGACAACCCAAGTACTTGAATATTGTGTACAAGCACATACACCCCAAGTTTGCTCCATTTTATTGAGAAATTGTTTTGAAAATGCATTTGACGTTGGATCAAGTGTTTGGAATTTTATTGTGAAAAATTATGTGTGAAGAATGGAGGTAGAGATACAATAAGATAGATTGATAATGATATGGAGAATGATAATAGAATGAGATACTTGACATTGGATCAAGCACTCGCGTTGCTATAAAGTGAGTTTGATTTGGGAAAACACTTGATGTTGGATAAAGTTTGTTTTTATTCTTTTGAAAAGTTTTGCTTTTATCGTTTGGTTTTATCTTTTAGTTAGCATGCATGGAAAGCATTAAAGGAAATGTAAACCTAAGCTATTATACTTTCATAGGAATGGGGTACATATGAACCACAATGGGGGAGGGGATGGTACTAAATAATACAGGGACGTATGAACCATAATGGGGGGAGGGGATGATACTAAATAATACAAGGAATGAAAATGGAAACCATACAAGTTACCAACCAATACCATGCCCAAAACAATCAAGTGGCCATGGTAATCCTCAAGCATAATCACACAATACAATGCAAATGAGATGGATACATAGATGCACATTAGAACTAGGTCTAAAGTTACATATGGTTAAAACAAGCATAAAAAGGTGAATGCCATCAAAATGGATCAAAGGGAAAAATGCATCAAATGACTTTTAACCAACAAAAGAATTAAATTCTAAATGTAAGATTAAAGGAAAAATTAACCACATGATCAATTGAGAAATTAACATCTAAAACATAAAATGCTATCATGGTATACAAATCTATCAAGATGAATTGATGAACTAAAATCAATATTCTACGTGGACCATATTATTTTCAATGTATCTAAAATAGAATTTTAAAGTGATTAAAAAACAATTAACCTAATGGACCTAATTCTAATCATGTTAATACTAATTTTTTAATGTAAAAAAAATATTAAATCAATTATCAAGAAAAATATGTAAGAGAAAAAAAACATACAAAAATAGCAAAAAGAAAATAAGAAAAAATAACAAAACAAATAGGGATTTAATGTAGAAAAAGGATGCAAATAGAAAACATTATTGGCTTCTTGAAGGTAGCAGTGGCCCTCTCCCTAAGGGGGATAACTTCTCATCTCATCTTCACTCATCTTCTCCACCATGTTCCTCCATTGTTGGCTTCTTGAAGGTAAAAATGGAAGAAAAAAAACTCAATTTTGCTCAAAAATTATGAAAAAAGGAGTTTTATGTTAGATTTACTATGGATTTTAAGATTCTAGTATCAATTCTAAACTAAAACTATGAATGAGATTTGGATTGGGTTGGTGAAATTCAAGAAAAGTGCTTATAGTGAGTTTATGTCAAAATTGGGGTTTTAGTGTACAAAAGTGATTTTTCAAATAAGTTGCTTCATATTATATGCTTGTATCAATGCTAATACAATGCTTAATTTACTTCTATGAAAAAAAAACTATGTTAGAAACTCCTATGTTGATTTTTCTTTACTACTTGGATATGGTTTTATGGATGTAATAAAAACTGCTTATTAAATAAGTTGTTTTGGACAGGAGGATAAGTTAAGGCTCTACCACATACATTCAATAACAATCATTCACTCAAGCATTCATGACAATGGTATGGATAAGAAGTGATGAAAAATTACCGACGAAATGGAGGTTTGCTCCGGTTAGAAGTTGTTTGCGGACGACGCGTCAAAGAGAAACGAAAAACATGGAGAGGTAAGCTCCTACACTTCCATTAATTCCTAAGCTTGAATGTAGAATTTGATGGATGGTGCTTGAATCTTGATGATTGAAATTGATAAATTTTTGATGATGAATTTTCTTGAATTATTGACAATTGTTGAAACTTTGATGATTATGCTTGGAATTGAATGTTGAATTTTGGATGATGAAACTTGATGATAATGCTTGAATTGTTGAAGCTTTATTATTGGATGATGAAACTTGATGATAATGCTTGAATTGAATGGCAATTTGTTGAATGATTATGGCTAAGTTCCATCAACTTAGAACTTGAATGTGACGTTCTAAAATGGTAATGAATATGAACTTTTGTGAGACTTAGAGAATGAAGAAAATGATGAGAGATTGTGGCAGAGGTGAGAAATTGGAAAAATGGTGAGAAAGTGTTAAAGTGGTTAAAATGGTTTAAAGTGGTTAATCCCAAAATTGGGAAGAATGGCATATTTATATAGTTTTTGTGAATGGTTCTGAACCTTTGGATTATGATCCAAGTAAAACTTTTATAAATGGTTGAAAATTGGAAGTTAGAAATTGTGTTAGTTTGGTAGTTAGAGAAGTTAGGGGTAATTAGGGAAATGGATGGTTTATGGAGAAATAGGTAGTTAAGGGTAGTTAGAGACTAATGGTGTTGGAGTTTAGCAAAAATACCAAGTTAGAGAGTAAGGTAAATGGTCACTTGGTTAGAACTTGAAATTGGCTTGAATTTACTTTGATTTTACTTTGGATTTTTGCCACTTTTTCCAGGTCTCTTTGATGAATCAAACTATGGACTTAAGTGCTTTTGGAGAGTGGTCTTGTGTTGATAATAAGTAATTTTGAATGTTGTAAATTTGCAGATCGGAAACCAGATATTTTGTGCATGAAATGACTTGAAACAAAGTTGGGAATTTTCCAAAATAATGTAGAATTTTCCAAGTGCAGAATTTTTCTCATGACTTTTTGATGAAATTTCGACAATTTCAATCCATGATATTGATGATCAATTTGGTGTATCTTCTTCTTTGCAGTAAAGTAAGCATATGGGTGCAAGAATGGGCTTGATGCAGCATCGGAAAGTGAAGATAAAGCCATGAGAATGATACTTCATGGAAGATGAAAACAAAATTTTCTAAGTGCATAAATTTTCTCATGACTTTTTGATGAATTTTGGATGATTTCAATCCATGATATTGATGATCAATTTGCTGTATCTTCTTCTTTGTAGCAAAGTGAGAATTAGGGTGGAAGAATGGGCTCAAGGAGGCATCGTAAAGTTAAGATAAATCCATGGGAATTAAGCTTCATGGAAGGAAAAATTGTTGGAAACTTGCATCATGTAACATGTAACATAACCATAAAATTCTTGATTATTGATGAAGAATGATGAATCTTTTTATTAAATTCTTATAGAGTAGGACTAGGAAAATTCAGGGGTCAAACTCGAGTCAATGATCAAAAGTTGACCAAAACTCAATAGTTGACAAAAAAAGTCAATAGTTGACAAAAAAAGTCAACAGTTGACCAAAAAGTCAACTTTACCAAATTGATGTAATTTTCTATCCTCTTTCCTTGTAATCCATTTTTTCACCTTGTATCTCAAGTAATAAGCATTGTACCATGAACTTCCATGAATGAATGAAGTATTCTTTGAATTTCCAACTTTGACTTTCTTCCTTAAATTGAAGCAATCGAATCAAATAACAAACATCTCACTCTCTCTGACAAAAATGAATCTCAAATAAAGAAATGTTTCATACCATCAGTGATATGAGAAACAAACCTGAATAGTTACCAAATAATACATGTCTCGAAAATCCTCTTAAACCGATTACATCCACTATTACTAAACTTTGACCTAATGATTGTGCTATGCAAAATATGATGAATGGTATGTTAAATGCATAGCCCAATTGAATGAATTGAGAACCATGTATGTAGATGATTTTAACATAAGCCAAATAAAAATAGAAAAAATAGGGCAAATTTGGGGGTCTGACAGTTTCCCCTGTTTAATAGCCTTGGACCTGAATGTATGAGTGGCAATGGCTTTCAGATATTTGAGGTAGGAGAGGATTAAATACCCGAATATCCAAAAAAATGCCTGATGGAAATGCATGAATGTAATGTGCAGTAAGAGTATTAGGGAGTTGTTTACTGGGGATATGGAATGACAAATTGGCTTTTATATAGGGTCATATGTTGGGGATTAGCTGAAATATTTTTGGGGAATATGGAGTAATTGTAAAAGAAATGTTGGACATGTATGGTGTATGCAATCTGCTATGCATGCAGTATATGCTTGACTTTTTTTGCTTCCACTAACAACTTTTAGCAAGTATTGGTAATAAGTTTTCTAGTTTTCCGTTGGGGGATATATTGTGTAAAATGTTTGAAAGATGGGTTGGCAGGTAAAACATGAGCTTTAGGGTGATATATGACTTCGTTGAGGAAGACATCATGGGAATTTTAAAGCAAATAGTATGATGTCAACTCTGAGGTTCGGGATAGAAACACAACCAACACTGACTGATGGGGATTGAAATGTTTTTGACCTCAATACTGTGAATGGGGTTAAAACTAGACATTCTCAACTCTGCTGTTAGAAACAAAGTATGACCAATATCAGCCATGGGGTTGGGGATAATAATAGGATCAAGATTAATTTAGTAAGTGAAAGCAGGAATGATAGACATCAGTTTGTAACTGGGATACAGATGATAATCAAAAACTCTAAGGTTGGGGTAAGATGATCGACATCAACTCTGCGGTTGGGAATAACGGTTATTAATAACTCTGAGGCTGGGCATAACAGATAGACGACAACTTTGGGGTTGGAAATAAAACTGATCATCAACAACTCTGAAGGTGGGGATTAAAGAGAGATGGTCATTAACTCTTAGGCTAAAGGTAGAAAGGGTAAACATCAACTCTGAGGTTGGAGCACAGGTGATCGGTATCAACTCTGAGGTCAGACATAACAGGATAGTTAGGACATCAACTCTGAGGTTGGGGATAAAAATGATGGACATCAACTCTGAGGTTGGAGCTAAGAAAGATTGACATTAACTTTGAGGCTGAGATTGACATTGAAAAATAATAACTCTGAATTGGGGTAAGAAGTAGACATCAACTCTGAGGTTAAGGATACAAAGATATGTATCAACTCTGATGTGGAAACACAAAAATGATAAATGATAACTATGAGGTTGTAGGTAGAAAAAGATAGATGAAAACTCTAAGGCTAGAGATAGAAAAAGGTATATGCGACAACTTTGAGGTTGGGAGATAGCAAAAGGGATAAACGACAACTCTGAGGTTGGATGTCGGGTAGAAAACAACTCTGAGGCTGGGAGCCAGATAGACAATAACTCTGAGGCTGGAAGTAAAATGGATTATCAACTCTGAGGCTGATATTAAAAGATATGCATCAACTCTGAGATTGGGATGCATAATAGGCGTCAACTCAGAGACTGGGGCAAGAAAATAAAGACAACAACTCTAAGGCTGGGGCAAAGAAGATAAACATCAACTTTGCGGCCGAGGCAAAGAAGATAAGCATTAACTCTGAGGCTGAAGGCAAAGAAGAAAAGCATCGACTCTGAGCTGGAAAAAAAAAGGATAGGTGTCAACTCTAAGGTTGGAAATAAAATGGATTATAAACTCTGAGTTTGATACTAAAAAGATAGGCATCAACTCTGAGGTTGGATACACAAAATGATATCAACTCTAAGGTTGGAGGTAGCAAAGATAGACAACAACTCTGAGGTTGGGCATCAGATAGACAACAAATATGAGGCTGGAAATAAGACCGATTATCAACTCTGAGGATGAGATCAAAAAGGTGGACATCAACCCTGAGGTAGGAATAAAAGGTAGATATTGTCGCTACTGGGGTTTCGATCGACAACGAGGAAACTAGACTGAACTAAAAAGGATGCCTCCTCAATCGAAGAGATAAGTAAAAACATAAGAGTCACCATTAAATTTTATTGGTGTGCCTTTATCGGAGAGGTGAGGGGAAATAGTAGATAAAACCCTTAAAAAGATACGTGCACGGGAAGCGCTAGAAAGGGATAAGGAATCAGTCTCGCGACTGAGACTTGGGTTCATAAGTCAGTTACGCAAGGGGAAGGTATTAACACCCATCACGTCCATGGTACTGCATGGGAACCATTTAGATTATTTACATATGCGGGGATTTATCTCATTATTATTTTATTTTATAAAAAATTGTGTGAAAGAGAGGGGTTTTGGTTTTTATATTATGGTGCTCGCTAAGATATGTGGCCCTTGTGCCTACGTATCACTCATCGGGGATGAGGAATCAGAGCTCTGTAGTTCAGAGTAGAAAATGTTTGTGTGTTGATTGATTTTACCTTTGAGAAAAGGAGTTTAGGGATGGGTTCCCTAAGGCACACAAATTAGGTTTGATGGGTTGTGTTGATTTTACCTTGAACAAGGGTTTATAAAAAGGAGATTGTTTGTGATTAGATTGCACTAAAGTCTAGGGGTGAAGGTGAAAATTCTAGACAACAAGACAAGCGTCATGCGTCCAAAATAATCAGAGTGATAGTAGTAATTCTTCATTTTCACTCATTATCCACCACTTAAGGCTCGTGGCATACAATACTAATCGTAGTTATTAAATGTTTTAAGTTTGACTAAGAAAAAGTCGATTGACGTTGAATTAAGGTTTTATTTATTTGATTGAGAAATTTGGCTTATACAACATGAATGTAAAATAAACAACAAGAAAGTAAAGGGTCTCATTGTAAGGTAGCCCAAGAGAAATCCTTGTTTTTGCAAAAGCGACCTAAGCTCAACAAAGGATAATGGTTTTACAAACATGTCCCCCTAAGGTGGTGCCATGATGTCGTTCTTACAATCGGAATGTAAGTACAGATGAAACCAAAAGTTCACAAAGTATCACAAATATAATGGAAAATGCCTCCAATAAAAGGTCCTAGGATGAGATCCTCTAAGTCCAAGTGGATTAAATGAAATGGATTATTTTTGGTCTTATAATTTTATCATGTTTTTGTTGTTTTTAAATGTATAATGACAATACAATAGACAAGCAATAAACGCGCATGATGAGTTTGTACAATGATGATAATGAGTGCTTAAATATAAATGACATAAAAGCAAATGACAATGAAATATAACAATGATGATAATAATAACAAAAGTTTAGTAATAATCAAAAGTTAGTAAAGTTAGGATTATGAACAACGGACCAACACTTGAAGATTATCTATCCTTAGGTCAATAGATTCAAAACATGGTGCACCAGGGGATAACTTATCATTGATGCAAAGCATGGAACATGATCAATGGATCAACTCACCATAGATTTATAACAGTGAAAGTTATTCAACCCCAAGTACATCTATCAATAGATTGACAAAAGGAAGACTATAACAAACCCAAGTTGAAAGATTAATGATTGATCAAGTTCTTTTTAGTAAGTTATAAGGACAATGTATAATATTAACAAGGCAATAAGAGTTAGTGTATGATATAAACAAGTAAGTATAAAATGATAGTGGGTTAGTATAAATCAAGAGGAATAATAATGTATAAGATGAATCCACAAGTCAACAAGTACAAGTAAGACTTCATCCACTAAGTCAAATGACCCAAGTTATTTGAAGTAGGGGCAACCTATCCACGATTCAAAGTACCATGGATGGATACTTGATCATCCAATGGTAGGTTTGAAGTATGGAAGGCTTAATCAACCCTAAACCAAACAAATCATGAACAAGGTGGATTTCATTAGTTCATAAGTTCAAGACTCCATAAGTCCCTAAAAATGTCCAAATGACTTGAAATAAAAGAAAATCAAATACTATAGGAAAAAATAATGGGGGTCTATGTTGGACATATTTTTAGAATAAATAAAATAAGTGACATCAAAAATAAAAATAAAATGGAAACAAATGGTGAAATAAAATAAATAAAATGAGACAAGTGAAAAAGAAACAAAGGAAAATGCACACGTTGGGGGTTGAACCCCTTACCTTGGGGTCATGGGGGAATCAACCCCCTCTCCCACTGGGCCAATGGCTCGGTGGTGTTAACAAACACACCAAATTAACTAAATAATAAATAAAATGAATAAATGGAATTTGCATGCTAGCCAACCAACCAGGACACGACACAATATACTTTCAAATTCAAATTTTGTGTGAAGCAACGACTTCAGTGTCGTCTTCAACCTTGAAACTACATAAATCAAAACTTGGAAATACACATTTTCAACCAGATTATTTTGTGGAATCACATTGCATGATCATAAACAAACTTCATGAGCCATTGATTGGCTCTGAGTGTGGAGTATTCTGCCACGAACTAGAAGGATGAACTTGACCTAATCTAAAAATTAAATCCTAAAAATTGAGTAATCAAAGTTGGAAACTTAGGGGAAATGATCAGAAGATCATTTCGAGGTGAATGGTAACTTGTTTGGATGATGGGGGTGAAGAGAACTACCTGATCAGAAATAACTCAGTGAGATTTTCCGATGACTTGGCTTAGCTCAGATGAAGGTTGGTGAAGGTGAGTTAGGAGTTTGGAAAGCTTGAATGAAGGTTAGTGAAGGTTTCTAGATGGTTGTTTGAAGTTAAAACACTTTGAAACTCAAAAACACGACCTCTGTTTTGGATGGTTCAGGTTGAATGTTCAGCAGAGGTTTAAGGGGCTTTAAAGCTTACAATATGAAGGGGATACCTTCACCTATTTATAAGGAAGGTGTGTGGATGCTTTTGGAGGGAGAATGTGAAGGATTGCTCAAAAAAGGGAAGTGGCTCGAGGCATGGTTGAAGTTGGATCATGGGGGACAAGTGTGGTTGTTGGATGAGTTTGTTTGCACCTTAGACAACTTTGCCTTGGTCCTTAGCATCGATCTAGAACAGACAAGGGCAAAGAGATAGCTTGCTATGGATTTTGCTTTTTTCCATTTTGGGAAAAAATCTGATTTTTACACATGGGATCGGTTTTGGCATTGTGAGGAGATTTGGAATCCAAGTTGACTTCCTTCTACATCACACTACCATATGCAAAGTGTTTGTGTAACATTGGGATTATAAGGGATTGATTTGGTGACTTGGTGTATCCATTTGCAAATTCTAACTGGTTGTGATCTGGCTTGCACATCAGGATGAACCCCCGTGTTTGAACCAAGGCCAAATGAAATTTGGATGATTTCAGTCCATGATATTGATGATCAAGTTGGTTTATGTTCTTCTTTGCACCAAAGTGAGAATTAGGGTGGAAGAATGGGCTCGAGGAGGCATCGGAAAGTGAAGATAAAGCCATGGGAATGAAGCTTCATGGAAGGAAAAATTGTTAGAAACTTGCATCATGTAACATGTAAAATAACCATGAAATTCATGATTATTGATAAAGAATGATGATTCTTTTGATTAAATTCTTATAGGGTAGGTCTAGGAAAATTCATGGGCCAAGCTCGAGTTGATGATCAAAAGTTGACCAAAAGTCAATAGTTGAAAAAAAAGTCAATAGTTGACCAAAAAGTAAACTTTACCAAATTGATGTAATTTTTTATCCTCTTTCCTTGTAATCCATTTTTTTAACTTGTATCTCAAGTAATAAGTATTGTACCATAAATTTCCATGAATGAATGAAGTATTTTTTGAATTTCCAACTTTGACTTTCTTCCTTAAATTCAAGCAATCGAATCAAATAACAAACATCTCACTCCCTATGACAACCATGAATCTCAAATAAAGAGATGTTCCACACCACCAGTGATATGATAAACAAACCTGGATAATTACCAAATAATACATATCTTGAAAATTCTCTTAAATCAATTACATCCACTATTACTGAACTTTGACCTAATGATTATGTTATGCAAAATATGATGAATGGTATGTTAAATACATGACACAATTGAATGAACTAAGAACCATCTATGCAGATGAGTTTAACGTGAGCCAGATAAAAAAAGAAAAAAGTAGGGCAAATTTTGGGGTATGACATATTCGATCTTATTTATTACTACGACATTATCGGTACACTTGTCAAGAAGTCATCAGAATCATCTTCTGAAGTACTTGTGGGTAGAAGATGCCAATACTTCTTGTTATGTTAATAACAAAATATATATCAGACTAGTTCTAGACAAAACATCATATGAATACTTTCAAGGAAGAAATCCAAACATCTCTTACTTTCATCTGTTTGGATGTACTTGGTACATTCTAAACAGTAAAGTCTATTTAAATAAATTTGATACTAAGGCTCAAAAGGGTATCTTTCTTGGGTACTTTGGTCCCTCTAAGTCATACAAAGTGTATAACTCTAAAACAAAGATGGTTGAAGAGTCTATACATGTAAAATTTGATGACAAATGTCCTAACCATGATACGTTTGAGCTTGTTGAAAGTATTGCAGATTTATAGGTTTCTGAAGGAAATTTAGATTTTGGACTATCAAAAATTAGTATCATAGAATTCAGAGAGTAAGAAGTTATTGTACCAGAAGATGATCATGCATCTGAAGCTCTTCCAAAAATGGAGGATTCAGAAGAAGTTCAAGATGATTCATAAATCTTTGTACATCCCAAGAATTCCTTCAAATCTTATCCTTGAAAATAAGAATGATCCCTTAAGAACTATATCAACTTTCAAAAATGATAACTTTGTGCTAGGGTTTACTTCCTTAATTGATCCAACTTTTGTGGATGAGGCGTTATCAGATGATGGGTGGATTATGTCCATACAAGAAGAATTGAATCAGTTCTAGAGGAATGATGTTTGGGATTTGGTTCTAAGACCATATCAAAAGAACATTATTAGAACAAAGTGGGTGTTCAGAAAGAAGCTAAGTGAACAAGGATAAGTGGTATGAAATAAGGCTCGACTAGTAGCTCAAGGCTACAGTCATCAGAAAGGTATAGATTTCCATGAAACCTTTGCTCCAGTAGCAAGGTTAGAGGCAATCAAACTTCTTCTCTCTTATATTGTCAATCATAATATCGTTCTTTAACAAATGGATGTTAAGAATTCCTTTCTGAATGGAGTCATTTTTGAAGAAGTGTAGGTCAAAAAACCTACTAGTTTTGAGGATTCAGTCCATCCAAATTATGTCTTTATACTAAATAAATCACATTATGGACTCAAACAAGCTCATATAACTTGGTATAAGAGACTAAGTAATTTGTTACTGGAAAATGGTTTTGAAAATGGGCAAGTTGGCATTACACTTTTTAGAAAGACTTTGAACAAGGAAATCTTAATTGTTCAGGTTTATGTTGATGGTATAATTTTTGGTTCCACTAATGCCTCTTTGTGTCAAGAGTTATTTAAGGCTATGAAGGCTGAATTCGAGATGAGCAGGATGAGAGAACTGAAATTCTTCCTGGGAATCCAAATCAATCAAGGCAAGGATGGCACATATGTTCATCAGTCAAAATATACAAAGGAGCTCCTGAAGAAGTTTAGTCTTGAAGATTTCAAGATTATGGCAACCCTTATGCATCCTACATGTAGTCTGAACTAGGAGGAAAACAACTCCAAAGTGGATCAAAAGCTTTTCAGAGGTATGATCGGATCTTTACTTTACTTAATTGCTTATAGGTCTGATATTTTATTCAGCGCCTACTTGTGTGCAAGATTTAAATATGATCCTAGAGAAGCTCATTTAAATGTTGTTAAGAGAATCTTTAGGTATCTAAAAGGAATAAAAAATATGGGACTTATCTATAAGAAATCTATGGATTATAAGTTGATTGGATTATGTGATGCTGATTATGTTGGGGATATAATTGAAAGAAAATCCACTAGTGGAAACTGTCAATTCATAGGTGAAAACCTAATATCTTGGGCTAGCAAGAGACAAACAACTATTTCTCTCTCTACAACAAAAGCAGAATACTTCTCTACTGCTAAGTGTTGCACATAACTACTCTGGTTGAAATACAAGTTAGAGGATTATAAGATTTATGGAAACAATATCCCTATCTTTTATGATAATACTGCTGTAATCTGTCTAAAAAAGAAGCCAATTTAACATTCCAAGAAAAAGCACATTGAGATTAAACATCACTTCATAAGAGACTATGTTCATAAGGGGATTATAGATATTCAGTTCATTGATACTGATCATCAATGGGCTGACATATTTACAAAACCCTTAGCCATTGAAAGATTTAATTTTATCAAGAAAAATTGGAACATGGTCTATATTGATGAATAATGCTTGTATCTGATCAAAGTATCAAATTCTAATGGTGCTCAGAAGTAGCTTAAATCAGAATCTAGAAAATTGTCTCTCATTAAAAGTGGCTTCTGAAACATTATCAGACTATGAGACTCTAGAGGTGGATTATTTATTTCAGATTGCATTCCCATGCTTGATAATTATCTAACACAAGATCTATTTGGGTAAAGATTGTTGGGTAATGATGTACAACTTCTTGATTTTTGTGATATTACCTATCTCTCATCAACTCATGTTGGCTTACTTGTTTTCTTGTGCTTATTTGTTTGCTTTCTAAAGATATTCCTTGAGTGGTCTTAAAGTAAAGATGGTTGTCTTTAATCTTTCTATCAAATCATTTTCTATATCTTTAGTAACTTATTTTTGTTTTTTTGCATCCTTTCCTCTCTAAGATGACATCTAGATCTAGCTCTGGATTGGAAATTCAATTAGTTGTTATCATTGAAGGACAAGTTGATTTTGAAGAAATGAAGGCTCTTGGCTTTGATCTTCAAAGCACTGTATCCCAAAATGGCTGGGATAATTTCTTTGATATGCTTCATGGACCTACTTACCCTAACCTAATCAAGGATTTTTGGGTAAATGCTTCCGTCCATAATTTAAATCTAGAATCTTTTATTCTTTCTATTGTATTTGGTGTTCCTATCACTATCACCCCTACAACTATTGCTAATACAATACATTATGAGGAAGAAGGTGTCGTTATGGATATGTTTGTTTAGGAGTATTATTTTTCTCCTCATCTTATCTTTGAAGATCTGTCAGACCTATCCAAAGTTTCTAATCTCAATTTTGAACTATTAGTCTGATATCATCTTTTGATCTCAAACTTCCTGCCAAAGAACAAAGATCTGACTTCTTTGGATATTAATGAACAAGCTTTTCTGTTACTTCTCAACTCAGATCTAAAAATTAACCTCCCTCAAGTTATGTTTGAGTATCTGAAAATGACTTTATCTTTCTTTCAAGAGGGAAAGTTGTATTACATTCCTTATGGAAGGGTTCTTTTTGAACTCTTCATTCAATAAGGATTCGAGATAACTGTGATTGAGGTTAAATCAAAGGTCTGGGGAGATAAGCTAAAGCTTACAAAAGCTTTTAAAGTTATTGACCCGTTTAAGATCAAGGTTGTCTATGTTGATGGATCTTCTTCTTCTACTTAGTTCTTGTTGCTTGTTTAATATGTTTTGTGGTTTATCTCTCTAATTATTTTAAATAAAGCATTCTTTATTTGATCATTTTTTTACTATCTGACTCTTAAGCATAAATCATTTTTTATCAAAATCAAAGGCAGTGTGACTAAAGGCATAGAAATGGAACTTTATTATTAAGACCTTACAAAGATCAGTTCCTAAAGCACCATTAAAATAGTCTTCAGGCTGAATCTTCTTGGTCTTCTTTTCTCTTGTAAGTTTCCAGAAAAGACTTATAGTTTTCATCCAACTCCTCATCTGATGAAAGCTCTTTGTTTTTTTCAGCAACTCCACCAGATGTGCCTTATGTTGGAGTTTTCTTCTGAGCTTTCTCCAACTCCTCAGCCTTTTCCTTCTTCTTTTTCTCTTTATGGGCCTCTTTTCTCATCAGATTGCGGATCTCTTTTTCACAATCTCGCTTATCTGCTTTGAATATCCTCTTTTTACCCATTCTTGTGAGTTGTGTGATTTGGTGTTAACCCTACATCTATTTTTATAAGGATTTTTGGTTACCATCATCTCTAACTTGAAGATTGTGTCTTTGAGTCTTGTGCATCTGAACCTACTATTTCTTGGAATTTAAGCTATCACAGTCTATCTTTGACCATCTTGAAATATGTGTTTCGAATGCTTATCACTCAGTAATATCTTTTTATTTTTTGTTGATGACAAAAGGGGGAGATAATTATGGGAATATTTAAGAAGGTTTAAATTATTATTTTTAAATGCTTTTAATCAATCCCGAACCCTAAATCACTCAATTATTTTGATATTAATTTCTTCTGAATGAATTTAATATCACTGAGTTTAAATGACTAATTTTAATTCAACAAAGACAATTATTTAAGGAAAAACTTAGAAACCTTACCTTAATGAATTGTCATACTAAAGGAAGAGCTTACAAACCTCAACCTAATGTATGTCAAACTCAGAAGGAGCTTACAAACCTGAAACGCTGATGTTAGAATGTGTTGATTAAAATTATAGGATTAAATTAACATAGATAAGGAGTTAATAAAAGCTTACAAACCTCATCTTAATGGACTATCAGACTGATGGGGAGCTTAAAAATCTCACCTTAATTGAATGTCTAACTTAGGGGGAGCTTACAAACCTCAGCCTCTGATGTTAGACTGTGTTAATTAAATCATCAACCATTGTTCTTAAATACATTTGTTTGTCATCATCAAAAAGGGGGAGATTGTTAAAATAATAATTGTTTATGCCCTTAAAAGGTTTTGATGATAACAAAGTATTTAAAGATCAATAGGGTTTTCTAACATTTTGTTTAAGTGTGTAGGATCACAAGCATATAACTAATTCTGATTGTTAGAATATATGGAGACGTAATTTAAAGTCTGATTCTGATTGATCAGAATTTGAACTAGTTCATTGCCTCTGAAGACATTAGACCATGGCATCATGACCCAACTTCTGATGATAACTCAGAATCTGAAGGTATGAAGAGCAGTTGATTCGTACCCTGAACCAAAGCAGTCTTATCTTATCAAAGCCACAAATTTCTAGACAAATTCAACTAGGGTTTTCATTTTGCAAGGCTCAAGAAAAAAGGATGTGACACCTTCAGATTGTTCTACCTTTTGATAGATACCTAGTACGATGAAAGATATTGAGAGAAACACTATTATTTAGTGGATAAAACTTAAAACTTGATGAAAGTCTCCAACATCTCTCTTGCCATACTTCTTCACTAAGTTTACATGTTATGTTCAAATCCTCCAACGAATCTTTTCAATCTCTATAAAAGGAAGTTGAAGACTCAAAGGAAGGTTACAACATCACAATGCATTACATGATCTTTGGCATAACTATGAGCTATTATTTCTGAACTATTATAGCTAAACGATCATAATATTTCTTATCTTTGATTATCTTATAAATCTTAGAAAGGTTGAAAACCTTTGTGATTGTTTCACAACTATTATACTTGTGATGTGTATCAAAGTATAGTAGATATATTATCTACTAAACTTATGTTTAAAGTATAGGAAGTTTCTTGCATGCGTGCTTGAGCAAGGAAGGCTTTTTCTAGGTTGATTGAGTAAGGAAGTCTCTTGTATGAGGACTTAAGAAAGGAAGTCTCTTTTTAGGGTGACTGCGCAAGGAAATCTCTTATCTGAGGACTTTAGCGGAAGTCTCTTTCTAGGGTCATTGAGCATTGAAGTCTCTTGCAAGTGTGCTTGAGCAATTTGTAAGTTGTTTGGTTATAGTGAAAAGCTCTTGTTGTGACAAGAGGAATGGACTACTCTCAATTGAGGAGAGGAACCAGGATAATCTTTATGTGTTGCTTACATTTACTTCTGATCTTTATATTTCTGTTGCTATGCTTTCTTCTGATATCAGAGTTTGAACTTTGTTTAGAATATGAACGTGTTGGTTCTGAAGTGAAATTAATTTTTAAGAATACACAATTCAACCCCATTTCCCCATTCTTGTGTATTTTTATCATCCTTAAGGGTAGGATCATCTAAGTGGGGCTAATTTAAGAGAACTAGCCACTCATCCTTAAGGGATTCATGGATTTAACAATAGAAATGCAAAAAAAAAAAAAGACTTACAACTTTTAGGGATGATCCCCTAATGATAGAATTAATTTACTGCTCTCTTTGGTACAAAAATATGCCTTGGACTCTCTAAAAAATCAAAACACAAATGACTAAACATGTTTATCAATTTATAAAAAAAATTATATAAAAAATGGAAGATTGTATCACACATATACTTAATTGCACTGGAATATGAAGATTTTCTACTTTACAATTCTTCCAGAGTGTTGGGATTACGCTTTTAACTTAAGAGCACACTTCTTTGGCCTATTTTGAGGCTGATAGTGCAATTATGCTTCAAGGTGCACCGGCATTATCTACTTCATGTGATTTTTCTATGATTTTTTGTCGTTCTTTGTGTTGTAGTACTCTCATTGCTTCATCATTGTAACTTTCACAATAAAATACGATGAATTTTTTTTGGATAAGATGATTTTGACTTGGTTTGATCTTTTCCACGAATCTTCCGAATCTTTTTTAAAGACCTACAAAATGAAAATTCATTAA